>NC_091473.1:40274083-40874083 GCF_036971445.1 Narcine bancroftii
ATCTGGTGCAATTAACAATTGAAGTTAAAAAGTGTAATGAGAGTATAGTTGAAAATAAGAACTCTACAAAGAAGGTGGAAGAGGATAAAAAATTTGAAGTTGTGGAATAAAAAATTAAAGAAAATGTTAAAGAACAGATGAAAAAATTAAAGCTGAAGTGACTGCAACAAAAGATCGAATAACTAAAAAAACTGACAGTTTAAAAAATTTGAGTAGAAGAAATAATATAAAAATTGTTGGACTTAAGTTGACAAAGGTCAAGACATGAAGACATTTTTGAAACGTTGGAAACCTCAATCTTTGGAGGTAACAGAATTTCAGGGAAACATTGAGATTGAAAGAGCTCATAGAGCATTACGACTAAAACCGCAACCAGATCAAAAGTCATGTCTGATACTACAAAAAAATGTGGAGAAAAGAATATTGTTAGAATCAAAAAAAATTAAGATTTAATACAATACAAACTTATGGAATGGAGAGGGATATAATGAGATTGCAACAAAAATATTATGAATTAGGTGAAAGGGCTCATAAAGTATTAACATGGCAATTAAAGGCAGACCAAGTTTCTAGAAAATAACTGCCACTAAAAATACTACTGGTCAGATTACTTATAAAACACAGGAGATAAATGATAATTTTATGAATTTTATGTCAAATGTTATCATTCAGAATCTTTGAAAGATGATAATAAAATAAGAGTATTTGAGACAAGTTAAATTGCCCGTTTTAGATGAATATGAAAAGCTAGGATTGTCAAATACTTTTTCAGAAATAGAAGTCTGAGACACTGATGTCATTACAGAATAATAGAGTGCCAGGTGAAGATGGTTTTCCACCAGAATTTTATAAAGAGTTCAAGGAGTTATTAGTATCTGTATTAATAGGGGTATTAGACCAAATGAGAAAGGTATATGACCTACCAGAATCTTTTAAAACAACATTAATAACACTAATTACAAAGAAATCAAAAGGATTATTTACAACCTTCCTCATATAGACCTATATCATTGTTGAATACAGATTATAAAATTGTATCAAAATTATTAGCTAATCAGTTAGTTGAATCTTTACTAACATTAATAAATATGGATCAAACTGGTTTTATTAAAAATAGGAGTGGCAGATAACATAGTTAAATTTTTAATTTTGATAAATATAGTGCAAAATAGAAAGATTCCAGCAGTAGTGGTTGTGTTAGATGCAGAGAAAGCATTTGATAGATTGGAATGGGTTTTTTTTTTGTTAAAACACTTAAAGCTTTTGGGATTCCAAATACCTTTGTAAATTGGATAAAACCATTGTATGATCACCCAAAAGCAAAAGTGGTTACAAATAGACAAATATCAACACCTTTTTTGTTAGAAAGGTCTTCTAGTCAAGGTTTCCCATTGTCACCTTTTTTATTTGCATTAGATATAGAGCTATTAGCAGCAATAATTAGAATTGATAAAGAAATCAAAGGATAGGTAATAAAGAACATAAAATTAGTTTGTTTGCACATGATGTTATAGTATATTTAACAAGTCCAGAAATATCGTTAAATAAGATGAATATGAGATTAAAAGAATATGGATTAGTATTGGGTTATAACGTTCATGTTGATAAAAGTGAGGTGATGCCTATAATAGATATGGATTATTCATAATGTAAAAGATTGACAAAATTTAAGTGGAAAAATTATGCAATTAGATATCTAGCAATAAAAATTAATAGAAATAATTTATTTAAGTTAAATTTTTCACCACTATTGAAAAAGATAGAAGATCTGAGAAGATGGAAAGATTTATCAATAACATCAATAGGACAGGTGAATTGTATTAAGATGAATATTTTTTCTGAGAATACAATATTTATTTCAATCATTACCCATCCATGTACCAGAATTATTTGGGGGGGGGAGGGGGTTTGAATAAAATTATATGAGAATTTAATTGGAAAGATAAAATTTCAAGAGTTGGTCTTGAAAAATTAACATGGAAATTTGATCAGGGAGGACTAAGATTACCAAATTTTAAAAATTATTGTAAAGTAGCTCAATTGGGATTATTGTCCTCTTGTTATCAAGTGGGTGAGAAAACAGCTTGGGTTCAGATTGAAAGGAATAAAATTGGAGAAACTACCCCAGAACAAATTTTGTATAACTGGAATAGTGAATTATTTAAAGGAAGTATGGAAGAACCAATTTTTAAAAATATATTGAAAATATGGAATGGGATTCATATGGAAAGAGGGATTAAAAATTATCAAGTACCTAAAATGTTTTTAAATCAAAATCAACTTATTCCTTTCACTTTGAATAATTCTTTATTGATCATTGGTACAGTAAAGGTATACAGAGGATAAAAGACTGATTTTTAGTATTTTTTTTTACTTTTGAGCAATTAAAAGATAAATATAATATACAAAATAATACATTTTTTGGATATTACCAATTAAAATCATACTTTAAAAAGAAATTAGAAACAGATTTTAAACTCCCAGAACAAAGTCAATTTGAAGGTATAATAACAGATCAAATTATAATTTGATTATAAATTATAATTATAATACAAATCAAAATTATGAAGGGAGAAAGATTTAAATATACAAATTCAAGGGAAAATATGGTCAAAATTGTGTCAAGAGAGTGTTACAAATACAGTCATTGCTAGATATCAATTGTTTCAAGATAATTTTCTTCATCAATTATACTATACTCCTCATAAATTAAATGGACTTAATTCTAATTATTTTCGATGTACCAAGGAAATAGAGACTTTTCTTTTACATTTGGTATAGTCCTGTGAAAAAGTGGAAAGATTTTGGAATGATTTGATTGTATTACTAGGACAATTTATGAAGCTAACAATACAAAAAGGTCCAAGAATATTTTTACATAAAATGTTACAAAACTGAAATTGGACAAATATCAAGAAATTTTTTTTAAATATAGCAGTAGTGACTGCAAAGAAATGTATGGCAGTCACATGGAAAACTGAGAGTGTGGTACTATTAGGCAGATGGCATATTGAAATGCAAAACCGTATACCTTTAGAAAAAATTACAAATAGTTTAAGAAATCGAGTTGAAACTTTTTATAAAATTTTGAAACTATATATAGATTTTATGAATAAAATTCCATCCACCTTCTCCACCTTACCCACTCTTCTCAATTAGAAGCTACAAAAATAATCAATGAATATTATATATGCTAATAATATTATAAATGTAGAAGTAGGTGTTCTTTTATTTTTCCTTCTTCTTTCTCTTGGGAGGGGGGAAGTTGGAGAGAAAAATTATTTTTTGTATCATTTTGTATGACTCACAATAATTACTGTATTATTGAATTATTCTTTTTTGTATTGATACAAATGATAAATAAAATTTTCAAAAAAAAGTTTTCTCATTGGGTGATATCTGTGATTCAAAGGAATCTGCCATGCCAAAGCAACATGTCAAGAAAAAGGGTACCAAGAATGCTGAGTGCTGCACTTACTGTGGTTGTTAAAATCAATTACTGTAAGTTATAATTCTAAACTGATACATTTTGCCTTTCAGACAAACGAAGCCCTTTTAAAAATACTAGATGACATGGACAAAAAGGATCATTTTGCCATTACGATATTTGATGATACTTATGAAATATGGAAGAATTCCCTAATTCAAGCAAGTCCAGAACATGTGGCTGAAGCTAAAGTGTTTGTCCAAACAATTTTGGCTGAAGGAGGTAATTAAAATGTTCATCTGTTCATTTCAAAATGAGTTAATGAGAAGATAAAATACAGCAAAATACATTTTTCTTCACAAAATTCTCCCTTTCTCTCAGTGAAAATCATATTCTCTAAGTCAGGAATGGACTAATATCACCTTCTGTGTTTTTTTTAACCTATAATCTTGTTTCCACACAAAATCAAGATTAAAAAATTGTCACATAGCTAATATTTCTTCATTCTTCCTCGAGAGCTGAGAGGTTTTAAAGATTTCATGGCTTTGCCTCCGTCACTGACTCCACCAGTTGCTTTTTGTCAATTACTGTTTACTAATGTAATAACCTTCCTTGACGAAATGGAATTTTGTACAGGTAGTCCTTGACTTCCAATCTATGTGAGTTATGGCCTCCCCACACATACAACCAAATATTTTTTTTAATGCATCTGTGCGTGCACAACATAAAGCTGTATAGGGCCATGTGTAAGTGTACTAGAAATATGGCAAACAAAAGGAAAAACATATCCCTTGCTAAGAGACCGAGGAAAACCATAACTTTGGAGGTAAAAATGAAAGCCATTAACCAGCATGACCAAGGAAGAAAGACCAATGATATTGCATGCAGTCTACAGTTGTCTCATCCCACCATGTTGATGATTTTAAAGGACGCGGAGGGAATAAGCAAGGCTGTAAGTGGATCTGTAAATTTGAAGAGCACAATTTTAACTAACCAATGGTGAGGCGCATTCACAAGATGGAGAAGTTGTTAATGGTGTGGTTGGAACACCTGATTCAGAAATGCATGCCACTGAATTTAAGGACAATTCAGGAGATGGCTATGTCTTTTGAGACATTGAAGGAGCAAGTGGGAGAGAAATACATTGGGATCTTCACTGCAAGTAATGGCTGGTTTAGTAGATTTAAAAGCAGGTACAGCTTGCACAACATACGAGTCTCTGGTGAAGCAGTAAGTGCCGATGGAGAAGATACCAAAAAGTTCATTGAAAATCTGGATGAATTAATCTGTGATGGCGGTTATCAACCAAAGCACATTTTCAATTATATATTTCTACTCCCGAATGTAAAATGTTAAAAGTGATATTTCTCTGTGTTATAGCAACAAATATAAATGATCCCATGCTGGAAGCAGTGAAACTTCTGGACAGGTCCCATCAAGAAAAGCAATTGCCTGAAAGAAGCGTCTCCATGATTATTTTATTAACCGATGGGGATCCAAATACAGGTTAGTATAATAAATGCCTTCTACTTTTCCTTTGCATAGGTACAAACCTATGAACAAACAACCAAACTGAACAAGGATTGAAATGGGCGATATCACGGATAAGAGGATGCTTTACTCGGACATTCTTTAAATCTATTACGAAATAAATCGTAAAATGGGAATAAAATCTCTTTTGTTCTTCTGAGAAATTGGAAGACTAGATTCATGGTTACATTAAGCACTTTCCAGGATACATTAGTATTAGTCATTTCCTGAAGTAGTTTGTATGCTATTATTTTGAAATTAATTCCAATTCCCCTGATTCTCTTTGTCCAGTGTATAGGATGTCCCAAATGATAAGATCTAGTTATTTCACATAAAAAGAAGTGTTAAAAAAAGGAGCTTTTCACACATCTTAGCAGCTGACCAATCAAGTGGCTGAGCAAGTTAGCTACACAGGAGCAGGAGCAAATAAACATAAAGCAGGCACACAGTGGAGTGGCCATTGTGGCGATGGCATGTGTGTGAGTGGCTCAGTGTAGGAGTGGGAATTTGAAGCTTTGGTTTGCGAGTCTTAGCTGAGCAGAGGCTGAGGAGAATGTGCACAGAGGCTGAGGAGAATGTGCAGGAGTGAGGCAAAGTAAGGACAGGTTTTTCAAACTTTTATTTCAATTTCCTAGATAGTGGGAATTTCAGCCAGGGCAGAGCCATGCTCCTCTTGCAGAATATGGGGAGGGATTGAAGCCAGCAGCATCCCTGACAACTTCATCTGCAAGAAGTGCATCCAGTGCAGCTTCTTACAAACCAAGTTAAGGAAATGGAGAGACTGGGTGCAGACCAGTTGAGAGGGAGGTTTGAAAAGGTAAGGAACACTTGCGTTACTTCTTTTTGAGTTGGAGTCAGGAGACTGCAATTGAGTTAATTGATTAGGACTAAGGAGCAATTAAGATAATAGTTAAGGACATATAAAAAGAGGGACAGCTGTTAAAGCAGCCAATGCTGGATGATCAGAGAAGGACATTGTGGTTTTGTCTCTAGGAGCTTCACTGAGTAGTGGTTGAGGAGGAGTTTGCTCCCAGTAAGGTAACAGTGGTAAGTTTCTTAGTTAAGTTAGTTAATTCACTGAGGAATTAGGCAATGGAGGCAGTTGTAAGGGCAGTCCAGTTTCTGACTGCAAGATGTGGGAAGTCAGGGACAATACATTTGTTGTTGATGACTACACCTGCAAAAGATGTTCCCAGCTGAAGTTCCTGATAAACTGAGTTAGGGAACTGGAGCTGCAGCTGGATGAACTTCAGATCAATCAGGAGGCAGAGGCAGTGATGGAGAGGAGTTTTATGGAAGCAGTCATCCCTAAGGGACAGGAGGCAGGCAGCTGGGTGACTGTCAGGGAAGGTAAGGGGAAGAGGTGGAAGGAGCAGGGTACCCCTGTAGCTGTTCCTATGAATAATAGGTGTACTGTTTTGGATACTGTTGGTGGTGATGACCTACTGGGAACAAATTGTAGTGGTCATGTCTCTGGTACTGAGACTGGGCCCTCAGCTCAGAAGGGAAAGAGAGAGGAGAGCAGTGCAGTAATGATAGGTGATTTGAGAGTTGGGGGCAGCTAGGAGGTTCTGTGGGAGAGATTGAGTATCTCAGATGGTCTGTTGCCTCCCTGGTGCCCGGGTCTGAGATATCTCAGATTGAGTTCTCCCAATTTGAAGGAGGGAGGGTGAACAGCCAGATATTGTGGTCCATGTAGGGACCAATGTTGAGTGTAGAAAGGGTGAGAAGGTCCTGCTAGGAGAGTTTAAGGAGTTTGGTGCAAAGCTGAAGCACAGGGCCTCCAGGGTGGTAATCTCAGGACTGCTATGTGTACGATGTGCTAGTGAGGCTAGAAATGGGAATGTAATGTAGCTAAAGAGTTGATGCAGGAGGAGGGTGTCATGTTTCTGGATAATTGAACTCTATTCCAGGGAAGGTTGGACATGTTCTGACAGGACGGTTTGCACCTGAACTGGAGGAGGACTAGCATCCTTGCAGTTAGGTGAGCTGGTCTTGGGGGGGTGGGGGGGTGGGGGGAAACTGGAGTGATAGAGCAGATAGTGAGTTGGAAGACTGCATAAAAAGAAAGAAATCAGAGGTTTATACATGATAAAAATGATCTCAGATGTATCTATTTCAATACGAGGAGTATTGTCGGTAAGACTGATGAGCTTAGGTGTGGATTTGCATGAGGGATTATGACATTATTGCTATTAGTGAGGGTTGAAGGAGGGGCAGGACTGACAGCTCAATGTTCTGGGGTTCCAATGTTTCAGACATGGTAGAGGGGGAGGAGTGGCATTGCTAATCAGGGAAAATATCATGGCTGTGCTTAGACAGGATGCAATCGGAGACTTGTGGAGCACAAACACACTTTTAATAGCTTACAATCAATGGCCAGTATATACAATAGTCCTCAGGTGAATCTGTGGTAAGGCAGGAAAACCAGGGTTTATATTGGGGTCGGTGAGGGTGGAGCCAAGGGAGAAGCCAGCCATCAGAACTACACACTGTCAGTGAATTCCTGTTCACTGCACAGGACAGCACTGTGGACTCACCTAAAGAGGCCATAATATGTGGAGCTAAGTAACAAGAAAGATGTGAGCACACTAATGGGCTTGTATTATAGACCGCCTAATAGTCTGAGAGAATTGGAGGTGCAAATCTGTCGGGAGATAGCAGACCACTATAAGAAGCAGAAAGTTGTGGTGGTAGGAGATTTTAATTTTGCGCATATTGAATGGGACTCCCATAATGTAAAAGGACTGGATGGTTTGGAGTTCGTCAAATGAGTACAAGAAAGTTTTCTAAATCAATATATAGAGGTACCAACAAGAGAGGATGCAATATTTGATCTCTTATTAGGGAACCAGGCAGGTCATGTGGCCTGTATAGGTCTGTATAGTCTGTATAGGTGAGCATTTTGGGTCCAGTGACCATAATGTCATTAGTTTCAAGTTACTTATGGATAAGGATAGGTCTGGTCTTTGAGTTGAGTTTATAAATTGGAGAAAGGCCAATTTTGTAGAAATGAGGAAGGATCTCAGAAGCGTCAAATGGAATAAGCTGTTTTCTGGCAAGGATGTGTTCAGCAAGTGAAAGGCCTTCAAAAACAAGATCTTGAGGGTGCAGAATTTGCATGTTCCTGTAAGGATTAAGGACAAAATTAACAGGCATAGGGAACCTTGCTTCTTCAAGGGATATTGGTGATATGATTAAGAAAAAGAGAAGTGTATAACCAGTATAGGCAACAAGGAGCAAATGAGGTACTTGCAGAGTATAGAAAATGTAAGAGAATACTAAAGAAGGTCATTGAGAAGGCATGAGGGTGCTTTGACAGATAATGTGAAGGGAAATCTTTAGGGATTCTACAGTATATTAAGAGTAAGAGGATAATGGGACAAAACTGGTCCCCTAGAAAATCAGTGTGGTCAACTATATGTGGAGCCTCATGAAATGGGGGAGATCTTAAAAAGTTTTTTTGCATCAGTATGTATTCAGGAAACTGGCATAGTGCATACAGATGGAATGCAAACCAACAGAAGTGTCATGAAACATGGTGGTGGTGGTTGTGGTTAGACTAGACAAATCCCCTGGGCTGGATATGATATTCCCTCAGACCTTGAGGGAGGAAAGTACTGAAATTGCAGGGGCCCTGGTGGATATATTCAAAATTACCTTAGCCACTGGAGAGGTGCTGGAGGGTTGGAGAGTGGCTCATGTTGCCCTGCTGCTGAAGAAAGACTCCAAAAGTAAATGAGGTAACAATAGGCCAGTGAGACTGATGTATCAGTACTAGGTAAATTATTGGAAGGAGTTCTGAGAGATAGGATATATAGGTATTTGGGCAGCCATAGGCTGATCAAGGCCAGACAACATGGCTTTGTGTGCGGTAGGTCATGTTTAACAAATCTTGTAGAGTTTTTCGAGTAAGTTACCAAGAAGGTAGATGAAGGCATCACTGTGGATATTGATGATGTGGACTTCAGTAAGGCCTTTGATGAGGTCCCACATGGGAGGTTAATTCAGAAGGGTAAGGCACTACGTATACATAGAAAAGTTGTAAACTAGATTTGAAATTGGCTGTCTTGGAGAAAACAGAGGATGGTAGTGGATGGTTGCTTCTCATACTGGAGGCCTGTGATTGAGTGCTGTGCCTCAGGAAACTGTGTTGAGACCATGGTTTGTTGTCTATATCAATGATCTGGATGATAACATGGTAAATCGGATCAGCCAGTTTGGTGATGACACAAATATGGAGGTGTAGTGGATAATGAGGAAGATTTTCAAAGCTTGCAGAGGGATCTGGACCAACTGGAAGAATGGGCCAGTAAATGGCAGATGGAGTTTAATGCAGACAAGTGTGAGGTATTCCATTTTGGAAGAGCAAATCACAGAAAGACATACACTGTAAATGGTAGGGCACTGAAGAGTGCGGAGTAGCAAAGAGACCTGGGGATACAGGTACATTCTTCCCTGAAGGTGCTGTCACAGGTGGACAGGGTATAAAGAAAGGCTTTGGCATCTTGGCCTTTATAAATAAAAGGATTAAGTATAGGAGTTGGGATGTTATGTTGAAGTTATACAAGACATTAGTGTGGCCAAATTTGGAATATTGTGTGCAGTTCTGGTCACCTAGCTACAAGAAGGATAGCAATAAGATTGCTAGGATGTTGCCAGGTCTTCAAGAGTTGAGTTACAGGGAAAGATTAAACAGGTTAGGACTTTATTCCTTGGAATGAAGAAAAATAAGGGGAGATTTGATAGAGGCTTACAAAATTATGAGGGGTATAGACAGTAAATGTGAGTAGGCTCCACTGAGATTAGGAGAGATAAATATAAGAGGACATGGTTTTAGGGTGAAAGGGGAAAGGTTTAGAAGGAACATTAGGGGGAATTTCTTCACTCAGTGCTGGGAGTTTGGAATGAGCTGCCATCTAATGTGGTGGGTGTAGACTCTATCTTGAGTTTTAAGAATAAATTGGATAGACACATGGATGGGAGAGGCCCGAAGGGTTATGGAATGGGAGGTTATTGGGACTAGCTGAACAGAGGTTGGTGCAGACTGGAGGGGCCGAGTGGCCTGTTTTTCTGTGCTGTAGTGTTCTATGACAGGGCATACATGAAATTGTGTCAAAGCTGGCAGGAAGATGGTGATGGTGCAATTTTGTCTCTTCATATACAACGACCCTGATTTTTAAGGTCGCATTTTAAAGTTTCATGGATTGTCTTGTACAATAGCATATACAGTAGCCTTCTGGCAAGGCAAACTTTTGAGAGTACAGAATTTGTACATTCCTGTCAAGATTAAAGGCCACATTAACAGGCACAGGGAACCTGCGTTTGTGAATATTGGGGATCTGGTTAAGAAGAAGAGAGAAGTGTATAGCATCTATAGGCAACAAGGAGCAAAGAAGATATTTCTGGAGTATAAAACATACAAGAAAAAAGTCTTAAGGAAGAAATCAGGAAGGCTAAAAGAAGACATGAGGTTGCTTTGGCAGACAATGGGAAGGAACATTCGAAGGGTTTCTACAGGTATATTAAGACCAAAAGGATAGTAACTGACAAAATTGTTTCCCTTGAAGATCAGAGTGGTTAGCTTTGTATGGAGTTGGAAGAGATGGGAGAGATCTTGAATCTGAGATTCTTGTATCAGTATTTAGTCAGGAAACTGGCATTACATTTAGGTAAGTAAGGAAATCTGGCTGTGAGGTCATGGAACCTACACATATTTAAAAATTAGGAGGAGTTTGCTGTCTGAAAGCAAATAAGGGTGGATAAATTCCCAGGGCCTGACAAGATGCTCATTTAGACCTTGAGGGATGCTAACATAGAAATGAAAGGGCTAAGCAGAAATATTTAAAATGTCCTTAGCAACAGTGAGGTGCTGGAAGTTTGGAGGGTAGCTTATGTTGTTCTGTGGCCTTTTTTTTTAAAAAAAGGCTCCAAAAGTAACCCAGGTAATGTTGAGCTGGTGAGCCTGACATCAGTAGTAGGTAAATTATGGGAAGGAATTCTAAGAGATCAGATATACAAGTATTTGGATAGCCAGGGATTGATTACAGATTGTCAACATGGCTTTGTGTATGGTAGGTCATGTTTAACCAATCTGATAGTTTTTTGAGGAGGTTACTGGGAAAGTTAAAAGAAAGGCTGTGGATGTTGTCTACATGGATTTTATTAAGTCCTTTGACAAGGTCCCACAAGTGAGGTTAGTTATGGTGAAGTCACGAACTGGATTTGACAATGCCTGGATGGGAGAAGCCAGAGAGGAGTGCTGGATGATTGCTTCTCAGACTGCAGGCCTATGACAAGTGATGTATGTCAGGGATTGGTGCTGGCACCATTTTTATTTGTCATCTATATCAATGATCTGGATGATAGTGTAGTAAATTGGATCAACAAGTTTGCAAATGACAAAGATTGGAGGCATTGTGGACAGCAAGGAAGACTTTCAAAGCTTTCAGAGGGATTTGGACCATATGGGGGGAAAAAAAAGTCAGATAGAATTTAATGCAGGCACGTGTGAAGTGTTGCATTTTGGAAGGACAAACCAGGAAATGACCAACACAATAAATAGTAGGGCACTGAGGAGTGTGGTGGAACAGAGAGATCTAGGAATACAGACACATAATTCCCTGAAAGTGGTGTCAAAGTTAGAGAGGGGTTGTAAAGAGAGCTTTTGGCATGCTGGCCTTCATAAATCAAAGTATTACGTATAGGAGTTGCGATGTTATGGTAACGTTGTATAAGACATTGGTGAGGCCAAATGTGAAGTATTGTGTGCAGTTTTGGTCATCTAACTACAGGAAAGATATCAATAGTATTGAAAGAGGGCATAGAAAATTTCCTTGGATATTGCCAGAACTTAAGGAACTGAGTTATAGGGAAAGGCTAAACAGGTTAGGACTTTATTCCCTGGAGTGTTGAAGAATGAGGGGAGATTTGATAGAGGTATGCACAATTATAAGGGTATAGACAGAGTAAATGCAAGTAGGCTTTTTCCACTGAAGGTAGGTGAAATTAAAAACCAGAAGAGTAAGGGTAAGAGTTAAGGGTAAAAGGGGAAAAGTTTAGAAGGAACATTAGGGGGAACCACACAGAAAATAGTGGGAGTATAGTGTGAGCGGTCAGCTGAAGTGGTGAATGCAAGTTTAATTTTATCATTTAAGAAAATATTTAGACGTGTACATGGATTGGAGAGGTATGGAGGGCTGTGGGACTAGGCAGACTAATAGTTAAGCACAGTCTGTAATGTTCTATACTTCTGTGATACTTATTACAAACTAATAAAATCTTATTAGTACTATCAAAGGAACAGTAATGGAAAATTTGCCAGACAATGGTAAATTCAAAATAATAGTTTTTAATTAAACTATTAATAACATAACATTTCTTACTTATCTCTAAACTTAACTCTTTAAGTTTGACCGTGTGACCAGCCATAACTATCTTTAAACCTCACTTTGTGCAAATATGTGTGATTAAGTTTAAACTATTACAGTTTAAGCTTAATTCTGAAAAAGTAAATTTTAAAGTCCAGTTTCAACTATCTTGTGGAACTTTCAGGATCCTTTTAAATCACAGTTCAGAAGTAATTATGAAGCACTTTTAAACATTATATCTTCATATCTCTTTAAACTCCCATCCCTTGATGAGCTCCCTTTGAGCGATATTCTTCACATGAGAGTTCTCTCTTATTTGGAGATATTGGAATCTGTGTTCCATTTGATAAATATCCCCTCTATCTTGGAGATAGCCAGAAGCTGTATTACTTATTTAAAAGCTAATTAAATTGTGTATCTCCAATAATAAGGATAATAAAATACAGAACAGCATCTCCCTTTCTTTCAAGAGATTACTGCCCTAGTCCTGTCTTTCCAGGATGTCAAGTGTTCATTCAGTCTTCTTCTGATTCAAAAATGTCTCTCTGCCTTCAGTATATAGTTCTCTGACATCATGTGGCTTGACATCACCATAGTTTTAGTTTAATTTCTACAAAACCTCTTGCCTTTTCCAAACCACTTGCATCCATAAAAACATCTTACCTCATCTTAGTCCAAGAGGCTTAAGTGATTTGGTTCTGGAAAGTCTAATGACCACAAGAAAAAAAAACCTGTTTTGTTTAAACAGATGGCTCCATCTGCAGTTCTTCATGATTACTTGAATACTTCTTTTTTTAATAGAGCAAACACTCCATTGTTCTTGAATCAATTAAAATCCACTTCAGTTCCATTAGTCTGTCTTTCTAAGACGCATTGACTCTGAAAATGACACTCTTTCTGAGTTCAGTGATGTATCTGGAAATGTGCTTTGTCCTGTGTGTGACCGTGTGACCAGCCATAACTAAGTTTGGCATTTTTATATGAAATATACCTTTAACATTAACCTAAATATAATTTTAACAGAGATCCATTACATAAAGATATGAATTATGAACAGAAAGATTGCTCAGACCTCCAGATCTGCTGCATCTTTTACTTGTATCATGGATGATCTGATTGTAACTTCAACTTTATAATTCCTATTGACTCACAACAACTTTACCCTTGCTTGCCAAGTATCTATCTACCTTTACTTTAAAAATGCTCAACTGTTCTCCATCCACCATCCTTTCAGATAAGTGGACACAAATTTTTTTCTCTCTTAAAAGGGTGACTGCTTTGTATTAAACACTCCCCCCCCACCCCCAGCTGTAGGTTCTCCTACAATAGAAAGCATTCTCCCTTGTTCACCCTTCAAATCTTGTATATTTTAATCAAATCACCTTTCACTCTTCTAAACTCCATTGAATAGCATTGCCACTTCTTTCCTCATAAGCTAACATATCACTGCTAACTGTCCAGTAAAACAATTCCAAACGCCTTTCAATGCATTTATTTCCTCCTTTTTAAAAAAAAAGATGTAACAGCCCACCACTGCTCCATGCGGTGAGTGCACGCTCCATGCAGTGAGCGCAACCAAAGGCCAGCAGCTGGCGCAGCAGCACTGACCCCAACAAGCGAACTGACGGGTGAACGGCAAGAGCAACTTAAAGGCTAGCAACCCTAAAATAGTGCTGGCCTTGCTCCACAGCCAACAGATAGGGACAGCACATGGGGAAGAAGGGCATTGTTATGCAGGAAAGTACACGCGAGTGGGAAATCCGCTTTTGTTATGCATGTTGTGATGTCAGCCAAGGGGGGACCACGGCTGGACCAGTGCAAGTATAAAAGTTGGGCCTGAGCCCTAATAAAACTCTGAGCTTAACCGTGCGTGCATGCGTGCGTGCGTGGCTACAATGAGAACAGTGCACAAGACCTCAGATTTTTTTCTCATCAATACTATAAAAGTGAAGCATAACCTCTACTTCTGTGTTTAACTTTCCAGCAATTAACAACATTCTGCTAGATTCTATAATGACTCGCTGTGCCTGCACACTAGCCTTCCAGCATCATGCCAGGTGCAATTCACGTCCATCCCTAGCTCAGTGCTCTGAACTCTCACCATTTAGATGTGTTTCTTTTTATTTTTGCCAGCAATAAGGTCAACTCTGTAGCGGGAGCTACAGCAAAGAAACTCACAGCCACCACCTTGAATGCTCTCAACGACTTTTATTCAAATCCTGCACACGCCTCTTTAAGGGCAGTGGTGTGAGCTCGGCCACCGCATGACCAGTGACATCATAACGGCTGCCTGAGGCGTGTGCTAGGCTGGAACCACAGGGTAAGGAGGGCCCCCAATGGCACCCTCTTCTCATGGCTGCCCCGCCATGCAGCGTACAAGCAGGGCTGGTTTGCTGCGAGAGAGTGTGCTGCCACTTAACCCCCCCCCCCCCCCCCCCAGAACTGGCTTATGCGTCCCACCACTTGGGCAGACGGCCTCGGTGCTTGGACTTAGCCATTTGAACCAGTTGCGAGAGGTCCAAGTGTGCTACAAGTATAAAAGTTGGGCCTGAGCCCTAATAAAACTCTAAGCTTAACCTGACTGGTGTGTGGGTATGTGGGTGTGTCATCTACTGTAAACAGTTAATTTTTGCCCACAATGTCTAATGTAAAAGTCTTGCTGGTCCGCTGGAGGACTTTGAACAGGCCCTTGTAAGGGCTCAGCAAAGGTGCAGTGTGTGGTCTGTGCCGAACGAAAACGAATTCCGCTGAGTCCAGCTCTTTGGGAAGGCGGGGTGGTCGGGTACCGTGATGTGTAGGAGGTGGTGGGGGGGCGGGGCTAGCAAGGCGAACTTGCTGTGTAGGTCCGCCAATAGGTTCGGGTGCTCAGCTGTAGATCCCGGGTTGAAGAACTCACCAGGCAACGAGAGTGGCGTGCCGTACACCAGCTCTGCAGATGAAGCCTGTAGATCCTCCTTGGGTGCTGTTCTGATGCCGAGGGGAACCCCTGGGTAGTTCGTCTGCCCAGCCAGGACTTGTGAGGTGAGTCATGAGGGCTGACTTCAAGTGGCAGTGAAATCTCTCCACAGACCATTTGCTTGCATGTGATAAGCCGTGCTGTGGTGGAGTTTAACCCCCAGTAGGTTTGCCACTTGAGTCCAGAGGGCGGAAGTGAACTGGGCACCACTGTCGCTGGTGATGTGCACCAGAACTCTGAACCTGACCATCCAGTGGGTGACCAAGCTCCTGGCGCATGTCTCGGTGGAAGCCTCCTTGATGGGAATGACTTCCGGCCATCTTGTGGTCCGGTCGACTGCTGTAAGCAGGTAGCGCGCCTCCCTGGACACCGGCAGGGGGCCCATGATGTCAACATGTATGTGTTAGAACCTTTTGACTGCCGAGTCCAACTGATGAATCAGGGCCTGTGTATGCCGGTGTACTTTGGAGGCCTAGCAATGAGTGCAGCTACCTTCTTCCTGAGCCCGTGCCACATGAACCGCTCTGCCACCATTCACACCAATGCCTTCACCAAGGGGTGTGCTAGATCGTGGACCATGTTGAAGGCCCGCGATCTCCATTGTGATGGGACTACCGGGACTACCGTGGAGACGTTGCAGAGCAGCGTGTCCGGGCTGTTCAGCAAAAATGTCCTGAAGGTGGAGCCCCGAAATGGCAGTATGGAGGGCTTGCATCTCCGCGTCTTCCCTCTGCACCTGCGCCAGTTGGGTGTAGTTGAGGCCGGGGGTGAGGGTGTTGATTGCCGGTCGGGAAAGTGCATCCGCCATGACCTTCTCTACCTGCCTTGTGCCAGATGTTGGTGGTGAACTCCAATATGTAGGAGAGATGGAGTTGTTGGTGGCCGACCACAGACTCTTGGCCATCGCGAGGGCCTGCGTGAGAGGCTTGTGGATAGTGAATGCCATGAATGGCCTGACCTCCAGAAAGTACCGCAAGTGCCGGATGGCTAGGTATAGCGCCAAGAGCTCCCGGTCGAAGGCTCTGTTGGTCAAAGGTGTCTGCTAAAGAAGGCCAGCGGGTACCACTGTGCATCGAGCCACTGCTCGAGTATGCCCCAACGACCGTGGCTGAGGCGTCTACTGAGAGCACGGTGTGTGCCTCCAGGTGCGGGTGAACTAATAAGGTGGCACTGGCCAGTGCATCCTTTGTGGCTGTGAAAGTGCCCTCTGCCTCTTCAGACCAAACCAGGACTTTGTCTTTAGCGGCAATCAATGAGAACAGCGGCTGCATGATGCGGGCGGCGCTGGAGATGAAACAATGATAAAAGTTCACCATTTTTACGAATTCTTGCAGGCCCTTGAGGGTGGTGGGTTTGGAGAACTGCCGTATGACCATGACTTTTACTGGTGCCGGGGCGGCAGTAAAATGAAGCGTCTGCTTGCCGAACTGGCGCTTGGCCACATTGACTGTGAGGCCGAATTCCGCCAGGCGGACAAACAGGGTGCGGAGATGGGCCTTGTGCCCCTTGTGGTCGCGACTGGCAATAAGGATGTCGGTGAGGTATATAAACACAAAGTCCAGGTCCCTGCCCACTGCGTCCATGGGGTGCTGGAAAGTCTGGGCCGCGTTTTTAAGTCCGAAGGGTTTGCGTAAGAATTCGAACAGGCCAAACGGGGTGATGATCGCTGTCTTACCAATGTCCTCTGGGTGGACTGGGATTTGATGATAGCCCCGAACTAGGTCGACTTTCGAGAAGACCTAGGTGCCGTGGAGGTTGGCTGTAAATTCCTGGATGTGAGGAATTGGGTACCTGTCCAGCATAGTTGTGTTGTTCAGGCGCCGATAATCCCCCCAGGGTCACCAGCCTCTGGAAGATTTTGGGACCATGTGAAGAGGGGGTGCCCAGGGGCTGTCAGAGCAGTGGACGATACCCAACTCCTGCAGGCGAGAGAACTCCTCTTTTGCTAACTGCAGCTTATCAGGCAGAAGTCATCGAGCCTTGGTGTGCTGCAGGGGGCCTTGCATAGAGATATGGTGGTAAACTCTGTGCTGGGTCAAGGCAGCAGTGAACTGCGGCTGCAGGATAGAGGGGAACTTATTGAGTATGCTGGAATACTCATCTCTGAGGGCGGTGATGGTGGCTATTTAGGGCTTGCAGGCGTCCATGGCGGACCAAGTGGAATGTGCGGGCATCAACTAGTCTTCTGCCCTTCACGTCTACCAGCAGGCCATGTGCCTTGAGGAAGTTGGTCCCTAAAAGCGCGGTACCCATTGAGGTCAGCATGAACTTCCAGCGGAATTTATCTTTCCTGATCTGGATCTGCACCTTGCGGGTGCCGAAAATTTTGATGGCGGAACCGTTGGCTGCCCGCAGGGTGGGACCATGACGTCGAGGGCAGTCGGGGGCAAGATGCTCAGTTCTGCTCCAGTGTCCACAAGGAAATGCCAACTGGTAGACATCAATCACGTGCAGGAGGCTGTTTGCGTGGCCAGCCGCCACAGCCATCAATGGTGGCTGGCCGAGTAGTTTCCCTGGTAGGTACAGGGCAGTCTGCACTTGCAAGCTTGTGCCCCCCAGAGTTGATGATAGAAGCAGCAAGTGGGATGGTGCTCCTCTGGCTTGTGCTTGGGGTGGGGCAGTGACCGGCTGTCTCCTGGATGGGTGACCTGGCTGAGGGTGGCTTCGTTCTCTCTTTTGGTGCACCAGAAGATGTCCACTTGGGCCGCAACTCACCATGGGTCATTGAAGTCTTTGTCTGCCAGCAGGAGCTGAATGTCCTCAGGCATCTGCTCCAGGAAGATCTGGTGGAACAAGAAGCTGGGCTTGTGATCCTCTGCCAGCACCAGCATCTCGTCCATGAGGGCCAATGGCGTTTGGTCTCCCAGCCCATCCAGATGCAGGAGCCGGGAGGCCCGCTGTTGTGGGGAGAGACCGAAAGTGCCCAGAAGGAGATTTTTGAGGGCAGTGTATTTACCCTCAGCTGGTGGGTTATGGATGAGATCATCCACCCTGGCTGCTGTCTCCTTGTCTAGCATGCTCACGACATGGTAAAACATGGTGGCGCCTGCGGAGATGTTCCTGAGGTGAAACTGTGCCTCCGCCTGCCCGAACCAAATACGGGGCGATAGGTCCAGAAGGGGGGAGGGGGTAGTTTCACAGCGATGGCATTGATCTCTGCTGGATCCATGTTGGGAGACCAGAAAAGTGTCGGGGTCACCAATGTAGCAGGAGCTACAGCAAAGAAACTCCCAGCCACCACCTTGGATGCTCTCAACGACGGTTTTATTCAAATCCTGTGCACGCCCCTTTAAGGACAGCGTGAGTGGTGACATCATAACTGCTGCCTGAGGCATGCACTCGGTTTGAACCATGGGGTAAGGAGGACCCCTGATGGCACCCTCTTCTCATGGCTGGCCCACCACGTGACGGTACAAGCAGGGCCAGTTTGCCACGAGAGAGTGTGCTGCCACAACTTCACATTTTCCCATGTTGTACTACATCTGCCATATTTTTGCCAACTTATTTATACAATCCAACGCCCTAAGTAGCCTCCTGATGGCCTCTTTGAACTTACTTTCTACCTGAAATTTTGCTCATGCTATAATATTTTGTAAAACATTATATTGGGCCTTTTGGCTGAAAAGATTGTTAGTTCAGAAATGAGTGGGGAAAAACCAGTAAAATAAATATATTTTGAAATAAATGGCATCAAACACATCTTCCTGCTTTCTTCAGACTTTTTACATTTGGATGGAGCCCTTAAAGCATCATTCTGCAATACAGTCTCCATTGTTCCAACTTCTAGGTCGTTGGGACAAGGGCACATACTGCAAAGATGGGGAAATGGTGTTTGAGTATCCGAGGGAAGGCAGAACAGAGGAAACTCTAAGAACAGCTAGTGGCAGCCTCCTTGGGCAAAGGAATTTCAATGAATGTCTGCATTTATGGGGGGTCTACAGTGCAGCCGAGTGCTTCTTTCTGGGGTGAATGTCAAGTGGCATTGACCAAATATTCCCACTTTGCAAGCAAATGTTTCTAGACTTCAGCAGTGCATCAGTCTCATGTGGTGCATATCATAAATAGACAACCTGCAGAGATCATGAGCATAGTTTTTGAGAATGCAGGTGACACTGTCCCTGACTGCTCTTTGAGAGCAGTGCCCAGATACTTGCATGGCTTTCAGAGATCTGGGAACTAACTTCTGGAAGGGTAGTTGACACAGACATTCTGATGAATGATCATTGACCTAAAATGTTAATTCTGTTCTATGTTCCATGTCTTTTTTTCTCCACGGATGCTGCCTGACCTTCTGAGGATCTCCAGGATTTTGTTTTCATAATAAATTTTCATCATCTACTGTTATTTACCTTTTGGTTAGAGGACCCCTCTTTGTGAAGTCTGTATCAAACCATTTTTTGGTGTTTCCTCTTCTGCCAGTGGTCCTTCTCTTGTATTCTACTCCTTTTTGCTTTGATGACTAAGGAACACCTGTTGGATTTCTTTTGGCTGATCTGACCACTAATCAGCAGAAACCATCCAAAGGTAGGATGACTAGGTTCCTAGTTTGGATCTGTAGTGACTATTTTCCTTTATAATTGCTTGGAGCATATCAGAATGTTGTTGTCTATGACTCATTCAAACAAATCCATACTAAAGTTGTTTTCCAGTGTTTATTAAGAATTGTTAATGTTATTCTCAGTTGCTGTACATTGTTACAAGTCATTAAACATTGTTAGACAGTGCTAAAACTTTGTTAGGCAATCAATTAAAGTTGTCAGAACATTCTATTCCTTACCATTTCATAGAACAGAGGAACTAAACTAAGAACATGTAATCTCTAACATGGCCGAGACCTTGGCTCGAAGATATTGCTAGAAGACCGCAAAAATATGTAAACAAAATCTTGAAAGCCACAAACAGAATTGCTTGCAAGTTTTCAATCCATTTTAACCTTTACAGGGTCAGTCTGATCAGAGTTTGTTTTGCTAATGGAGGTTTGTCTGTAACTTTTGAAAACCACAAGTTCAAGCTCAGACAAATGTCTGCACTGCATTCAGAATCAGTTTCAGAAACATTGCTAATGGAGGTTTGTCTGTAACTTTTGAAAACCACAAGTTCAAGCTCAGACAAATGTCTGCACTGCATTCAGAATCAGTTTCAGAAACATTGCCGCAAGATCTGCTTAAAGCTTTACAAAATGGCATTTGGGGGACCATTATTTCAATGCTTTAAAAAAATTAAAATAAAAAAATATATAAATATATAGTACTGGTGATTTTTGTAGGCCCGTGCTTGGATTTCACAATGACTAGTTTTTATTCATTACATTGCAGGAGAATCAAATCCCCAAAACATTCAGAAAAATGTTAAAAAAGCTGTCAATGGCAAGTACAATGTGTACACTCTTGGGTTTGGTTTTGATGTTAAATTCAGCTTTCTGGAAAAAATGGCATTGGATAATAATGGTGTAGCACGGCGAATTTATGAGGATTCAGATGCTTCCTTACAGCTCCAGGTAAAATGAATGCTGGATATTGATGTTCTTAGTTTTATCCAGAGGTTTCTCAGTCCTGTACAAGATTTATGCTGTAACTTCACCTTAAGTGCAGTGGAAACATGTCAATGCTCATTAATTGGATATCACTGCATTCCCACCATTTTATTAATCTCTGCTGGGAGGAAATAAATGGTAGAATAGCTGGTAATGTCTCTTTTTATAACTGCTAGAACTGATTAAGGTGATTTTAGTTTTACATAACAATGTTGATATAAAGCTAAGTTGCCACTACACAATTTCTATATCATGGAACACCATGACTTTGTAATAACCTTGGATTTATTCTGTTACATCAGCAATAAAAAAAAACATTGTCTAGGAAATCTGATCTCGCATCCATTTCCCCTTTGTACCTGATTATTGGTGTTTTACTGTATACTTGGAAGAGGACTCGTGTACCAGATGGGCTCTTGGAAGAGGACTCTTTCATCTTGTATTTGTATGTGAGTTCTTGGACAACACATGGATGAAGGAAAAGGTTCTTTTAAAGTTGATATGAGCAGCCCATGAAGCAGGTTATGAGGCTGCATCTCCATTACAGATCTGCATACTGCAGTGCCCTGCTCTGTGTCAGCCCCTGGTGGCAGCCAAGTATAATCAAACGGTAGGGCATTGCTAGTTGCCTTGCAACCACGAACACTATCATTACATTTCTCTTAAAACAAAAGTAGCTTGCTTTTAACTAACATGTTTTCTTTGTATAACTCTGCAATTTTAACTTTAACACCAAGAACTTGTATTTTCATTATTAACATTTTTTAAACTTTGTGTGTTCACATTTACATACACTAAAAATTGAAGAATGAATAAGATAGCACTACTTCATTCTATAACAGGAGTCTTTAAATTTGCTCAATAAGTCTCTCAGGGGGATTCGCGTGTCTTGATGATCTCCTAATTGATTGTCCTTGAATCTGAGTTGTTCTTTGAACTTCCTTACTTTCTTCCCCTCTTTTGTTTTCAGGATGGGTAGGTTTGATCTTAGCTGACGTCCCATAAGGAGTTGTGCTGGTGACATACTCACTCGAGCGGCATTGTGGGGTATACAAGCATGCTCTGGTAAAAGTCTGTTCCGTTGTCTTTTGCCTTATTCATCAGTCTTTTCACTGTCTATATTAATTTTTCCACTAGACCATTGGACTGTGGAAAATAAGGACTTGACGTGATGTGTACAAAGTCCCACTCTTAAGCAAAATGTTGGAACTTTAAATTGCAAAACTGTAGTCTATAGTCTGTGAAGACATCACTTGCCATGTCTGGAAAATATAGCTTTCATTACCTGTTATTACAGCATCTGCAGTTTACACACCTCTGGATACAGGGAGTAATAGTCTGTGACTACAACATAGTCCTTCCCTTGACATTCGAATAGGTCAGCATTTACCTTCTGGTGAAGTCTGTGTGGTGCTGGATGTGGCTTTAGTGGTTCTGCAGGAATGCTTGCTTGATCCTTCTGGCATATTGTATAGTTTGACACTTCATTTGTTATATCATTGTTGATTCTTGGCCAGTACATCACCTTTCGTGCTCTTTTCGTACACTTTTCGATTCTGAGATGGCCTCCATGGATCCTTTTTAGTATTTCTCTTCTCAGATTATTTAAGATAAGGGTTTTGCTTCCTTTCTAGATGATGTCTTCAACCACTGATAGTTCCAGTACTCAAACATCAGATGAGCAGTCCTGCTTCATGTTGGACCATCCATCCAAGATGTTTTTTCTCAGTTGTCTCAGTGTTTCATCTTTGTTTGTCTCTGACTTTATGAGCTCCATTTTTGCATCTGATATGGGCAATGCACTTGTGATCATGTCCACGAAAACATTCAGGTCTTCATCCCTCTTGGTGTTTGCTGGTTCCCTCGTATCAACAGCTACACAACGTGTTTACTGTGTACATTAACTTACCCAGAGTGTACGCTACATTCAGTGTATAGCATTGCAGCCTAATCATGATTCTTTGTATTCTAAGTGGACGTTCATTTAATGGCTTTTGAAACAATGCAATCAAGAGATTATGGCACTGATTGCTTGTCCTGACACAAACTGATGAAATTTTTCACAGGCGTATGTGATGCTGAACAGCTCCTTTTCAATTTGAGCGTATTGGGTGTCTGTGTCTGTCATTGAGCGTGATGCATGAGCAATTGGTTGCCAGTCATTATATTTTTGCAGAAGAACTGCACCAAGCCCAATATGTGATGCGTCTGATGATATCTTGATGGATCTCACTGGGTCATAAAACCTCAGAACTGGTTCCTCTGTGAGCAGTTTCTTTAGTTCCCTCCATGACTTTTCATGCTCATGATTCCACTCCCATTCAATGTTCTTTTCTGTTAGTCTTCTCAGTGGAGCCATCTTTTCTGAGAGGTTAAATATGAATTTACCCATAGAGTTGACCATTCCATTAAATCTCTGGAAAAACTATGTACATTGTGGCCTTGGCATGTTCCCAATGGCAGATACCTTTCTGGGATCTGGTCTGATGCCCCCAGTGCCAATATTATCTCCTACAAATGTTAGTCTGTCACCCTGTGCTGGCATTTCTCTTGATTCAGCTTCAGGTTTGCTTTCCTTGTTGTTTCCAGCACTTTCTTTATTCTCTCAACATGCTCCATTCTTATGGTGCCCCATACTATGATGTCATCCACTGTCCAGGTGCTCAAAGACAATATGGATAGTTTTGTGATACACTTCAGGAGCTGAGGCAATTCCAAATGGTAACCTTGGGCATCTTTATCTGCCAAATGGAGTATTGAACGTGCACAGACTTGAACTTGCTTCATCCAATTTCAACTGCCAAAACCCTGATGATGCATCTAACATTTAGTCCACAATGACAAGAGAACTCAGCCATTCTGTTGGCTCATCTATCTCCTGAATCATGTTCAGGCTTTCCATCCAATCCATCTCCTGCTTTCAGTTGCTTTTGAAGTATGCAGATCTGTAATGGAGATGCAGTTTCATAACCTGCTTCATGGGCTGCTCATATCAACTTTAAAAGAACCTTTTCCTTCATCCATGTGTTGTCTAAGAACTCACATATAATACAAGATAAAAAAGTATAAATTGAACTTTTCTGCATGGTTGTATTATCGGTGACATAAGTTTATCCACTCTGATTGTGTGTTCTCCTGGAAGGCAGACTAGACCCAGAAATAGGTCATTGTATTCTTTCATGAGTTCATCATAGACTGTCTCTCCTTGGCTTTCCACCACGAGGACTCTTTTTTTACCAGATTCAGTTTCTCACAGGCTGTTAAGCCTAATATGGCCTGTACATCCTTTGGTACCACGATGAATGTTAGCATGTGCTCTTTTTCTTTGTGTTTCACTTTGACCATGAATTCTCCTTCCACTGGTATATCGGTACCTGAATATCCGGTCACCTTCACTTTTGTTCCATACATCTTTGGTCTGGGTCTAATCTTCTTAAAATCAGTTTCTGATATGACATTAATTTGTGCTCCCGTATCCAATTTAACTGACTTGTATATGTCATTCACTTTTAATCTCAACATCCAGTCTCTGTTTTCTTGTTTTCAGTCACAACGTCTACATAGAATCCCGCTCTCTCCCTTTTATCTACTGCATGAACCTTGCTTTGTTGCACTTGGTTCCTACAGCAACAGGCGTAATGGTTGGTTTTGTTGGACATATAGCATGTTTTACCATATGCTGGACACTTTTTTGGTAGGTGTTGTGCACCACATCGACGACATGGCTTTTGATTGTCCCTTTCATTTTTGTTCACTGGCCATGTCTCTTTCCTCTTTGGCACTCTTTTTGTTAAACTATTTATATCTGTTCTTGCTCACTTCATCAATGTTGCAGCTAGTTTCACTGAACAGCTCTTTTGCCTACAATTTTAGTTTCTGCAGCTCTACCAAGTGCTATGGCTTTTTCCAGGTCCAGATGTTGCTCTCTTTGCAGGTCTTTTCCTTAAACTATTATCTGGAATACCACACACAAGTTTGTCTTTTATCGAGTCAGTCAGTCCACCAAATTCACATGTTTTGCTTCTGTTTCTCAATTCAGTCAAAAACTGATCAATACTTCCACTTTCTGTACATGTGAAAATTCTGTGCCTCTCAAACATCACGTTACATTTAGGTATGAAGTATGCCTCAAACTGTTCCATTATTTTTTTCCAGTTTCATTTTGTGTCCTTCAGCAGCAAATATGAAGCTATTATACACCTCCAGGGCATCATTACCCACGACATGTAAGAAAACTGATACTTTCACTTTATCACTTTTCTCATCAGCTAAATACAATCCAAAATGCTGTTTAAATCTATTCGAATTTTCAGCCACATTACCTATCAGCTGAAGTTTCACTGACAGATGTAATCCTTGCATTTTTCACTGTGTTAGCTTCTCTTCGCTGATCAGTTGCTGACTTTAGATTTTACCTTTTAAAGTATTTCCTTCATCTCACTTCTGACACCATGTTTCATCTTGTATTCATATGTGAGTTCTTAGACAACACATGGATGAAGGAAAAAGTTATTTACTTTAAAATTGATATGCACAGCACATGAGGCAGGCCATGAGGCCTCCATTACAAATCTGCATACTGGAGTGCCCTACTCTCTGTCAGCCCCTGGTAGCAACCAAGTATAATCAAGCAGTAAGGCACTGTTAGTTGCCTTGCAACCATGACCACTATCATTACAAACCCTAAGGAGGGCTTTGGAGGGTCACCAGACCACTGAAGACTAGGTGTCCAAAGAACAGGACTTGCATGCCGCAAGGGCACTTGTGAACCCTAAAGTAGGTTTCGGAGGCATGAATCTCATAGTGTCCAGGAGGTCATTGTGGAAATTCCTGGATAAAGGAAGTGAGGGGCAGTGGTAGCCCATTCAAACCCCAAGGCAGTCTTGCATTTCCCTGACAGTCTTGACATGACTGACATGGCGGTGAGGGGGGTTGGCTTTGTGGTTTATTTTTGGGAATTTTGGTACTTTTTGGGCGGGTGCATTTCAGCCTGGACTGTAATAGTCTGGGTTTTTTCCCCTCCACATATGCTATAATAATAGTCTGTTGTTGATATAGAGTTGCCATTTAGGCTGGAGTTAAGCTTATTGAGTTAATTCCATTATTGTTAGTCTGGTTAATTTTGTGTAAAACTTAACTCATTAATTTCTGTCCCAGTTTCTCTCTCCCCCCCCCCCCCATTGCTGCTGGGGAGTGTAACATAGCAAAGTTCCTTTTTTCTCTTTTCAAGATTTATGTTCTCTCACCAAACCCATCGGTATCCTTTTGCAGAATCTTTGTGTGATTTTTACAACTTGCTTCCTCCTTGTCAGTAATATGCCTATAATACACTTGTTTTTTTTAACTTTAGCTGCTAATTGATTGGAAATGGCTGAGACATCATCATCACTACCCAGGCCCAGCAGTACACCTTTGGTTATAACTTGCCAACCTGAAAATGGCCCATTCATCCACTCTCTGGTTTCTTTTAGTAAACTAATCCAACATCCATACTGTATATTACCCTAACACCTGAGCTCCTTTATCCCTTGAGCAAGAATCTTTTATGTGGCATCTTAACAGAAGACTTTTAGGAAAATCAAAATACAATGGTAGCTGGTGGTCTTTAAATTCATTGTCAGCCACAAACCCTCTGACACTCTCTGCAAGGAGTTTGTATGTTGTCCCCATGACTGCGTTGGTTTGTATCAGGTGTTCTCGTTTCCTCCCACCTTTAAAACTTCTGTGAGTTGTAAGTTGTTTGGTTTAATTTGGGGACACAGGCTCATGGCCAGAAGGGCCTGTTACTGTGCTGTACATTTGAATTTTTAAAAAAATTAAATGAGCCTATAAACTAAAATTCAGTAGGAAAATGTTGCAGGAACTCTAACAGAAATGTATTTTGTGTGCAATATAACCCAACACCCAACCCCAACCCACCAATTTTCCCCTGCAACCGCTGCAATCGTGTCTGCCTGTCCCGCATCGGACTTGTCAGCCACAAACGAGCCTGCAGCTGACGTGGACTTTTTACCCCCTCCGTAAATCTTCGTCCGCGAAGCCAAGCCAAAGATAACCTTTGGAAATAAAAATAGCAATAAAAATTTCTAGGTGACAGATTCATCAATATTTTAATTATTATAAACTATTTAAGTATTTCTTTTTCACAGGGTTTTTATGATGAAGTGGCTAATCCCTTGCTTTTGGATATTGAATTGCAATACCCAGAGAATGCCATTTCAGAATTAACTCGAGCCAGTTTCAGGCAGTATTACGATGGGTCAGAAATTGTTGTGGCTGGCAGGATTTCAGACAAAGCCCTGGAATCACTCACAACAAAGGTTGTGGCTCAAACTGTGAGTACTCATTGTCACATATTCCAATTAATTTATTGATGACTTTGATAGATTATGTAATACAGTGCTTTGAGGTTATTTAGTCTATTGATCCAATAAGTAGTTAGGAAAACAAACAGCATTTTGGCCTTCATGGCAAAAGGAATGGTGTTTCTAAAAATAGGGAGGCTATGTTATAGGGTGTTGGTGAGGCCTCACCTGGAATACAATGTACAGTTTTGGTCCTCTAACCAACAAAGTGCATTTTGTAACATTCGTGCCAGCCCAAAGGATCTTAACCAGGCTAATCCCTGGGATGAGAGCGTTGACCTGCTGAGAGTGACTAAATAGTATTCCAAATTTAAGAAAGCAAAGAGTGACTTCATTTCAAACATATAAAATCCTAAAAGAGATTCTCAGGATATGTATAATGGGAGAATCTCAAACAAGAGGACATAATGGGGTGGTCAATGTCCAGTTGCTGGTAGAAGCTGGATCTATAGAAGTGTTTAAAGTGGAGGTAGATAAATATTTGAAAGATTGAGGAATGGAGAAATGATACAGAAGAGGTATGAAGGTCATTAGAGATCAGCCATGAGCATTTCAAATGGTAAAGAACCTGATAACCTAATCCTTTTCTACATTCTTGTGTCCTGATATTGCACTGAGCCTATGTTAGCTTCCCAATGGCGCTACGCACATCTAACCATATCATTGTCCAATCATCTCCTTCAAATGGTACTGTGCTAAGTTCTGCAGCCACCACTTTCTATTAGGTATTCCACTTGAATAAAACAACTTTTTGGATCATGGAATAATTAAACATAAGAAGGATCCATCAACTCCTAGTGGCTGTCCTGGTTTGTTGAATGAATGACTATTCGTTCCATTCACTTGATCTTTCCCCATCATTTAGAAATGAGCCCTTTTCAAGAAACACACTGTTTTCTTTTGAGAGATTTAATTGAATCTGTTTCAAATCTTAAATGCATTCACATTTTTCCTAAGAGGTTAGAGTGGGAGTGAGATGAGGAATGACTCCCAGCATCACACTTGCAGACTTAAAGGAGGTCCTCTGCAAAGGCATCACCCAATCTGCATTTAGTTTCTTCAGTGCTGAGAAGACCATCTTGTGGGCACCTTTGGTGTGTTCAGTTGGAGGAAGAGCAAGTATATCACAGCTTTATCTGGGAGTAGCGTCTGGTACCCTTGGATGGTAATAAAGAAAAGGTAAAAGAGCAGATGTTGCATATTTTGTAGTTACATGGGAAGATGCATTGAGAAGAGCAAATTGGTGAAGAAGGAAAGTAAATCAGGGAGCTTTGGAGAAAATCAGGAGTCCTCAGTTTTTAATTAGTTTCAAATTGTGAGTCTGTGTAATGGAACAAAGTTTAATTTATTTTGCCAATCTTTAATTACAAGGTTTAGATAAATTCTTTATTTTTCCAACAGGCTAATGAAAACCTAACCTTAAAAGCTGATGTGAATATACCAGAGACCGAGTCTTATATTCAACAACAGCAATATATTTTTGGTGACTTTACTGAGCGATTGTGGGCTTATTTGACCATACAACAGCTCTTGGAGAAGCGGTAAATAGGAAGCTATTTGAGAAATTGAAATATCAAAAGGCAGCATGATCGCAATAGTGGTTAGTGTTACACCGTTACAGCACCAGCAACCCGGTCCGGGGTTCAAATCTGGCGCTGTCTGTAAGGAGTTTGTACGTTCTCTCTGAATCTGTATGGGATTTCCTCCGGGTGCTCAGGTTTTTTCCAACCCTTCAAAACGCATCAGTGTTGTAGGTCAATTTAGTGTAATTGGGTGGCATGGGCCTGTTACCATGTTAATTTTTTTTTAATTTAAACAATCTAAAAATGCATGCACAGTTCAACTGCATCTAAAGAATAATTCAATGTTTTGGTTATGATTTTTCATTATCTGTATTTTAATAGTAAAAATTGCCTTTGCAAACAGGCTTAAAGTGGAGGTAGATAAATATTTGAAAGATTGAGGAATGGAGAAATGATACAGAAGAGGTATGAAGGTCATTAGAGATCAGCCATGAGCATTTCAAATGGTAAAGAACCTGATAACCTAATCTGTAATTTTGTCTCTTTTGATTCCTTTTAAACCAAAAGAATATTAATTCTGAAGTGATTGCATGAATGATAGCAAATACTTATTGTACTGTATTGTATATGTTATCAAAATAATATCTAACCATTTTGCTCAGGATTTCTTTGGATATAGGTAGAAAACGACTCACAAAGAGAATCCTGGACTTGGCACTGAAGTACAACTTTGTTACATCACTAACTTCAATGGTGGTCACAAAACCAGAAGAGTCAAATGTTGAAACCCTTGTGGCTGACAAACCATCAGAAGATGGTAAGCTTTGAGTATAACTACCCTGCTACTGACATTAATCTTTGCCCAGTATTAAAGTCAGAACATTATTTTAAAATGTTACATTTTATATTAATGGATTAATTTATTGATGAGTTGTGTCAAATATACATCATTTAAAATCTAAATATTCAGATAGATTTAAAATTCCATATTTCCCCCACACCTCAAAAATAATTGGTCTGAAAAAAAGTTCAGCAAATTCAAAATGTTACTTTTACAATTAGTAAATTTTGAACAAATTGGAGATATTTCATATTATTGTCGATGACAAGAAATTATTTCTGAAATACAATGGTTGATTTTTCCATCAGTTTGTATTACTTTTACAATGAAAGGCATAAAGTGCCATGAAACAAAACTATTACCTAAGCAATCTTGGGGAATTTATAAACAATGTCTCTAGGATGTCATGAGAGTCATAAATGGGTAGAGACTGTGGTAGAGTGAAGATTTTTTGTCTTTACTGTAGATTTCCACAGTGGTTTTCATATCTGTTATAATTTTTCTTGGAGAACAGGGGATTTAACCTTGTGGTTTCTGCTCGGTAGGGTTACATAGGATTGCATTGAATAGATGGCACAGAAACGGACAATGTGGCTTAAACAATCCATGCCAGCATTTGTCTCATTCAGTCACTTTCCATATTTCTTCTAAGTCAGGGCTTGTGTGAAAGACATACCCTTGACTGCTGTTGAATGTAGTGAGATATTAGCTAACACGAATTGGAATGGCAAAATGTACAGTGTGGCAGAGGGAGAGATGTACTTCAAACATGAAAAGGAGAAATTAAGTACATAATTCAAGAAGCAACAATCAGTTATGGGGTGGTAATACAAATGTCAGAAGAAGCAAAACCTAAGAGAGCCACAGGAAGTGGATAAATCCCCACTAGTTTATGCATTCACAACAGTGCATTTGCATCAATTCTACTCAAACTTTTAGTTGGTGATAAAATTTAAAAGTTTTAGATGTGGATTGCTTGAAACTTTAAACTTGGAATATAGATATAGAACAGGTACGGGGAAAATGTATAAAATGCATCAATGCTAATGAAAGATGGAAAGTAAATATTTGAGGTCCTATTTGAATCAGAATTTATTGTCATGTACAAGTCACAATTTGTTTTGTGGCAGCGTCACAGTGCAAACATTCATATTAACCACTGTACAAAAATAAATAAAAATAGTGCATGAAAAGTCAAAGTAAGGTAGTGTCTTTGGTTCATTGTTTATTCAGGAATCTGACGGCAGAGGGAAAGAAGCTGTCCTTGTGCTTCTGAGAGCTCCTGTATCTTTTTCCTGATGGTAGCAGAGTGGAGAAGTCAAGGGCTGGGTGACAGAGTTCCTTGAGGAAAGATGCTGCCTTATTTTTTTTTTAAAGACACTACCTCTTGTAGATTTCCTCAGAGTGAAGACTGGAGCCTTTGATGTCACAGGCTGAGTTAATAACCCTCTGGAGTTTATTCTTGTCATGAACATTGTCACCTCCATACTAGACAATGATGCAACCAGCCAGAATTCTCTCCACAGTACACCTATAGAAGTTTTCAAGAGTCTTCAGTGACTTACAGAATCTCCTCAAATACGTTACAAAGTATAGCTTTTGGCAAGGTGCCTTCATGATTGCATCACCAGTGAGGCTCCAGGACAGATCCTCTTAGATATTGACACCCAGGAATTTGAAGTTCTTGACCATCCCCCCTACTGAGCCCTCAATGAGGACTGGATCATGTTCTCCTAACTTTTTTCTGAAATCGACAATCATCTCCTTGGTTTTGCTAACATTGAGTGCAACATTGTTGATGTAATACCACTCAACAAGCTGATCAATTTCCCTCTTGAACGCTTCCTCATTGTCGTCTGTGATTCTGCCAACAATTGTGGTGTCATCGGCACATTTGTAGAGAGCATTGCAATTGTGCCTAGTCACACAGTCATGGATGTATAGTGAGTAGAGCAGCGGCCTAAGCACAAACCTTGTGGTGCGCCAATGTTGATAGTCATTGAGGAGTAGACGTTGTTCCCAATTCATACCGACTGTGGTTTTCCGATGAGGAAGTTGAGGATCCAGTTGCAAAGTGGATGCAGAAGCCTAGAGTTTGTAGCTTTTTGAGCAGCACCAAGGGAATAATGGTACTGAAGGCCAAGCTGTAGTCGATGAAGAGCAGCCGTATGTATGAATTGCTGTTTTCGAGGTGATCCAGAGCTGAATAGAGAGCCAGTGATATTGTGTCTTCTGTGGAGAGATTATGATGGGTGAATTGCAGTGGGTCTAAATCTTGGGTACATGTTAATTCTGGCTATGACCAGCCTTTCATCACAGTAGAAGTTAGTGCTACTGGGTGATAGTCGTTGAGGCAGCTCACACTACTCTTCTTAGGCACCAGGGTGGTTGATGCCCTTTTGAAGCAGATGGGAATCTCTGACTGCAGCAATGAGAGGTTGAAAATGTCTGAATACACCAGCTAGTTGGTTGACACAGATTTTCAGTACCCTACTGGGTACACTCCGGTCCTGACCCTTTGCAAGGGTTCACCCTCTTGAATGATGTTCTGACATCAGACTCGGAGACAGATATCACAGGGTCCTCAGCCTTTGCAGGGATTCTCGTAAGCACTGTTGAGTTCTCCTTCTCAAAGCAGGCAGAGGTGTTCAGCTCATCAGATAGTGAAGCATTACAGCCATCTATGGTGTTTTCCATCACTCTGTAGGCTGTAATGACCTGCACTCCCTGCCATAGGTGGCATGTATCTGTCTCTAGCTTACTCTGGAATTGCCACTTTAAGAGATGGCTTTCTGTTGGTCATACCTGGACTACTTGTAGAGATCTGCATACCAAGCCTTAAACACCCTTGATCTCACTCTCAGCAGGTTACAAATCCTCTGATTCACCCAAAGCTTTTGGTTGGGGAACACACAGTATGTATGTGTAGGCATACACTTGTCCATGCAGGCCATGATGTGGTTGGTGATGTATTATATATTCATTCAAATCTAAGGATAGGTTCTTGAATATGGTCCTGTCTACCAATTCAAAGCAGACCTACAGATGCTTCTCCCGCAGATTTTAAATGTACTGAGCATTGGTTGCTTGCAACTCTCGCTGAATTTAAAGGGACTGTTTGTTTGCTGTTTGAAACTTGCATGGTGTTTAACTTGCCTGAGCGCCAGCTGTTCAAAGGTTCCGCTATCCGACGGAGACCGCCAATTGCGAGGTCTGCTACTGTTCTTATTCACAAGTAAATTTGATTCTATGGTTTTGGGTTGAGTGTTAATAGTTCTGAATTGGAATATTTGATAATTCCCATCAGAGCTCATGCCAAGAATCGCCTCCATAAGGCACCATCTTGAATATGGTCCAGCCTACCAATTCAAAGCTCCTCCTCCTCCCTTGACCATACTTTCACCCTCTTCACCAGTGTTGCTGTAGTCCTCAGACTCTGCTTGTATGCCAGGAGTAGAAGTGTAGCCAGGTGATCAGGTTGCCAAAGTGCTGTCATGGTGTGGCTTGGTAGGCATTCTTCATGGTGTAGCAGTGGTCAGGTGTGTTGGATCGTCTGTTCTCACATGTGACGTGCTGGAGGTAGTTTGTTAGTCTACTTAAGGTTGGCCTGATTGAAATTCCTTACAATGATCAGGAAGGCATCAGGATGTGCTCTCTCATTTTATTTACATTTTACACTTTACATGTATTCATGTCAAAATACAAAATAATCATATAGTCATATCAATTCCTTATACACAATAGTTTTATTTTAAAAACCCTAAAAGCTAAAAGAAGAAAATTTCCACCCACCTCCTTCTTTCCCCCCCCCCCCCCTAATAATAACCCCAATAAAGAATATTGATGAGTGGAAAGCAATGGATGTTGTCTATATGGACTTCAGTAAGGCCTTCGATAAAGTTTTGCACAGAAGGTTAGTTAGGAAGGTTCAGTCATTTGGTATTAATTTTGAGATGGTCAAATTTCAACAATGGCTGGAGGGGAGATTCCAGAGAGTCATAGTGGATATCTGTTTGTCAGGCTGGAGGCTGGTAACCAGCAGTGTGCCTCGGATCTGTATTAGGTCCCTTGCCTTTTGTCATTTACATTAATAATTGGATTAGAAAATGCAGATGATACTAAAATAGGTGGAATTGTGAATAATGAAGGTTTTCAAAGATTACAGAGGGATTTGGACTGCTTAGAAGAGTGGGCTGAAAGATGGCAGATGGAGTTTAATGCTGAGAAGTGTAAAGTGCTTCATTTTGGAAGGAATAATCAAAATGACATGCATAGTAAATGGGAGGGTATTGAAGAATGCAGCGGAGCAGAAAGAACTAGGAATAATAGTTCATCATTCTCTGAAGGTAGAATCTCATGTAGATAGGGTGGTGAAGAAGGCTTTTAGTATGCTGGCCTTTATAAATCAAAGCATAGAATACAGCAGTTGGGAAGTGATGTTGAGTCTGTTCAAAGCATTGGTGAGACCAAATTTGGAATACTGTGTGCAGTTAGAAAATCAAATGTTCAAAAGTTGATTATTCATTATAAATAGGATCAACAATGAAGTTTCCCAATCACCAAATATTAATCTCTGTTCCCAGTTGTATATAAAATCTTCTGACACCCTCTCTCCTATCTTTTCCATCTCTAGCTTAATCCATGCTGGCTTCTCTCCCTCTTCAAAAAAAAAGCAAAATCTCATTTGTGTGGCCTTATAATATTTTTAAATTTAGAAGTTGTAGGCAACCATTTTTCTGTGAAGCACATCACACAGCATCCCTGATATCTCTCTGATGTTGTAATCTGGCTCTGAATTAATAGAGTTCGTTTTCCAAGGATTGTTATGTTGGCCAGGAGGATGGTAGGGAGTGGAGGCAGTAAATGCTGGAGGAACTCAGCAGGCCTTCCAGCATCCAGAGGAGGCAAAGATATATTAACAACATTTCAGGCCTGAGACCTTCTTCAAGAAGAAACAAGCAGCCCCTAAATAAAAGAAATAACAGCATGAGAGGGACAGACCAACAGACAAAAGGTGATAAATTGGATATGGAAAAGAGGCCAAGAGAGAGGAAAGGTGGGAATTGATAGAGAGAGGGAAAGGGGATTGGTTCTGTGAACGCAGAAGCTGAGATGAGAGTGAGAGAAAGAGAAATGGAAGATCCCTGCTATTGCAATGGATAAAGCCAAGGTGTTCAACAAAGCAATTTCCCAGTCGGTGACCAATCTCTCCAATGAAGAGGAGACCATAATGGGAGAACCGGATGCAGTAGATGACCCCTGCATATTCACTTGGAAGGACTGCTTGGCCCCAAATGGTGGTGAGGAAGGAGGTGTGGGTGCAAGTGAAGTATCTCCTGTGGTCATAAGGGTATGTGCCAAGGGGACGATTGGAAGAAAGGAGTGGACAAGGGAGTCATGGAGGGAGTGGTTTTGTGGTGGACAGAGGAGGGATTAGTGGGGAAGATATGTCTGGGTGGGATCACGTGATAGGTGGTGGAAATGGCGGAGGAGGATATATTGGACACAGACAAGTGGGGTGGTAGGTGAGGACAAGGGGTATCCTGTCATTGTTATGCATGCGGACAGAGGGGTCCAGGAGAGATGAGAGTATAATGGATGATATACGGTTGAGGGCTGAGCCAATGGTGATAGAGGGGAAGCCATATTATTGGAAGAATCAGGACATTTCTGATGATCTGGCATGGAAGACTTTGTCCTGGGAGTAGATCCGATGGAGATGGAGGAGTTGAGAAAAAGGAACAGCATCCTTACAGGGGACAGGGTGTGAAGAGATGTAAAGTATCTCCCAATGGCCAACCATTTCACTTGCCCACCCCATTCCCTTGCATAGTCTCATGCACTGCCAGACTGAAACCACCTGAAAATTGGAGGAACAACACTTTGTATTCCATCTGGGCACCCTCCAACCAGATGTCATTAACATTGACTTCTTCCGTTTCTCTTAGCCACCCACCCCCATGGCTCTCTGTGTTTGTCTCTACCTCATCTCTGCATTCAGAACCAAACCACTGCCCTTTCTCCCCCCTCCCCCATATCAAATTCTCACCTTTCATCTCGGGCATCTTCTCCATATCCAATTATCACCTTTTGTCTGTTGGTCTGTACTCCTCCCCCGCTATTTCTTTTATTCAGGCACTGCCTCCTGCTTCCCATACATTGAAGAAGGGCTTAGGTCTGAAGAGAAGAAGAGTAATGTAAGCTGCCTCAATGACTAACGCTCAGTAGCTGTTATAGGTTATACTATATAATTATGGTTATGAATAAATACGTCTTTAAAGAGAGATTTTGGGGGTTTAGTGTAGTCACTTCACAAACAGTAACATTTCACAAAAGACATTTCATTTAAAATGCAAGAGCTTTGCTGAAGCTGGACATTCAGGGTCTCGCTTGCTTTGCATAAGACAATGAAGCCCTTAAGAAAGAATTTCAAAAGTAGGTGCAAATGGGAAAATTCCAGGCTCGAGTGTTGATAAAACCTTTCAAAGATTTGGGTTTGGAGCCTTGTGAGAGGTTTTAAATTTTTACAAGCAGAAAGAGAAAAGAACAAATAGGATTCTTCCCTGAGAGAAAGAGAGGGAGAGAAGTCAGTTCTACAGTAGCAGTTGAGGCTGCAACATGGCAAGCTGGCAGCTTGTTGAAAAAACCCATTTTGAAGACATGAATAAACTCCAGAGAGTTGTTAACTCGGCCTGAGACATCATGGGCACCAGACTTCACTCCATCGAGGACATCTACAAGAAGTAGTGTCTTTAAAAAGCAGCCTCTATCCTCAAGGAACCCGACTTCCCAGGCCATGCCTGTATCACTCTGCTCTCTCTTCTTTTTTGGCTTGGCTTCGCGGACGAAGATTTATGGAGGGGGTAAATGTCCACGTCAGCTGCAGGCTCGTTTGTGGCTGACAAGTCTGATGCGGGACAGGCAGACACGGTTGCAGCGACACAACAGGAAAAAGGTACAGGTGCCTAAATACGAGCATTCAATGGCACAAGGACAGCTTCTTCCCCGCTGCATCAGATTCCTGAATAATCAATGAACCAAAGACTCTGCCTTACTTTTTGTGCCCTATTATTTTTACTTATTGTAATATTGTAGGATGGTTATAATATGAATGTTTGCACTCTGATGCTGCCACAAAAACACCAAATTTCATGACTTGTTCATGACAATAAATTCTGATGCTAATATATCTTTACCTCCTATGGACGTGGCAAGACCTGCTGAGTTCCTCCAGCAATGATTTTAAAGTGTGATATATTTGTTCAAATGAACATGGTTCTTTAAAAGATGCAGCAATGTATTTTAAACATTCTCTGGGCACAAACTGTTCACTTGAATATCCTTTATCCCTTTTATTCCACAGTTATACCAAATATCAAAAAATAAATTATTAACTGTAAAGGAAATTAAAGGATTCTGCTTTAATAACATCCTAGCCAACTGATAATTGTTCATTTCTCTTTCTACATGGATTCTATTCCATACTTTAAGTAGATGTTTCAAAATTGGTGTATCTTTGTGTTCAAATTCTTAAATATTATAAACATATTTTCATTCTCAATCAGAAAGGAAAAGGAAACCATGGCAGAATAAGAAAAGAATAGGTAAGTAAGTTGAAACAAAATTTAATATTATCTTCAACAGAATCACAGCCAGCACTTCATTATATATTAAGTACAAGTGACCACAGCCAAGTGCAACTTTTTTTATTACAGGTACACAATCCATTATCCGGACATCTAAAATCTGGCAAGTGGGGAGAGAGACCGGCAGTGCGACTCGGGCGGGCGAGGGGGAGGGAGACTGGAAAGGGGGTGGGGTGGATACAGCAGCAGAATTCAGGTGGGTTTAAATCCGGAAAAATCTGAAATTCGGAATATACTGTCCCCCAAGGATTCCAGATAAAGGATCGTATACCTGTAGTTAAAATGTGTTGAAGAATTTATATATGATTTATGTAATCACTGCCCAATTCCTACTGTATTTAGTAACAGCAAACAGAAACAATGGAGTTAGAGGCCGAAACCTAGATGAAGGAAATGTCAGTAGGAGCAGAAAGGCACTTAATACATTGGGAGGATTCTGAATTGTGTCAATATACTGAGGGAATGAAATTGGTTCCAAGAGTAGAAGAGTTTAACATGTGGATAACACTGGACAACAAATTTTTTCAAAGGGTATGCTTACTAAAAAAAATACAACTTCAAGATGAACACAAAGATAATTTCAGATTTGTTATATAATGTAGGATGTTTGAAAAAACATTAACTTTTATTGAATTTAGCACGTTTAATTGCATAATGATGCTGATACATTGTGTTAATTCAACTGATGCCTCTCGGGCCAGTGTCCAACAATAGTCGGATAACATTTGTGGATTCCAGTCGCCCTGATATGCTTTTCCATGGTCGCAATGTCCTGGTGAAACCTTTCACCATGTTCATCAAGGTCATCAACAAAGAAGTTCAAATGAATTTTCATTGACATGGTTTTTTATGCTTGAAGTAGACTTAAAATATGACAGAAAATCATATAGGTTATATCTTTATTTAAAAAAAAAAGAAAGATTTGTGGTGATTTTCACGATCAGCAGCCAAACAAAAACCCATAAAATACATCCAAAAGTGTTCAGGAAGAAAATTCTTCATTGTCCAATGCAGTTTGTGCCAAGAGGAGGGAAACAAGTAAATTCATCAGTTAGTTATGGTTTAAAAACTATTGGTAAAGATGGCACCCAAATAAACTGGTGTGAAACATCATGGAGTTGGTGGAAAGGAGGAAAAATGAAAATAAGATTTCTTATCCATCTTTTTGGTTATACCTTGAATTACTTGATGAATTGGCAAAAGAGCATAGGTTTCCAGTCTAACTAATTTGTTTCACAACATGATCAGCTCAGTTACAACTCTATTTCTTGGTTGTTTTGGTATTTAGGTGTCTGTAGACACATCTTGAATATACTCAATATCTGTGAGATACAAATTCCAAACATTCACAACCCCATCAGTGAAGGCATTTCTTCACCATGTTAATCTAGAATGTCCTACAAGGCAGAATTAATGTAATTAACAATATTTGTTTCAGATTGGAACAAACATAGGGCACCATCAAGCCACATTCCACATCCATTACCTCATTTATTCACCCCTCAAGGTAAGTGCTTGTGAGTTTCAAGAGTTGGAATGAGAGTGGGTGGGAGTATGTAGAAGCATTAGTAAAGGCTGGAACTTGTGTGTGTGATTGGCTAATTAACTGTAGCTAACAAAAAAAAATGGGAGCTCAAGTGGAATCACCAATGTGGAGTGATCTTCGTGGCCAATGTGGGAATGAGTCTTAGAGGTTTTGACTCAAAACTTTGATGAGCTGAAGCTGAGGAATGGTTCAGGTTACAGAAGCCCTCCAGGAAAAAGGGTTCTGTAAGAAAGCACAGGTAGAAGCAGATGAGTTTATATAAGGTCTGGTCTTATTGTACAGTTTGAGTAGGGCAAATGGCAGCCAGTGCACTAGTATGGTCCTCTTGCTGAATGTGGCCAATCTAGGACAGCACAAGTACACCTGCAAAAAGTGCATCCAGTTGCAACTCCGCATGGTCAGAGTTTAGATTTGGATGAACTCCAGATCAGTTAGGAAGCAAAGGAAATGCCAGAGGTAGGAAGAAGGCAGTTGGATGATGATCAAGTGGAAAAAAAAAGGGTATAGGCAGTCCTGTGGTCATTCCCCTCAATAACATGTCCACTGTTTTGGATTTTGTTGAGGGAAATTGCCTTCTAGGGACATGCCACAGCTATCAGGTCTCCAGCACGGAATGTAATCCTGTGGCTCAGAAGGGAAGGGGGTGGGGGGAGAAGAGTCGAGCTGTAGTGACAGAGCTTTGAATAGTTGGGGGAACAGATGAGAGGTTCTGCGGATAGTAAGCTGCTTTCCAGATGCCAGGATCCAGGACATCTCAGACCAAGCCCACAACCTCCTCAAGAAGGAGGCTGAGCAGCCATATGTCATGGTCTATTTCAGGAAGAAATGATGTGGGTACAAAAGGAGAAGAGGCCCTGCAAAGAGTTCAGGGAGTTAAGGACAGGACCTCCAAGGTTGTGATTTATTTTAAATTAAAATTCAATTATAAAAAAAAAAAAAATTGGACATACAGCATTTCGGCCCATGAGTCTGTGCTGCCCAATTTACACCCCTTAACTTGCATCCCTGGTACATTTTTGAAGGGTGGGGATGAAACTGGAGCCCTCGGAGAAAACTCACATAGACATGGGGAGAATGTACAAACCCCTTAGAGATGGGAGATCGGAACACTGGTCTCACTTTTATGCAGATATTGATCCACTATATGAGAAGTGTAAAATTTTTGAAGCCTTACTGATTGATAAGTTTTGCGAATGCCCAAATTTAGAGAGATTTTGGAAAGACATTTTCCAAACTTTATCAACAATTTTTAAGGTTGTCTGTTAATTACTTTGTTTGGTTTTTCATGTGAACCAGATATACTTCCGTCTGCATCTCAGGAGAAAGTTTTAACCTTTACCATGCTAATAGCCAGATGAGCAATTTTATTGACATGGAAAGATTACTCTTCACCTACCCATACACAGTGGTTATATGATGTAATGTCCTATTTAAGATTGGATAAAATTGGATAAAACATTAAAGATAGAAAGTTTCAATTAGTAAAGATGTGGGGTCCATTAATAGAATACCATCATGATTGGAAGAATTAAGAATTTTGAATGTTCCAAAGATTCTCTGTCCGATGTCTGTAGGTCACCATCGGATCCATAATTTCCATTTTCTTTTAAAAAAGTTACCTTAATTAGAGGGAGGGAGTAAATTAGATTTAGTTTTAAGGTTTTTTGTTTGTTTTTTTACTTCTTAATTTCTTTCTTTATTGGAAAATATGGGTTTAACATGGTTATCATAGATTAATTGAATTACTTGTTTCTCAGGTGGATTAAGGAACTGTCAATGTAGTTCTATCCATTTTTTTCTTGTACTTGTATTTATATGAGATAACGTAAATTTACATACAAAATTTTAAGGAAAACATGCATGTTAAACTCAATAAAAATATTTTAAATTAAAATTTAGACATACAGCACAGTAACACACATTTTGGCCTATGAGTCTGTGCCGCCCAATTTACACCCTGTTAATCTAAGAACGTTTTTGAATGGTCAGAGGAAACCCACGCAGACATGGGAAGATCGTACAAACTCCTTACAGACAGCATGGGACTTAAACCCCAGTCCAGTCCCGAATGCTGGCAATGTAAAGGCGTTATACCAACTGTACTCTCAGGATTACTACCAGTGCCACGTGCTTGTGTGGTTACAAATTAGATGATGTAGCTTAATACATAACTAAAGAGATGGGAGAGGGTGCTTCAGATTTCTGTATTATTTTGACGTTCTTCGAGAGAAGGTGGGACCTGTACTGGATCTGAACTGGTGGAGACTTACTTCCTTGTGGAACTGTTTGTTGCTGTTCCCAAGGGTTAAAACTAGAATTGCAGGGGGATGGGAACCAGAGTGCCAAAGCAGATAGTGGAATGGTTGTGGAAAAAGTTAATGTTAAGCCAGCAAAGATAGGAATCAAAATGTTGTGCATGGTGGAATTAATATTCTGAGTCACAATGAGTATTGCAGGAAAGTGGATGAGTTTAGAGCATGGATTGGCATGTGGAATTATGACATTGTGGCCATTAGTGAGACTTGGTTGCAAGAAGGACAGGACTGGCAACTCAGTGTTCTGGGTTTCCATTAGTTACAGATCTGATAGAACAGAAGGGTTAAAAGAGTGAAGGGTCATATTGCTAGTAAAAGAAAATGTCACAACAGTGCTCAGATAGGACAGATGAGGGCTCATCTTCTGAGGCTGTATAGGAGAAACTGAGGAATGGGAAACGGATCACCACATTAAACCCAACAATCAGTTAGGAATATGGAGGAGCAAATCTGCAGGGAGATGAGCTGCAGAAAACAAAGTTGTAATAGGAGCTGATGTTAACTTTTCACATATTGAACAGGTCTCCAATACTGTAAAAGAGCTGGATGGCTTGGAGTTCATCAAATGTGTTCAAGAAAGTTTCCTAAATCAATGTATAGAACTCTCAACTAGAGGGAATGCAATACTGGATCTTGTATAAGGGAACAAGACAAGACAGGTGATCATATTGCCAACAATTTGAAAATAATCATGGAAAAGAATAGGTCTGGGCCTTGGGTACATATTCTAAATTGGAGAAAGGACAATTCTGAGGAAATGAGAAACAATCAGGTAAGCGCAGATAGAGACAGGTTGTTTTCTGACAAGGGTGTGCTTGGTGAGAGGCCTTCAAAGGTGAAATTTTGAGAGTACAGTTAGTATATTTCTCTCAGAATTCAGATTTATTCAGAGTACATACATGACATCAAAAACTCAGAAATTCTTTTTCCTACAGATGCAACAAAAACAGTGTACACAGCATATACATGTAAACAAATAAAGAACTGTAGAGATAATGAATGCAAGCATTCTATGCAATACAGAGAATTTTTAAAAATCAATACAGTCCACAAGTAGGTGTCCTTAAATGAGTTTCTGAGTTTGTCAATGTGGAGTCTGATGGTGGAGGGTAGCAGCTGTTCCTGAACCTGGTGGTGAGTCTTGTGCCACCTAGACCTCTTTCCTGATGGCAGCAGCGAGAACAGAGCATGTGCTGGGTGGTGTGGACCCTTGATGATTGCTGCTGCTCTCCAACAGCAATATTCCCTGTAGATGTACTCAATAGTGACGAGGGTTTAGCCTGCGGTGTCCTAGACTAAATCTTCTACCTTCTGGAGGGCTTTATGCTCAGGGGTATTGGTGGCCCCATACCAGACCATGATGGAGCCGGTCAGCACACTTTCCATCACACCTCTGTAAAAATTTACTGGTGTCATACCAAACCTCTGCAAACTCCTGAGGAAGTCGAGGCACTGACATGCTCTCTTCATGATGCTTTTAAAGTGCTGGGTCCAGGAAAAATCATCTCTGAGACAGTGACTCCCAAGAACTTAATTGCTCACCCTCTCCACCTCTGATTTCCCCCATTGATCAATGACTTATACCTTTGGCTTTCCTGAAATCAACAATCAGCTCCTTGGATTTGGTGACATTGAGTGCAAGGTTGTGTTGATTCACCATTCAGCTGAGTACGCTGACTCATCCCTTTCCTTTATACAACCCGACTCCCGAAGCCGGTAAGCAGCTAGCTGGGCGGCGACATCTCCCGGGGCGGACTAAAGAAATGGCTAGCAGAGCCAGAAAAAGAAATGCAACTATATATGCACGAAAAGTCGCGCATGCGCAGTACAGCACTGACGGGAGTGGAGCCTGGCAGCAGGACGTGGCAGAAACAGCTGAAGGAACTGGAGAGGAGGAAGACCAGAAAGGAGCCAGAGAAGGAAGACAAGGAGAAAGACAGACCCAAATGGGAAAACAGAAGGTTTAAAAAAAAAACAAAACCAGCTAATAGAGAATATTTTGATGAACAAATAAAGACACTAATGGACATCTTAATGACAGAATTTAATACAATTTTTTAAAAAAGGAAAAGACAAGACAGAATGGAACTTGTCATAGCAGAGATAAGAAAAAGAATTGAAGAGGAAGAAAGAGGGACAGCTGTGGAAATGGAGATGAATGAACTAAAAGAAAAGCTGGAAGTTAAGGAGATACAAGATTTGCTAGCTCAAAAAATTGATGGTTTGGAGAATTCTAGCAGATGCAACAATATAAAAACAGTGGGTGTGAAAGAAGGTGAAGAAGGAACAGACATAAAAGGATTTATAAAAAGATGGATTGCACAAATCTTGGGAGTGGAAGAACTCCAAGAAATAGAAATCAAAAAAGCCCAAAGAATATTGACACCAAAGTCGCAACCACATCAAAAGCCATGCTCTATATTAATAAAGTTGCTATGATGCACAACGAAGGAGAAAATATTGATGGTGGCAAAGGATAATGTGAAGGAAGATGAAGAACCATTGGAATACAATGAGGAAAAAAAATTCTATGTGGATATTAGCTTTGAACTTCTAAAGAAACAAAAGGAGTTCAGCAGTGGCTACAATTTTGTGGTAAAACATCCAGCAGTGCTAAAGGTATTCTTCCCTGGGGAGCAGAATAGACTGTTTTCAGATCAAAAAGAACCCCATCACTTTGCTGAACGACTGCCAAACAGACAACGAGATGAGGAGTATAAATAAAGACTGTTAAGGCAATGTATAGAAATAAGTTGATAATGTGAATACAGATGTTTAAGGTTGAAAAATATAGGGGGGATAAAGGGGGAAAAAAAAGAAAAATGTATAGTGTTTCTCTGGGGGAGGGCTGGGGAAGGGTGAAGATCTACCACTGCGAAAGCTTTTGATGCTTGCGGTCATTAGCGTAACCCAGGTGGAAAAGGGAGTTGTGGTTGTCTTACAAGAAGTAAAAGACAACTCAATACTGGGTGGAGGAGAGTTAATGTTGTTTTTGTTAAAAGTATACTTTGAGTTTGTTTTTGTTTGGGATTCTGTGGGGTTTTTTTTGTTTGTTAGTCATATCGTTGTGTACTGGAAAGAGTAAGAATAATTTAGAGGGATTCTGGAAAAAAGGAGATGGAGGGGTTGAAGAGGCGAGAGAGAATTGAAAATGGAGGAATAAGATGAGTACATTGAATATTTGACCATAAATATTAATGGAATTCACATCCAAATTAAAAGGAAAAGGATATTGACACTACTGAAAAAGGAGAGAATAGACATAGCATTTATACAAGAAACACACTTAACTGAGTTAGAACTAATAAATTGAAGAGAGACTGGGTAGGGCACGTAGTGGCATCATCATGCAACCCAAAAGCCAGGGGAGTAGCTATACTAGTTAATGAGAATTTGCCATTTAAGATAAAGGTAGTAATAATAGACCCAGCAGGTAGGTCGAGTCCACGCTGCTGAAGATCCAGCTGCGCTGGATGGGTCACGTCTCCAGAATGGAGGACCATCGCCTTCCCAAGATCGTATTATATGGCGAGCTCTCCACTGGCCACCGTGACAGAGGTGCACCAAAGAAAAGGTACAAGGACTGCCTAAAGAAATCTCTTGGTGCCTGCCACATTGACCACCGCCAGTGGGCTGATAACGCCTCAAACCGTGCATCTTGGCGCCTCACAGTTTGGCGGGCAGCAGCCTCCTTTGAAGAAGACCGCAGAGCCCACCTCACTGACAAAAGGCAAAGGAGGAAAAACCCAACACCCAACCCCAACCAACCAATTTTCCCTTGCAACCGCTGCAATCGTGTCTGCCTGTCCCGCATCGGACTGGTCAGCCACAAACGAGCCTGCAGCTGACGTGGACTTTTTACCCCCTCCATAAATCTTCGTCCGCGAAGCCAAGCCAAAGAAGAAAGAAAGAAGGTAGGTATGTAATGATGAAATGGCAGATTTACTCAGAATTCTGGAATTTGCTAAACATTAATGGACCTAACAAAGAAGATCAGGAATTCATGCAAGACATCTTCCTAAAAATAGTAGATACACAGGGGCACATCTTATTGGGGAGGATTTCAACTTGAAACTAGATCCAGTGATAGATAAAACCAGAATAAAAAAATTAAGTAACCAAATTTACACTAAAATCAATGCAGGATATGAAATTAATTGATATATGGAAGAAACAACATCAAAAGAAAGAGAATATTCATTCTATTTGAATAGACATAAAACCTATTCAAGGATAGATAGGTTATTGTTGTCAGCGCAGATTCAGGGGAGAGTTTGAAGGACCGATTACAAGGCAAGACTTTTATCTGATCACTCACCCTTGTTATTAACAATCGAATTAGAGGATATTCCACCAAAAATGTGTCTTCTTTCTTCTTTGGCTTGGCTTCGCGGACGAAGATTTATGGAGGGGGTAAAAGTCCACGTCAGCTGCAGGCTCGTTTGTGGCTGACAAGTCCGATGCGGGACAGGAAGACACGGTGGCAGCGGCTGCAGGGGAAAATTGGTTGGTTGGGGTTGGGTGTTGGGTTTTTCCTCCTTTGCCTTTTGTCAGTGAGGTGGGCTCTGCGGTCTTCTTCAAAGGAGGTTGCTGCCCGCCAAACTGTGAGGCGCCAAGATGCACGGTTTGAGGCGATATCAGCCCACTGGCGGTGGTCAATGTGGCAGGCACCAAGAGATTTCTTTAGGCAGTCCTTGTACCTCTTCTTTGGTGCACCTCTGTCACGGTGGCCAGTGGAGAGCTCGCCATATAACACGATCTTGGGAAGGCGATGGTCCTCCATTCTGGAGACGTGACCCACCCAGCGCAGCTGCATCTTCAGCAGCGTGGACTCGATGCTGTCGACCTCTGCCATCTCGAGTACTTCGACGTTAGGGATGAAAGCGCTCCAATGGATGTTGAGGATGGAGCGGAGACAACGCTGGTGGAAGCGTTCTAGGAGCCGTAGGTGATGCCGGTAGAGGACCCATGATTCGGAGCCAAACAGGAGTGTGGGTATGACAACGGCTCTGTATACGCTTATCTTTGTGAGGTTTTTCAGTTGGTTGTTTTTCCAGACTCTTTTGTGTAGTCTTCCAAAGGCGCTATTTGCCTTGGCGAGTCTGTTGTCTATCTCATTGTCGATCCTTGCATCCGATGAAATGGTGCAGCCGAGATAGGTAAACTGGTTGACCGTTTTGAGTTTTGTGTGCCCGATGGAGATGTGGGGGGGGGCTGGTAGTCATGGTGGGGAGCTGGCTGATGGAGGACCTCAGTTTTCTTCAGGCTGACTTCCAGGCCAAACATTTTGGCAGTTTCCGCAAAGCAGGACGTCAAGCGCTGAAGAGCTGGCTCTGAATGGGCAACTAAAGCGGCATCGTCTGCAAAGAGTAGTTCACGGACAAGTTTCTCTTGTGTCTTGGTGTGAGCTTGCAGGCGCCTCAGATTGAAGAGACTCCCATCCGTGCGGTACCGGATGTAAACAGCATCTTCATTGTTGGGGTCTTTCATAGCTTGGTTCAGCATCATGCTGAAGAAAATTGAAAAGAGGGTTGGTGCGAGAACACAGCCTTGCTTCACGCCATTGTTAATGGAGAAGGGTTCAGAGAGCTCATTGCTGTATCTGACCCGACCTTGTTGGTTTTCGTGCAGTTGGATAATCATGTTGAGGAACTTTGGGGGACATCCGATGCGCTCTAGTATTTGCCAAAGCCCTTTCCTGCTCACGGTGTCGAAGGCTTTGGTGAGGTCAACAAAGGTGATGTAGAGTCCTTTGTTTTGTTCTCTGCACTTTTCTTGGAGCTGTCTGAGGGCAAAGACCATGTCAGTAGCTCCTCTGTTTGCGCGAAAGCCGCACTGTGATTCTGGGAGAATATTCTCGGCGACACTAGGTATTATTCTATTTAGTAGAATCCTAGCGAAGATTTTGCCTGCAATGGAGAGCAGCGTGATTCCCCTGTAGTTTGAGCAGTCTGATTTCTCGCCTTTGTTTTTGTACAGGGTGATGATGGTGGCATCACGAAGATCCTGAGGCAGTTTTCCTTGGTCCCAACAAAGCTTGAAAAACTCATGCAGTTTGGCATGCAGAGTTTTGCCGCCAGCCTTCCAGACCTCTGGGGGGATTCCATCCATACCTGCTGCTTTGCCACTTTTCAGTTGTTCGATTGCCTTATATGTCTCATCCAGGGTGAGGACCTCATCCAGCTCTAGCCTTAGGGGCTGTTGAGGGACCTGGAGCAGGGCGGAATCTTGGACTGAGCGGTTGGCACTGAAAAGAGATTGGAAGTGTTCTGACCATCGGTTGAGGATGGAGATCTTGTCGCTGAGGAGGACTTTGCCGTCTGAGCTGCGCAGCGGGCTTTGGACTTGGGGTGAGGGGCCGTACACAGCCTTTAGACCCTCGTAGAAACCCCTGAAGTCGCCAATGTCCGCGCTGTGCTGGGTTCGTTTGGCGAGGCTAGTCCATCACTCATTTTGGATCTCCCGGAGTTTGCGCTGAAGATGGCTGCATGCGCGACGGAAGGCTTGTTTCTTCTCTGGACAGGACGGCTTTGTAAGGTGAGCCTGGTGGGCAGCTCGCTTCTTTGCCAGCAGCTCCTGGATTTCCTGGCTGTTTTCGTCAAACCAGTCCTTGTTTTTCCTGGAGGAGAAGCCCAGTACCTCTTCAGTGGATTGCAGTATGGTAGTCTTCAACTGATCCCAGAGGGTTTCAGGGGACGGGTCCGTGAGGCGGGTTGCAACGTCGAGCTTTGCTTTGAGGTTTGCCTGGAAGTTTCCTCTCGCTTCGTCTGACTGCAGGTTTTCAACATTGAACCTCTTTCTGTGGGCTTTACTGTTCCTGGGCTTTGGCTTGAAGTGAAGGTTGAGCTTGCAGCGAACCAGCCGGTGGTCAGTGTGGCATTCCGCGCTAGGCATGACCCTGGTGTGGAGCACATCTCGTTTGTCACTTTCTCGCACCAGGATGTAGTCCAGGAGGTGCCAGTGTTTGGATCGGGGATGCATCCAGTTAGTCTTCAGGCTGTCCCTCTGCTGAAAAAGGGTGTTTGTAATGACAAGCCGCTGTTCTGCACAGAGCTCCAACAGGAGGCGCCCATTGTCGTTGCACATGCCGACGCCATGCTTGCCCAGGATTCCTGGCCAGGTTTCTGAGTCTTTGCCGACACGAGCGTTGAAGTCGCCCAGGATGACAACCTTGTCGGCTGTAGGGGTGCGTTGGATGAGGTTGCGCAGGTCGGTGTAGAACTTGTCCTTTTCTGCTGGTTCCGCCTGGAGGGTTGGAGCATAGACACTGATGAGGGTGATGCGACGCTTGTTTTGAAGGGGGAGTCGCATGGACATGATTCGGTCCGAGAGGCCTGTCGGAAGGTTTTCGAGTTTGGAGGCAATGAAGTTCTTGACCATGAAGCCTACACCAGATAGGCGTCGTTCATCTGAAGGCTTGCCAGACCAGTAGAGTGTGTAGCCCGCGCCGTGTTCTTGGAGGCTGCCTACATCTGCCAGGCGGACTTCACTGAGAGCGGCTATGTCGATGTCAAGTCTGAGGAGTTCTTGTGTAATGAGGGCAGACCGACGTTCAGGTCGGTGGCTGTCAGCCTTGTCTAGCATGGTTCTGATGTTCCAGCATGCTAGCTTGAGTTTGTGAGCATCTTTTGAGGGGGAGGACGTGGAGGGGGCGGACGTGGAGGGGGCGGACGTGGAGGGGGCGGACGTGGAGGGGGCGGACGTGGAGGGGGCGGACGTGGAGGGGGCGGACGTGGAGGGGGCGGACGTGGAGGGGGCGGACGTGGAGGGGGCGGACGTGGAGGGGGCGGACGTGGAGGGGGCGGACGTGGAGGGGGCGGACGTGGAGGGGGCGGACGTGGAGGGGGCGGACGTGGAGGGGGCGGACGTGGAGGGGGCGGACGTGGAGGGGGCGGACGTGGAGGGGGCGGACGTGGAGGGGGCGGACGTGGAGGGGGCGGACGTGGAGGGGGCGGACGTGGAGGGGGCGGACGTGGAGGGGGCGGACGTGGAGGGGGCGGACGTGGAGGGGGCGGACGTGGAGGGGGCGGACGTGGAGGGGGCGGACGTGGAGGGGGCGGACGTGGAGGGGGCGGACGTGGAGGGGGCGGACGTGGACCTGTCCTCGGGCCTGCGCAAAGGAGCTTTTAGGTGGAGTGCAGTGTGCGCAGTACTGGCCCCACCCTTTACACCCATGGTTCGTAGTACTGGCCCCACCCTTTACACCCATGGTTCGTGTGCCGTGGCCAAGCAAGCTGGGACGTGGCAGCGAGGTCCGTGGGTCGTAGGTTTTATATCGGAGTGGCCTTCTCCTATGCAGGTTTCTTACCCGGGCTGGAGGGGTCTGCCTCCCCTCTTAGGTCGGTCCATACTGCCTCCCCTCTTAGGTCGGTCCATACTGCCTCCCTCTTAGGTCGGTCCATACTGCCTCCCCTCTTAGGTCGGTCCATACTGCCTCCCCTCTTAGTTCGGTCCATACTGCCTCCCCTCTTAGTTCGGTCCATACTGCCTCCCCTCTTAGGTCGGTCCATACTGCCTCCCCTCTTAGGTCGGTCCATACTGCCTCCCCTCTTAGGTCGGTCCATACTGCCTCCCCTCTTAGGTCGGTCCATACTGCCTCCCCTCTTAGGTCGGTCCATACTGCCCGGACCAGGGCCGAGGCCGCCGCAGCTCACGCTGTGCCTGGACTGGGGCCGCCGCCTCCCACTCTCTGCCCAGATCGGGGCCTCCGCCTGCCTCACTCGACCGAAGCCGGGGTCGCCGTCTCCCCCTTGCTCCTGCCCGGATCGGGGCCGCCGCCGTCTACCCTTCGCCCGGACCGGGGCCGGGGCCACTGCTGCTCTCTCTGTGCCCAGACTGGGGCCGCCGCCTCCCACTCTCTGCGTGTAGATGGAGGCTAAACCCTATATTGTTAGAAAGGCAAGATTTCCAGGAATATATTGAACAACAAATTAAAATATATTTTGAGATAAACACAGTCAGTAAAAGACAAATTTATCCTATGGGACGCAATAAAGACCTTTATTAGAGGACAAATAATTAGTTATATGACTAAAATTTTAAAAGTATATAACCAGGAAGTAGAACAGCTGGAAAAAGAAATAGGAGCTAGAGAAAAGGAATTAATGAAAAGAGAAGATAGAGAAAAAGAAAGATTAGGCAGAGAAAAAAAATTAAAATACGAAACATTACAAACATACACAGTGGAGAAAAATATCATGAAAACAAAGCAAAGATATTATGAATTAGGAGAGAAAATTCTCAAAATATTGGCCTGGCAACTTAACAGAAGAAGCTGAAAGAACCATTTTAGCGATAAGAAAAGATAATAAGCAGATCTCATACAACCCATTAGAGATTAAAGAAAATTTTTAAAAATTCTACAAACAATTGTATCAAACTGAAAATACAGGGAAATACAATAAAAATTACAAGTTTTTTATCCAATATTGAACTACCACAATTACAAATAGTTGATCAAAATAAATTTACAGAACCTTTTAAAATTGAAGAAATACAGGATATATTAATGAAATTACCAAACAATAAAACATCAAACGAAGATGGATTCCCTATAGAATTTTATAAAGTATTTAAGAACTTATTAACCCAGCACCTTCTAGATGTAATGAAATAGGTGGAAGAGACCCAAAATCTACCTGAATCATGTAAAACAGCCATAATTATGATAATACCAAAAATGGGAAAGGACCTGCTGTCACCAGCATCATGTAGTCCAATATCCTTACTAAACGCAAATTACAAATTAATAGCAAAACTACTAGCGAATAGACTTGACTGTCTGTGTACCGAAATTGGCAAAGCCGGATCAAACTCTTTGTTTTTTTTTAAATGATGAGCAGCAGATAATGTCTGTAAATTTATTAATTTAATCCATGTGGCACAAATGAATAAAACGCCAACAATGGCAGTTATGCTAGACACAGAGAAAGCCTTAGACAGGGTAGAATGGAACTATTTATTTAAAGTGCTACAGAAATTTAAATTACTGGAAAAATTTATTAATTGGATTAGAGCACTGTATAATGGACCTTTATCAAAGGTAGTAGAAAATGGATATGTGTCAGATCACTTTAAATTGAGCAGGTCATCTAGACAGGGATGCCCACTGTTCCCTTCCCTGTTTGCCTTGGCAATAGAACCATTGGCAGAGTTGATAAAGAAGGAACCTATGATAAAAGGAATAAGAATAAAAGAGAGAATATAAAATCAGCCTATTTGCGGATGATATCATAGTATATTTAACAGAGCTAGATAAATCAATAAAAAGGCTATATATGAAACTGAAAGAATATGGAGAGATATCAGGATACAAGGTTAACTGTAATAAAAGTGAAATGATACCAATGAATAAAGTTGATTATACAGAATGTAAAAAAGAATCCCCTTTTAAATAGCAAACACAGACGATACGTTACCTTGGTATCAGGATAGATAATAACCTAAACCATTTGTACAAATTAAACTACCAATCAATAATTTAAAAAACTACAGGAAGATTTAGAGAATTGGAAAGAGCTGCCATTAACTTTGATAGGGAGAGTAAACTGCATTAAGATGAATGTATTTCTACAGGTACAATATCTGTTCCAAATGACAGAGGAAATTTTTACAGGACTAAAGAAAGTAATAAGGAAATTTTTATGGAAAGGTAAAAAAATCAGGAGTAGCATTAGAAAAACTAACATGGAGATACAAACAAGGAGGGCTGCAGTTACCAAACTTTAAAAATTATTACAGGACAGCGCAGTTATGATTTTTATCAGATGGGAGAAAAACTGGACTGGACTAGGATAGAATTAGATAAATTAAAAGAAAATGTCCCTGAACGTGTACTTTATAAATGGGATGAGAAGCTGGTGCTATACAACAATTCACCAGTTTTACATCATATATTTAAAATATGGAAGAGAATACATCTGGAAGGAAAAAAGATAAATTATCAAATACCAAAAATATTATTGACACAAAACCCATTAATCCTTTTACAATAGATAATTAATTTTTCAAGGAATGGGATAGAAAAGGAATCAAGAAAATAGAAGACTGCTTTTTGAGAAATAAATTATTAACATTTGAGCAATTAAAAGATAAATAGGGAATAACATAAGGTACAATGTTTGCATTCTACTAGTTGAAAACTTATTTAAAAGATAAATTGGGAAATAGCTTGAGACTACCAAAAAGTAACTGCACACAGTACTCCAGGTGTAGTCTCACCAAGGCCCTGTACAGCTGCTCCTGTACTCGAATCCTCTTGCTGTGAATGCCAACATACCATTCATTTTCCTCATTGCCTGCTGTACCTGCATGCCCACTTACAATGACTGATGCACAGCAACACCCAAGTCTCACTGCATCTCTCCTTTTCCTAAACGGATACCATTTAGGTAATAATTTTCTCTCCTGTTCTTTGCCTCCAAAGTGGATAACCTCACCTTTATCCACATTATGTTGCATTTGCCATGCCTTGGCCCACACACCTAACTTGTCCATATCACCCTGCATCCTCCATGCAGCTAACCCTGCCACCCAAAACCATCAAGCCTTGAAGCTAATAACTTCATTTATTGAAGATTGAAGCTAATAACTGGATTTTGGAACTGCAGTTTGTATTATTTAATTCTTAAAATGGTTTTTCTGAACTTGATTCCAATTACATTCCATCGTCATGTTGCTCTTGATTGATAGAAACATTCATTACTTTCTTTCATGATTCAGAAAAAGGCTGCAATCTGATATATCGGCAATGTATGTGCAGCAACATTGATAAGATGAATAGTTAATGAATAGTTAACTGTATAGATGCATTTCTTTTTAAAAAGGAACTGTTGTGTGCTTGTGTGCAGAATGCATTTAAGAACTGCATTGTTATATCTCTGAAAACTGATTGTGTACTGTTAGTTAATACCTCAAATAAAGCATCACTTTAACCTCAAAAACAATGCATCCCTGTTATTTCAGTCTTATGGAAACACAGATACAATAGAGCAGTGGTTTTCAACCTTTTTCTTTCCACTCACATACCACTTTAAGTAATCCCTAAAACATAGATGCTCTGAGATTAGTAATGGATTACTTAAGGTGGTATGTAAGTGGGGGAAAAAAGGTTGAGAACCATTGCTCTAGACCCAATTGTTTCTGAAAAAACTTGCTTGAGATAAATTGTCATTGGCCATTTCCTTTAGAGTTATGAAAGCATGCACATAAGTCAATTGGGTACGATTAAACCAAGCCTGGATGACAATTTCTTAGACAAAAACAAGCAAATTATTTCAGTAACAATTGGGTCTAGATCAGTGGTTCTCAACTGTTTTTTCCAACTCACATACCACCTTAAGTAATCCCTTACTTAATCCCTCACAGAGCAGTTTGAAAATCACTGCAATATAGTGCTTTTTTTTATATATCCATTGTGGATATATTCTCTGTTGTACAGGATTAAGAAGAAAATGTACAGGAAAATCATTACCTTTTTAAAAAAAATCCAATTATTAGTTTTATGTAAAAACTATTTTCATAGAACGTAATCCTTAAACTGTTTTGCTGAACACAATTCCAACGACATTGTACAGTCACATTGTTTTGTAAACTTTTATTTTGCTCTTTCCCGATACAGTTGGATACATGTTGATGGAAAATCCAATGCATTCAATGGGTATGTGTATAGTATCATAGATGTAAATGGTTAAGTTAATTGGATAAGTGTATTTTATTTAGAGTAAATTGCATGGTGTATATGTATCAAGAACTGGAGTATGTTGTTTGTCCAGTAGTTATTTATTAGTCAAAGATGCATGTTTATTTGTAATGTTATAATGAGATAGACCATATTTTGCTTTGTTTCAAAGTATCAAAGTGATTATGTTTCTGGACAATTTTTGAAAGGCCCAGACTATTAATCTGGACAAATAGCAGTTTGGAAATTCATCTTCAAGTCATCAACTAAACTGATTTTCAAATCTGCTACATTCTAAGTTTTTTCCATGGTGTTTTGTATGGGAATGGAAATGTGATTTCAGATGTTCCTACATATACTGTAGTTCAATTCATTAACCACAGCTTTTCATAATTTTCCCAAAAACCATTGAGCTTTGAAGTTAATAACTTTTTTTATTGAAGAATGAAGCTAATAACTGGATTTTGAAACTGTAACTTGTATTTCTTAATACTTAAAATGTGTTTTTTCTTAATTTGATTCCAATTACATTCCCTCGTCAAGCTGCTCTTGATTTACAGAAATGTTCATTACTTTCTTTCATGATTCAGGGAAGGGCTTCGATCTGAGACATCGATCATGTAAGTGTAGCATCATTGATAGCATTAAGTTAACTGTATAGACACATTTCATTTTAAAAAGAAGGAACTGTTATGTGCTTGTGTGCCGAATGTGTTTAAGAACTGCATTGTTATATCTCTGAAAACTGATTGTGTCCAGTTATTTGATACATCAAATAAATATTCACTTTAACCTCAAAATTAGTGCATCCCCGTTACTTCAGTCTTATGGAAATACACAGATACAATAGAGAGCATTTTTTTTTTAAATGTATATCCATTGTGGATGGATCATTTTTAACATTTGGACACTGCTTTCAAGGAATGCTAGCAAGTGCATATACTCCATGTCCCTGTTTCCTGGGACTGCTTTTAGACCCAATACCAACTAGTTTGTATTGTAGTTCACCCATAGACCCAGTCCAAAGTACACATGATGAAAGGTTATAAATGGCCGGAATCCAAAGGGTTAAGGTGTGACTTCAGTCCACCTCTCCCACCCCCACAAACGACAATGCTGTATATCACAAAATTGATCATTCAACCTCTTCAACTTTGCTTTTTTGCAACACACCAAATTCTATGCAGCTAATAATTATATTAAAACATAATTAATGCCGAGACACATTGACCTAGTTCTTAGAAAGATGAGAGACCTTCATACCATGACCATTGTATGACCACAAGCCAAAGCACCAACAGAGCCAATGTTTCCAAGTGGATTGTAATGTACAGTTATTATCAGATTGTCTGTTTAACACTATGACAAAGGTCTTGTTTGTTCATATTTAAAATATTAGGTGCCAAAGAAATTAAATGTAATTTTAGCCCATTATTTCCTATGTCACTGAAAATTAAGAAAAGACAGGTGGCGGAAATCAGAAATAAAAACGTGGCGGTGCACATCTCTAAGAGCAAACTGGCCCCGCTTGTACCGAAGCGCTGGTGGGGCAGCTGCAGAAAGATGGCGCTGTCGGGGCTTGCTCATTGCCCGTGGTTTAGGCCACAGCTCGCGCCCAGGGCAAAGTGGTGACGTCACCGCTACGCAGGTCGGAACTCCCACTGGCCTTAAAGGGATGCGTGCGAAATTCAAATAAACAGTTCAGCTGAAACCTCCACCGTGTCCAGTGGTGTGTTTCTGTGTGTGTAGTAGCTGCTATCTGGTCTCCAACCATGGATTTGTCGTCAATCAATGCTGTCTCCGTGAAACTCCTCCCCCCCTTTTGGACCCATCGACCTTGCACATGGTTCAGGCAGGCAGTCGCAATTTCATCTAAGACAGATCACCTCTGACTCCTCGATGTTCTACCATGTGGTGAGCGCCCTTGATGAAGAAACCCTGGCCAGAGTGGATGACCTGATCCATGATCCTCTAGAGGAGGGCAAGTATGTCGCCCTCAAAGCCCTCCTCCTTGGCACCTTCAGTCTCTCCAATTGGCAAATTGCGGCCAGGCTGATGCACCTCAATGGCCTAGGGGACAGAGCCCCGTCCGTGCTAATAGACGAAATGCTTATACTGGCAGAAGGCCATAAACCCTGCCTGATGTTTGAGCAAGCCTTCCTGGAACAAATGCCAGAAGACATCCAGCTCCTATTAGCGGACGAGGACTTCTTGGACCCCCAGAAGGTCGCAGCCCACACCGACATGCTGTGGCAAACCAAGCGAGAGAACGAGGCCGCCATGAATCAAGTCACCTGCCCTAGACCCACCCAACCACAGCCCGCCCCCAGGCAGAAACCAGAGGAGCACCAAACCACCTGGTGCTTCTACCACCAACGCTGGGGATCCCAAGCCAGCAAGTGCCGCCAGCCCTGCTCATACCATGGAAATGACCGGTCAGCTGCCGCTGATGGGTGTGACGGCTGGCCACACGAACAGTGTTTCCTGGTGGACACTGGAGAAGAATTGAGCGTCCTTCCCCCAACCACCCTCGAACCCCACACGAGGCCTGACCCTGCGGGCAGCGAATGGCACCGACATAAAGACCTTCAGCACATGGACCATTCAGGTACACCTCAGGCCAGACAAATACCGCTGGAAGTTCCTGCTGGCCACCGTAAGAACTGCGCTGCTAGGAGCCAATTTCCTCTGAGCGCACAGCCTGCTGATCGACCTGAAGGGCAAGAGGCTCGTACATGCCTGTACCTTCCAGACCCTCCAACTTGAGACATCCAGCATGCAGAGCCCGGGGATAGCCACCGTCAGCACGCCCAGGAATGAGTACTCCAACATCCTAGATGAATTCCCGGCCATTCTACGGCCACAATACACCACCACCATTCTCCAGCATGGCATCTGCCACCACATCGCCACACAGGACCCCCCACTCCATATCAAGGCCAGACGACTGCCACTGGAGAAGCTGCAGCTCTCGAGAGGATTTTTCCCACCTCCAGGAACTCGGCATAGTCTGCAGGTTGGACAGTCCCTGGGCCTCTCCCCTGCACATGGTCCAAAAGGCCTCTAGGGGTTGGTGCCCATGTGGGGACTACTGCCAGCTCAACGACACAACCACATCTGACCGGTACCCCATCATCCACAGAAAGAACTTTACAGCCAACCTACATGGTGCCAAGGTTTTCTCTAAGGTCATCTTGGTGAGGGGCTACCATCAAATCCCCGTACACCCAGATGATGTTGGCAAAACTGCCATCATCACCTGTTCGGCCTTTTCGAATTCCTGTGGATGCCCTTTGGCCTGAAGGACACAGCCCAACCCTTCCAGCGGCTCATGGATGCAGTGGATAGAGACCTGGACTTCGTATTCATCGCCAGTCGAGATCACAATGAGCACAAGACCCATCTCCACACACTGTTCGGCCACCTGGCTGAATTCAGCCTCACTGTCAATGTGGCCAAATGTCAGTTCGAGAAGGAGTCGCTACAGTTCTTGGGCCATACCATCATCATGGATGGGGCAGCACTGTCACAGGACAAGGTCAAGGCCATACAACAGTTCCCCAAGCCAGACACCCTCAAAGGCCTGCAGGAGTTCACCGGGAAAGTTAACTTCTATCACCGCTTTATCCCAGGGGCCACCCACATAATGCACCCACTGTTTGCCTTGATCTCAGCCAAGCAAAAAACACTCCAGTGGTCGAAAGAGGCTGAGACAGCCTTCGCACAGACCAAGGCCACCCTCGCTAGTGCCACCCTACTGGCCCACCCACGGCCTGACGCCCACACAGTACTCTCGGTGGATGTGTCCACCACAGCCATCTGGGACGTCTTCAAGCAAGAAGTCAATGGGCAGTGTGCTTGCTGGCGTTCTTCAGCCACCATCTCTGACCACCCAATCTGAAGTAGTGCATTAGCCAGGAAGCTCCTGGCCTTGTACATCTCCATCAGGCACTTCCACTACTTCCTGGAGGGCAGACCGTTCACCGCTTTCACGGACTACAAGCCACTCACTCAGGTCCTCACCATGGCTAAGGATCTTTGGTCGGTGCACCAGCAGCGACACCTTTCCTACATTTCAGAGTTCACCACCAACATCCGACACCGGGCGGGTAAGAACAATGTCATTGCCGATGCGCTCTTCAACTTGTCCTCTGGCCTGAACTACGCCCAATTAGCTCAGGCCCAGAGAGAGGATGAAGAGACGCAGGCCTTCTGAACCACCATCACTGGCCTGCGCCTCAAGAACCTGAAGCTGCCGGGCAACCACGACACAGTCCTATGCGATGTCTCGACCAGCTCACCTCAACCGGTACTTCCCCCGCAGTGGAGGAGGGAGGCATTCCAGATGATTCACAACCTGGACCCTCCCCCTTCATTCAAGACATCAGTACGCATGGTGGTGGTTTGTTTCGTCTGACGTGGATTGAAAAAACAAGTGGCTCAAATGGCAAAGAATTGCATGCATTGCCAAGCCTCCAAAATCCAGTGCCATGTCAGAGCCCCTATACATTTTGACCCACTGGCCAGGAGGTTTGATCATATCCACATCGATATAGTGGAACCCTACCAGTGTCTAGGGATATCCACTACCTCCTGACTGTGGTCGACCGGACAACGAGGTGGCCAGAAGCCATCCATATCGGGGACATTTCCACCAAGTCCTGCGCCAGAGCCCTGCTCGCTAACTGGATCACCCGGTTCAGCGTTCCAGCCATATGACCAGCAACAGGGGCGCCAAGTTCACCTCCGCCCTCTAGGCGCAACTGGAAACCACTTGGGAATTGAGCTCCACCACACCACGGCTTATCATTTCCGATGAATGGACTCGTAGAGCGCTTCCATCAGCGCCACAAGGTGGTTTTCATGGCATGGCTAAAAGGACCCAACTGGATTTACGACCTGCCGTGGGTCCTGTTTGGCATTCGAATGGCTCCAAAAGAGGTCCTCCAGGCTTCATCCGCAGAATTCGTATGCAGTACACCGCTGTCTCTACCAGGGGAGTTTTCGGAATGGGCGCAGAATCTGGAGGTGAGATCCCAACCCTCCTTGCGAACTCCGTAACAGACTTGCCTCGCTAGCTCCCCCACCACTGACCCACCATGGCAACTACCCAGCGAATGTCCCTAAAGAGCTGGCCTCAGCTGAGTTTGTGCCCACACCCAACCCCCCCTCCCCCACCATAATGCCCATACGAGGGCCCGTATAAGGTCCTCCACCGATTGGAAAAGACTTTCACCCTGGATATTAGGGGCAGGTAAGAACTATTCACGGTTAACCGACTGAAGCCTGTGCCCATGGACTTAGACCAATGCCTGAAGATGGCCCAACATAAACAGAGGGATTTCCGCCCAAGCGGCAGGACGTGTAAGCCGGTTCTGGGGGGGGGGGGGTTGTGTGACAGCGCACATCTCTGTGAGCGAACCGGCCCCGCTTGTACCGCTGCGCTGCGGGGCAGCTGCAGAAAGATGGCGCAGTCGGCACTTGTTCATTGCCTCGTGGCTTAGGCCACAGTTCACGCCCCGGGCAAAGTGGTGACATCATCACTGCGCGGGGCAGAACTCCTGTTGACCTTAAAGGGACGCGCACGAAATTCAAATAAACAGTTCAGCTGAAACTTCCACCGTGGCCAGTGGTTTGTTTCTGTGCATGTAGCAGCTGTTACAAACACATAAAAACAAATTCTCAGCCTGTTAGGCAATGACTATTGGAAGGAGGAAAAATATGATAGAACACCTGGTCAAAAATCCCTTCATCTGAATAGTCTCTATGTTATACAGGATTAAGAAGCTAATGTACAGGATAATCAGTACATTACATAAAGTTAGTAATTCGATTTTTTTTTTAATTGTAATAACTATTTTCATAGGAGTAAATCTTAAACTGTTTTGCTGAACATAATTCCAATGACATTGTTCAGTTGCATTGTTTGTAAACTTTTATTTCGCTCTTTCCCAATACAGCTGTATCCATGACGATGCCAATTATGTATGATTTAGTGGGTATGTGTATAGTATCATAGATGTAAATGGTTACGTTAATTGGATAAGTGTATTTCATTTAGAGTAAATTGCATAGTGTGTATGTACGAAGAACTGGAGTATGTTTGTCCATAATTATCAGTCAATAACTTGAATAAGGTTGGTGTTGGTTAATTTGTGAATCCATCCATTACCTCAATCTTGGGAAAATTCATAGACACAATACTGCATACACCACTTTAATTGATTTGCATGTAGTCAATCAGAAGCCTAATTGGGTTCATAAGCAGTTAACTGTCATGCCATCAATCATTATTAACTTTTAAAACCCTATTGAGTTGGGGCATTGTTAAGGTGTCAAGCATTCAACCCACAGTATATCACAAAAATAATCATTTACACTTTTCCTATTTTGCTTTTTTACATGATTTTAACCCATAAGGCCCCATGTCATTGAATTTTTTTAAAAATTAGAGATCTGAAAATCTGAAATTAAATAGAAAGTGATGGAAACACTCAGCTAGTCAGTTAACCTCTGTGGAGGTGGTGGGGAGGGGAAACAATGTTAACATATCTGTTCAAAACCTCCTTCATCAGGAAGGTACCCACATTAATCAAGATTATGAAGCTGCATGAACAGGGAGCAATAAATTAAATAAAGCTAAATATTGAGGTTTTAAAATATAATTAATATCTTTTTTTTGAAACTTTATTTATTAATTTTAACATATAAAGAAAGTCAGTAATTCACATACAAAAAAAATACAAAACGAAGTAATACAAATACAAAGTAACATAATTAATACAATACCAATCTCAAAATCTCCCCCTGACAACTAAAAACTAAGACTAAAAGAAAAGAAACTATTTTAACCCCTAAACCCCTCCCTCCCCACCCCCACAATAAAGAGTGAAGAATTAATAATTAGTATAATAAGAGAAAAAAAATTAAAAAAAAATATCTTAAAAAGAAAATCAATATATATATTAAAAAATATTAATTAAGTATTAATTATTAGTCCACAAAATTTTTATTATATAAAACTATATATAAAAAAAATCAAAAACAAACAAAAAAAACTTTAAAAAACTTACTTAAAACGAAAAAGAAGCCAACTAATAAAAAAAACTAAAAAAAAGGAAAGAAAAAAAACATATATATATAAATGAAAAGTTTTTCATGAAAATGAAAAGAAAAAAAAATAATTAATTCAAACTTATTTAAATTGTATAAAATCAATAAATGGGGTCGACTTTAACTCATAAAAAGACATCTTATCTTGTATAGAAAATGATATTTTTTCCATGACCAAACAAAACTTCATCTCTGAATACCACCTATCTAAAGACAATACATTTCTATTCTTCCAAGTAATCGCTATACATTTCTTAGCCACTGCCAACGCTAAATAAATAAAAGAAATCTGGTAATTATCTAATTCTAAATCAATCAACGGTTGCATATTCCCTAATAAAAATATATCAGGGTCTAATACAATATGAAGATTATATAGATTATTAAATACAGATTGAATACCTTTCCAAAATTGTTGTAACCAATCACACAACCAAACAGCATGTTAAAAAAGTACCAGAAACCTGATCACAACGAAAACAAAGATCTGACTTACTAAAACCAAATTTTTTTAATTTTTCGGGTGTTAAATATAATTGATGTATAAAACTATAATTGATCATCGCCAATCTAGCATTGATCAATTTTCGAACACTGTTACGACAAATTTCAGACCAATCTTCTTCAGTTATTGTTAAGCTTAAATCTTTTTCCCATTTCATTTTATCTTTATCCCAATCTATTTTACTTTCACATTCCAACAAAATACAATACAAGCCTGATTATATAACCCTTTTTTGGAAATGAGAGCACGTATTTCTCAAAATCAGTTTCAGACAATAAATTCATTTGGCGACCACATACCTGTTTTACAAAAGATCTTAACTGATAATACACAAATATAGAATGACCACTTATATTAAATCTCTTTTGCAATTCTACAAAAGAACAAAAATTACCTTCTAAAAAACAGTCAGATAAATTATGTATTTCTTTCTCCTCCCATTGTTTCAAAATAGTATTAGATACCATGAAAGGAACAAGTTGATCATTAAATAATGGTAATCTTCCCGACCACTTATTTTTCAATCCCATTTTATGTAATTTACTTGTCCATAAATTCATTAAATATTTCAATATTGGTACATCATAAGTTCGTAACAAATTTTTATTCCATCGAAATAAAAATTCATTCGAAAATTTTTCAGAAATAACTGCCAATTCTATCTGTGCCAAACTAGGCGTTTCTTGTGTGGCCATTAATATGCTAAGAAATCTAAATTGAGCTGCTTCATAATAAAATTGAAAATTAGGTAGTCGTAACCCTCCAAATTGAAAATCCCACATCAATTTTTTCAACGCCACCATAGGGAATTTTCCTTTCCACAAAAAATCCCTAATTACCTTATATAAGTCCTTAAAAAATCTTTTTTGTAAACAACAGGGAATTGATTGGAATAAATATTGTATACGAGGAAAAATATTCATTTTTATAGTATTAATTCTTCCGAATAAACCGAAAGGTAAATCTTTCCATTTAACTAAATCTGCCTTAATCTTCTTCATTAAAGGAAGATAATTAAGTGAATATAAGTTTTGGTAATCAGTATTAACATTAATTTCCAAATATTTAATTTGTTTCGTCCACTTCAAATTCGTAATATTTCTAAACATTGAATAATCATCTTTACTAATTGATAAAATTTAACTTTTAGTCCAATTAACCTTATAACCAGATAATTGACCATAAATCTCTAAAGAATCTTGAAGTGCTGGCAGAGAAACATCAGGATCCACCAAATACAGCAAAACGTATCCGCAAATAAATTTATTTTATAATCTTCATTCAAAACTCTCATACCTTTGATACTTTCATTCTGACGTATTAATTGTGCTAAAGGTTCAATAACTAAAGCAAACAAAGCTGGTGATAATGGACATCCTTGTCTAGTAGATCTTGTTAAATTAAAAGATTCTGAAAGCAAACCATTAGTAACAACTCTAGCTTTCGGGCCATTATACAAAGCCCTAATCATACCAATAAATGAGGGACCAAACGAAAATTTCTCAAGTACTTTAAATAAAAACTTCCACTCTACTCTATCAAATGCCTTTTCTGCATCCAATGAAACCACCATTGGATAATTCTTCTGAGATTTAGATCTATTTATTAAAGTAATTAATCGTAAAATATTATCCGAAGCATACCTATTTTTAATAAAACCTGTTTGATCACGATGTATTATCTTTGGTAAATACTGAGCTAACCTATTAGCCATAACTTTAGCCACTATTTTATAATCTACATTTAACAATGATATAGGACGGTAAGAAGCTACCTGTAAAGGGTCTTTATCTTTTTTTGGTTTAACTGTAATTATAGCATTAGAACAGGACTCAGGTAAATGAAAAGTATCATAAAGTTGTTGTATTACATTCTTAAATAAGGAAGATATATCAACATAAAAAGTCTTATAGAACTCAATAGAAAAACCATCTCCACCGGGCGCTTTTCCATTTGGCATATCTTTTATAGCCATTTCAATTTCATTATCCATAAAAGGTTTATCTAACTCCTGTCTATCTTCTTGAGTTAACTGTGGTAAATTAATATTTTTTCAAAAAAGAGTCTATTGCATCTTCTTTTATCTCTTTACATTCAGTCAAATAAAGTTTTTTTATAAAAATTACAAAATTCATCATTAATTTCTTTTTGACTAAAAGTAATACCCGATTTATTTCTAATAGCTGATATAATCCTAGATAACTGTTCTTTTTTTAATTGCCAAGCTAATACTTTATGGGCTTTCTCACCCCATTCATAAAATTTATTTTTTGAACGATTCAACAGACATTCAAATCGATATGATTGTAACTTATTATACTTCAACTTTAAATTAGTTAATTGGATCTTTTGAAATTCAGTAGCTTTCTTTTGAAATTCTTTTTCACAGATTGTTATTTTCTTCTCCAAATCCTCAGTTTCTCTCACTCTCTCTTTCTTCAATTTAGATGCATAACTGATAATTTGACCTCGTAAAAAAGCTTTCATTGCATCCCACAAAACAAACTGATCAGAAACAGAATGAACATTATTAGCAATGAAATTCTCAATTTGTTTTTTCAAATAAACAATAAATTCTGGCTTTTGTAGTAACATAGTATTAAATCTCCATCTTAAAGTATGTTGTGTAACTTGAGAACTTTGATATTCCAATAATAACAATGAATGATCCGAGACTAACCTTGCCTTATAATCCACAGATATAACTTTATCCTGTAAACGTGCCGAAATTAAAAAATAATCAAGTCTTGAAAAAGAATTATGTCGAGAAGAATAAAAAGAAAAGTCTTTCTGTGTAGGATTAAATCTACGCCAAATATCGACTAAATTCAAATCTTTCATCATATTAGCCATATGTATCGCCATCTTTGATTTCTTAATTACCTTTGGATACTTATCCAATAACGGTTCTAATACCATATTTAAATCCCCCCCAATCATCACATTGGAATTAGCTTGTCCCAATAATAAAGATATTTCTGTAATAAAAGCAGAGTCTTCAACATTTGGGGCATAAACATCAATCAAAGTCCAAGCTTCATTAGAAATCATACAGTTTAACTTAAGTAGTCTTCCTCCATTTTTCTCCTCATCTTGCAATTGAAATGGTAAATTCTTATGTACCAAAACCGCAACTCCTTTTGCCTTTGAATTAAATGAAGAATAGAAGACTTGTCCAACCCAATCCCGCTTAAGTTTCAAATGTTCTTTATCTGTCAAATGAGTTTCCTGTAAAAAGGCCACATCTACTTTAAATTTTTTTAAATAAGCAAGTACTTTCTTACGCTTTATAGGATTATTCAAACCCTGAACATTAAGAGAAGCAAACAAATTTCGACATATCTTTCAACAATTAGAAAAAAAAAACCCAACTCTTACCCCTTTACCCTCTCTTAATACAATCAAAAAAAAGAAAAAAAGAGAAAAAAAAGGAAAAAAAAATATTTTTTTATTAAACAAAAAAAAACCCCTTCACTCTTTAATCTAATAATACAAAAAAAAGAAAAGAAAACCCATCTAAACCGCACAATGCGGTAACTCCCCCAAAAAAATGGGTGTGAGATAACTCACACGTAGCTGATGACTGCTGGAAAATACTGCCCACTAGCCCCCTCTCCCAACCCCCATATCATATTAACATAATCATTATCTAAAACCATCTCCAGAATTTTCTTTTAATCAATTTAATCTCTACGGCCACCCTTATCTCCATCTCTTCTTGGGGATCATTTCCCTTCTTCCATCTCCAAATTTTTCTGAACAATTTTATCTCTCTTATCTCCCTTATCTCCATTTCTTCTTGAAAATCGACTCCCTTCTTCTGTCTCCACTCTCTTTGGAGACCGTGGTGGACTACATCTTTCTTGAAATTGCGTAATTGACAAAGATTGAGCAAAATCCATAGCCTCCTTAGGATTATCAAAAAATTTGGGTTGATAACCATCTTGAAAAATCTTCAATACTGCTGGATATCTAAATGTTGCTTTATATCCTTTTCTCCATAACACTTCTTTCACAGGATTAAATTCACGCCGTTGAAACATAACTTCTTGACTCAAATCCGGATAAAAGAAAACACGATTATTTTCGACCATCAAGGGGGATCTTCTTTGTTGTTCATTTCTTATAGCCGTGCGCAAAATTGTCTCTCTATCGCAATAATTTAAAGAACGAACCAAAACTGATCTTGGATTTTGTCCTGAAAAAGACTTTCTTCTTAAAGCTCTATGGGCACATTCCAAAATTAAACCGTCCGGGAACCTATCCCGTCCTAACACCTGCGGGATCCATTCAGTAAAAAATTTTCTTGGATCCGGTCCTTCCATACCTTCTGGTAAACCAACAATTTTTATATTATTCTGTCTAGATTGATTTTCTAAATAATCAACCTTTTTCATCAGATTCTTATTCTGAATTTCTAAATCTTCAATTGTTTTATTTACTTCTTGCATTTGTTCCTGTACTATATCCATTTCATGATCAACATCTTCAAATTTTTCTTTCACTTCAAGCTTGAAAGCTCCATAATCAGCCATCTGTTTAGTGATAGTTTCCGTCAAAACCTTAAGATCAGTATTAGTTTGAACTACAACTCTGGATAATTGCGTCATTGTAAGATGTATCTTGGTTTCAAAATCCTGAAAATACATATCCATTTGAGTAGATTCAACTACAATAGGCTCCTGCCATTTCTGTTTCACTGAAGGATCTTCTATTTCTTCCCTCATTTTAACTTTAGCAGTTTTTCTTATAGTTTGGCTGCGTGTAGAAACCCCTGCCACAGCCTCCTCAGCAGTATCTGGAGGTCTGTGGCTAGGGATATTCTTACCCCATATTTTATCAAATACTTCTTGTAAATCGGGTTTTAGTAAAGTCTCCTTTGTTAGTAGTACATCTTGCAGCACTGGTGCTTTATCCAAGGTTAAATCTCCACTCCCTGTCGGATTTTCAGCAGACAGCGTCTCAGCTGGTTGTAGGAGTAAAGGTTCATTCATAATATTTACAGCTAATGCTGATTCTCGCACATGCACCCGGCTAGCCCTTTGTTCTAAGGGCTGCCGGGCGCCATCTTCAAAGAGTCCTACCGACAAAGAACTGGACTCCGCTGCCGAACCTCGGATCTCCTCCCCTGGGTCCATCTCGCACTGTAGTCTGGCTTCCCATGTGCAGGTAGGCTTGGAATCTTTAAGTCCTGGAAAATGTAGTTTCTTGACAATCTGTTGCCGTTTTTTTTTACTTTTCTTCAACAACTGTACCATCAGGGATTAGCCTAACACCTCTAACTATTTTTAAACTTTTTAAAAGTTTTAACGGGCATTTCTAGACAAAACAATAACAAAGAGTCGGGAGAGGACTGGAAGGCACGTCTGATCCTTATGCCATCTTGCCACGGCCCCCAAAATATAATTAATATCTTAATATTACATTCTTGGAATGTTTTGCTGATCTCAATTCCACACATTCTTCAATCACATTGTTTTTGTTATATAAACTTTTATTACTTTCTTTTCTGATTCAGCTATTGATTTTGATGATATGCCTTCAATAGGTAAGTGTAAAGTATCATAGATGTAAATAGTTACATTAATGATATAGGTGGATTTTATTTTAAAGTGGAATCTATATAGTGTATATGTACGAAAAAAAGATGTGTGTTGTTTGTCCAGACATCAGTAGTCAGCTATCAGTCAATGACTTGAATAAAGTTAGTGTTGGTTATCATCTGGAGAACCCTGAAGGGGCAAGTTTCATCAGCAAAGACACTGACGTGGCTGATGGAAGTACATCAGTTGTGAATGTCCAGGAATAACAAATCTCCCTCTGAAAACTGACAAAAACCTTCCTGAGCGTTAACCATTTACCTTTTAAGCACCAAAGTCTGGTGAACTTTAGAAATGTTAAATTCTGTGCACAGTATAAGAATTGCCTTCAACTAGTGAACTTGGAGGAATGAGAAATGAGATTGGACTGTGAACCAAAGAACTTTTTTGAACTTGCATGTACATTACATACACATGTGCTTAGAATTAGAAGGGGGTTAATTTAGGTTAAATAAGTCGATAGTGATAAGTTAAAGTTTGATTCTATTTTCATGTTTAAAGATAATTAAAAGCAACTTTTGTTTAAGTAACTATTTGTCTTGGTGAATATCTATTGCTGCTGGGATTTGGGGTCCTCTGGGCTTGTAACAACATTCTTCTCACTGTAGTAACTGTAGTGCACCACTGTGAGACCTATTCATATGTATGGAGTGTGTGAACAGTTTCCTGAGATGTTGGAAGAAATCAGTAAGTAAAGTCTCATCTGTATTTTGAATCTTGCATCTTTAAATTATTTAAGAAGCCTCCCAAGTAACTCAGAGACATAACACCCCACTTACTGCAACCTGAGCACATGGTGTCATTCGTGGAGCATTGAATGCAAGGATGCTGTGCCTGTCCACAGAAGTAGCATTCCTGGTCACGCATGGCTGCTCTAACATGCGCTGGTGCTGCGAGGGTTGCTGGCACCCCACTAACCAGGTCTTCCGAAAAGGTGCTGCTTTCACTCATGAGGTCATCAGCTTCTAGTTGGGCCTATATGAGTACTTTTGACAGCTCCAGGGTGCTGGCCAAGTCTTTCTTTCCCATCTCTAGCAGTCACTGCCTCATGTACCTCGACCTCACTCCTGCCAGAAAGGTTTCCTGGATTGGTTCTTCCTCTCCCACCTGGCTGTGACCACTTCGTAGTGGCATTTCCTAGTCAGGGCCCACAGGTTAAGGACCTAATCGTCCAGCGACTCACCCAGGCATTGCCGACATTGAAAGACTTGTCATCTCGCCAGCACATTGGTCTGAGGCCTGGTAATGGGCCTTCAAGTCTTCTATGGCAGACTCTTAAATTTCAGAGTCACTGATGACAGTGAACCCCTGGGGCCAACTCGAGAGAGAAGTTCAGATCTCCGGGGACTATTGGAGTTGAAGACATCTTGCTTGGCCATCAGGTAAGACTGGAAGCAGTCTAACCAGTAGGCAGATGGTCAGTATATTACAATAGTCCTTGGGTAGATCTGAGGTAAAGTGGGAAAACCAGAGTTTATATTGGGGTAGGTGAGGCTGGAGCCAAGAGAGGAGCCAGCATCTGAACTACACACAGTCAGTGAATTCCAGTTCACAGCACATAAAAACATGTTAACGATCAACAATCACTTCAAAACACTTGCAAGTAAAAATACAACTTCAGCCTGGATTTCAAAGAGTTAAAGGAAAGGGCTGCTTTGATAGAGGGAGGAATGTTGTTCCACGGTTTGGGGGCTACTAATGCGAAGGCACGGTCTCCCCTGAGTTTGCGATTTGAGAGCGGAATAACTAAGCACCCTGAATTGTGCATTCTGAGGGGTCTTGAAGTGGAGTAGGGCATTAGGAGATCGGTGATGTAGCAGGGGGCTAGTCCATTGATGGCTTTGTAAACAAACTGGAGAACTTTAAAATCTATTCTGAACTGCACTGGCGGAATTGGGGAAATGTGGTCCCTCTTCTTGGCTCTTGTCAGGAGCTTTGTTGCAGCATTCTAAACCTCTTGCAGATGAGATAATCTTGACTGACTAATTCCTGTGTAAAGAGAGTTGGAATAGTCTAAATGGGAGAAACTGAGGGCATGGATAACTTTCTCGGGGTCTTTCAGTGACAGGAATGATTTTACTTTTGGCAATAGTGTGGAGCTGGAAAAAGCTAGCTTTTACTTGTCTTGACTTGTTTGTCAAACTTTTTTTAAACTTATTAATAATACATACAAAAAATTACAAAAAGTACACTAAAATACTACTAATACATTTTAACATTTTAATCATAACCCCTTAACAAATCTTTATATACCTAAGGAGCCAAAAAAAATACACAAAAATTATGAGTACTGCTGTGGAGTGTATTACATCCTTAACAGCAATTTAAAAAATCATTAAAAAACTACTTTTAAGCTATATCTCACCCCATACTTTGCAAATAAGGGGTCCACATTTTAATAAAAAAAGAATAATTATTATGCAAATTGTTATTTTTTTCTAAAGGAATACAGGATCTTAATTCAGGATGCCATCTTTGAATATTCAATTTCACATCATTCTTCCAAGTAACTGCAATATATTTCCAGGCTACTGCCAAAGCTAACCAAATAAATGCCAGTTGAAATTTTTGAAGTCTCAAGCCAGTTGTTAAGGTTGTAAAATACCCCATTAAGAAAAATAATGGATCAAAAGTCAATTTAAATTTAAATAAACCTTTCAAAAACTCCTCTCTGCCAAAAAGGCTTAACTTTTTCACATGACTAAACTGAATGTTAAAAAAAAAGTACGAACTTGCTTTCCACAACGAAAAGACAAATCTGATGAACTAAAACCATATCTTTTTAATTTCTCAGGAGTCAAATATAACTGATGTAAAAAATTATAATTGACTAAACTATATCTCACATTAATTAATTTAGTTACACTATCTTCACACATAGTCGAAGACAACAATATAGATAAATCATCTTCACATTTATTTTTCATTTTATTTAAATCTGATTTAATCATTTTTCTTGTAATAAAGAATACATTTCCAAAATAAAACCTTTTCTCGATCCACCCTCAATTAAAATTAGGGTTTTTTTAGGTAAATTCAATTCATGTCCAAAATTATCCAATAACATAGCTTGCACTTGATAACATGCAAACAAGGAATTAGATAATATTCCAAATTTTTTCTGAAGTCGAGCAAAAGAAAGGAACTGGCCTGCCTCAAAGCAATCTTCCATTAATTTATTCATGTCACAATTTTTCAAGTAACAATTATTTACTGAAAAAGGAATTAATTTATTCTGGAACAATGGCATCTTAGCTGAAATTTTTGCCTTTAGTACCTACAATCTGATCTCTATCATACCAAATCTTCATCAAGTGCCTCAATACAGGTACATTATAGTTTTGTAAAAGAGAAAGGTTCCATTTATAAATAAATTGATTAATAGAAAATTCAGCAATTTGTGCTAACTCAACTTTAGCCCAAATCAGAGGTTAATCTATGTCAAACATTCTATTAATAAACTTTAATTGGGCAGCCTCATAATAATTCTGAAAGTATGATAATTGAAGTCCACTTAATGCATACTTCCATGTCAATTTTTGTAAAGACACTCTAGCTAATTTACCTTTCCATAAAAATAATCACATTGCCGCATTTAAATCTTTAAAGAAAGCTTTTGGAAGCACACAAGGAATAGATTGAAGAAGATATTAAATACGTGGAAAAACATTAAATTTGACACAATTTACTCTCCTATCAAAGTTAATGGTAAGTCTTTCCATTTATTCAAATCAGATTTAATTTTATTTAATAAAGCTACATAATTCAATTCATATAAATTTTGATATTCAACTCAACCATTACTCCTAAATATTTAATTTTATTAGTCCATCAAAACAATGTAATCTGTTTACAATCTAAATAATCCTCATTTGAAATCGGTAATATTTCACTTTTATCCCAATTAACCTTATATCCTGACATTTCTCCATACTGTTCCAGATGAAATTGAAGACTTTCCAAAGATTCTTTAAGATGCATTAAATAAATTAATACATCACCTGCAAACAAATTCATCCTGTATTCCTCATTACAAATTTTAATTCCCTGAATAATATTATCCTGTCTAATAGCTTGACCACCGCCAGTGGGCTGATAACGCCTCAAACCGTGCATCTTGGCGCCTCACAGTTTGGCGGGCAGCAACCTCCTTTGAAGAAGACCGCAGAGCCCACCTCACTGACAAAAGGCAAAGGAGGAAAAACCCAACACCCAACCCCAACCAACCAATTTTCCCCTGCAACCGCTGCAATCGTGTCTGCCTGTCCCGCATCGGACTTGTCAGCCACAAACGAGCCTGCAGCTGACGTGGACTTTTTACCCCCTCCATAAATCTTCGTCCGCGAAGCCAAGCCAAAGAATAGCTTGGGCCAGTGGCTCAATAACCAAAACAAATAATGCCAGTGGCAATGGACAACCTTGCCTCATTGACCTAGTCAAATTGAATGAAGATTAAATTTGTCCATTAGTCACTACCTTAGCCAACGGATTTTTATATAAAGCCTTCACCAAACCAGTAAAGAATGGTCCAAATTTAAATCTTTCCAACACTTTAAATAAAAAATTCCACTCTACCTGATCAAAAGCCTTTTCAGCATCTAGTGCTTCTATCATTGGTTGGTTGGGTTCCTTCTTTGGTGCATTAATTAATGTAATTAATTTAACAATGTTATTGGCTAAATATCGATTTTTAATAAAACTTGCTTGATCAATATGAATTAACTGGTAAAAACTTAGCAAATCTATTAGATAATATCTTAGCTACAATTTTATAATCACCATTCAATAAAGAAGTGGTCTACATGAAGTCACTTTCAAAGGATCTCTATCCTTCTTAGGAATAACAGTAATCAATGCTCTTAAAAAAGACTCCAGAAGCACACCAGTTTCTGTAGCTTGCTTACCGGAAATAATAAATCAATACAAAGTAAATTTACTTCGTGGGATGCTTTAAAGGCTTATTTAAGAGGGCAGATTATCAGTTACTTTATTAAAGTTTTTTTAAAAAATATACCACAGAAACTCTTAATTTGGAAAAGGAGATCGACACACTAGAAAAGAAGTTACAATGAAGCTCGACTGAAGATGAAAAAAAAAGCTCATTTAATGAACTTGTTTGTCAAACTTGAAGGTGGAATCGAATATCACACCAAGGGATTTGACGCGTGGTTTAATAAGGGTGGATAAGTTACCAAGGGTATTAGCAATAATTTGTATGAACAGAGGAAGCAATAAATTGTATAAAGCTAATTGTTAGGTTTTAAAAATATAATTAATATCTTAACATTACATTGCATTCCTTCACTTCTTAAACAGCAGAGTGACATTTGTAATTCTCCAATCCTCTGGAACCATGGCAGAATCCATTGATTCCTGGAAGATCATTACCAATGCCTCCACAATCATTGCAGCAAATATTCATTCATTTCCTCTGCCATCTTCTTGTCTTCCATTGCAATCTCTCCAGTGTAATTTTCTAATGGTCCTATGTGTTCTCTGGTCTCTCATTTGCTCTTTATAATTTCAAAAGCTTTTAGAATCCTTTTTGATGTTTTCTAATCTCTTGTCATTGTTTCTCTTTTCATTCCTAATCACCATTTTAGATGCCTTCTCTAAGTTTTTAAAAGATTCCCAGTCCTCTATCTTCCCACTAATTTTTGCTTCCTTGTTTGCCCTCTCTTTTGCTTTTACTTTGGCTTTAACTGCCCTTGTCAACCACAATTGTCTAAATTTTCCATTCACAACTTTCTTTCACTTTGATAAGTACTTGTCCTGCGTTTTCCTTTTTTTTTGCAGAAACTCTAGCCACTGTTAATGTTCTGTCTTCCCTAATAGTGTTTTTTTTCAATCAACCGTCATACAACTATAATTCCCTTTACTCCACTGAAATGTCAAAAAAATCAGATTTTAGCCTTTGCTTTTCAAATTTCACTGTGAACTCAATCATATTGTGATCACTGTCTCCTAAGAATCCCTTTAACTTCAGGTCTCTTATCATCTCTGGTTCATTACATAGCCACCAATCCAAAACAGCCAATCCCTCGTGGGCTCATCAAGAAGCTGCTGCCAAAAGCCAAATCTACTTTCATGTTAAAATCACCTATGATTATTGTAGCGTTGTCCTTCTGACATGCCTTTTTATTTCCTGTTGTATTTTATAGTCCACATCTTGGCTGCTGTTTGGGGGCCTGTTTATAACTGCCACTAGGGCCCTTTTACCTTTACTATTCCTTAACTCAACCCATAAGGATTCGACCTCCTCTGATTCTCTTATTACAAACCCAGAGGACTCAATAAACCAGCAGCAACAGAAATTCACCAAGACAATGGTTACTTAAACAAGTTTTTTTAATTTTCTTCAAACATAATTTCAAGATCAATCTTTAACTTATTAATTAATTAACTTAACCTAAATTAACCCCCTTCTCATTCTAAACACAAGTGTATGTAATGTGTATGTGTTCAGGAAAGTTCTTTGTTTCACTGTCCAATCTCATTTCTCACTCCTCTATGTTCACTGGTATCAGGCAATTTTCCACACTCTGCACAGAATGTGACATTTATGATCTTCGCCAGGTTCTGGTGCTTAGCTTACATTGTTACTGCTCTGGAAGGTCTTTGTTGGTTTCAAAGAGAGGGATATTCATTGTTTGTTTGACACACACACAAACTGATCTCCTTCAATTAGTCACTTCACTGTCTTGCCGAAGAAATTTTCCCCCTCTTGGGTTTTCCAAAAGATAACCTCTTCTTCCAGGTTACCACAGAGAGTTCTTTTTCCCCTATTCCAGGAGAAACACATTATCAGCCATTTCCTCTTGCAATTGACTACAAGGTCTGAGAATAGGCTGAACTCAGAACTCAAAACCCATCTTCAAATGGAGTGCAAAGCTTGGGGCATGTTATGTGATGATGTGGGGTTAGACTGGAAATACCTACTCTCCTCAAAATAAAAGTCAAAAAAGGTTGGAAAATTTAAGAAAAATAGAAAAAAGATGTGTCTGACAATTTAAAGAACAATTTAAAATGTCACCAAAGAAAGGAAGACCAGCTGCAGTAATACAAGAAACTGAGGAGACACACCTGAGCAGAATACAAAAAAAGGAGGCAATTTTATAAAAGACTCAAGAGGCTTCCAGCTCCAGTGGCAAAAAGAAGAGCAAGGAATATGTTCTGTTCAAGGATTTATGGTGAATGATGAGAAAAATGAGAGTCATTTATTTCTACAGATGATATGAAAAATTACATGAATAATTTCCAGCAATCTATGATGTTTAAAAAAAAAATATGGAGACAATAGAGCTGAAAGCAAGAATTTTAAAAGGAAAGTGGAAAAAATGAAGCAGCAGGTGGACAAAAGATTTGAAGTTCTGGATGAAAAAAATTAAAGGAAACTGATTTGAAATTCATGGCATTAAGGAACAAATGAAGAAGATTCAAGCAGAAGCAGCTGCAACAAAAGATCAATTAATGCAAAAAATTGACATTTTTGAAAATTTTAGCAGAAGTAGCAACATAAAGATTGTTGGACTTAAAAAAGGGGATGAAGGACAGATAATTAAGAAGTTTTTACAGCATTGGATTCTGGAATCTATGGGGCTAAATGAATTTCAAGGAGACATTGAGATTGAGAGAGGACATAGAACATTGAAACTAAAGCCACAACCAGATCAGAGACCTCGTCCAATACTGATTAAATTTGTTACAAAGTAAGAGAGAAGATCTTGGAACTGGCGGCTAAACAAGCAAAAGAAAGACGGTCACCTTTGATTTGTAATGGGAATAAGATTTTCTTTTACCCTGTTATAAGTTTTGATATGTTAAAAAAGAGAAAAGAATTTGTCTTGAGGTATCTGGCAGTTTTGAAAGTTTTTGTTCCAGATAGGAAAAACAGGTTTTTTTTTTTTTACGGAGCCTAATGAGGCAAAGATGTATGCTGATTCATTACCAGAAAGAGAGAGACAGGTGGTTGTTGACATTTGAAAGGAATATATGATCAAATGAGATAAAATGTACCTGAAAATTTTGAGAGAGTTTAATTGGGAGGAGGGTATATATGTTTAAGAGTTGTGAATGAAAAACCCAACACCCAACCCCAACCAACCAATTTTCCCCTGCAACCACTGCAACCGTGTCTGCCTGTCCCGCATCGGACTTGTCAGCCACAAACGAGCCTGCAGCTGACGTGGACTTTTACCCCCTCCATAAATCTTCGTCCGCGAAGCCAAGCCAAAGAAAGAATGAATAAGAATGTATAGTCATAATGCAACAAAGAACTATATTGCATTTTGAGTGAGTTAGTTGGGAGAATGGAGCTGACTATTAAGGAGTCATGCGAACAAATGTGGTTTCAACCACATCCCGTAGAGATGAGGGGTTTAAAAATGTAAAAACATCATGTGCCAGGGGGATGGGGGTATTTCCCCTCTTTCTTTTCTTCTTTCTTTCTCTTTTCTATTGTACCTAGATTAATCAAGAATATTATGAGATATGTTGTTAACATTATGACAGTGGGAGGACTGGGAGAGGCGGGGTGGAAGGACAAATGATTTTATAAAAGTACTTGATGGCAGGGAAATTGAATTTTATTAATATCAATATAAATTCAGTGCAGAATACAGTAAAACAGAAAAAATTGTTAATGTATATGTAAAAACAGAAGTAGATATAACTTTTTTACAAGAAACTCATTTGACGCAAAAAAGCATAAAAAGTTGAAAAGAGATTGGGTTGGATTGGTGTTGGCATCTTCATTTAATTCAAAAGCTAGAGGTGTGGCAATATTAATGCATAAAAATTTACCAGTTAAAATATTAGAAACAGTTATAGATATATAGAGTAGGAATGTAATGGTTAATTATCAAATTTATTCAGAATATTGGACTTTATTGAATGTGTATGCACCAAATGCAGATGATGGAAAATTTATACAAGATGTATTTTTGCAATTCGTAAGTGAAAAAGAAAAAATGTTAATGGGGAGTTAAGATTGCAACATGTTCAATGAAAGATATGGATCTTATGGCTATTTGGAGAAGAATTTATTCAACTGATAGAGAATATTCTTTTTATTATTTTAGACACAAAACATATTCATGTATAGATATATTTATAGTCTGCACAGCTACAACCTCGAGTTTGAAAGGTTGAAATATTAAGCAAGAGTTTTATCAGATCATTCACCTTTAATTTTGTCAATTGCATTGAGGAAGAACAAAATATAGGTTATAGATGGAGATTTAATACAATATTATTAAAGAGAAAAGATTTTTGTGATTTTTATGAGACAACAGATAATTTTCTAGAAATTAATTAAAATTCAGTAATGAATAAATTTATTATATGGGATTCTATGAAGGCATATTTAAGAGGTCAAATAGTAAATTATACTTCTAAGATAAAAGAACATATGACAAATTGGAAAAGAAAATATTAAATTTAGAGAAGCAATTACATATCCAACAAGATGAAGAGAAAGATAGATTATTGGAATTTTTTTTAAAGTAGAAAGAGGTATAATGAGAATATGACAGAAGTATTATGAATTAGGTGAAAGAACTCATAAAGTATTAGCATGGCAATTAAAAGCTGAACAAGTATCAAGAACAATAACTGCAACAAAGAAGGAAACTGGTCAAATCACCCATAAGATGCAAGAAATAAATGATAATTTTAGGAATTTTTATAAAAAATGTATCAATTAGAATCCTTGAAGGATGGAAAAAAGAATAGAGGAATATTTATCACAAGTTAAATTACCTATATTAAATATGGGTGAAATATTAGAGTTAGCTAATCCTTTTACAGAGACAGAAGTGCATGATATTCTTATGTCTTACAAAACAATAAAGCCCCGGGGGAAGATAGTTTCCTCTCGGAGTTTTATAAAGAATTTAAGGAATTGTTAACTCCTGTATTAATGAGAGTATTAGATCAAATGAGAGTCACATGATTTGCCAGAATCTGTTAAAACAGCATTAATAAGTTATTCTGAAAAAAGTTCCTTTACAACCTTCTTATAAACCTATATTATTAAGTACAGATTATAAAATTGTATCTAAACTATTAGCTAATAGATTCAATATTTACCAAAATTAATAAATATGGATCAAACTTTTTATTAAAAATAGAAGATCTGTAGATAATGTAGTTAAATTTATGAGTTTATTAAGTGTAGCTCAAAAAGAAAAGAAACCAGCAGTAGTGGTTGCATTAGACACAAAAAAAGCATTTGATGGGACTTTTTGTTCAAAGTATTAAGTACATTTGGAATTCCAAATGTTTTTATAAATTGGATAAAAGCATTATATAATCAACCAAAAGCTAAAGTGATCACAAATAGGAAAATATCAAAGCCTTTTCTATTAGAAAGATCATCTAGGCAAGGATGTCCATTATCACCATTTTTTATTTGCTTTAGCTGTAGAATTTTTGGCAGAAATAATTAGAAGAGACAATGAGATTAAAGGTTTCGAGATAGGTAATAAAGAACATAAAATTAGTTTATACGCAGATGATGTTGTAGTTTATCTAATGAAACCAGAAATATCATTGTGTAAACTAAATGTAAGATTAGTAGAATATGGTTTAATATCAGGCAAAAAGTAAATGTTGATAAGAGTGAAGTGATGCCTATGGTTGATGTGGATTATACACAAAGTAAAAAAAAGTCAAAATTTAAGTGGCAAAAGAAGCGATTAAATATTTAGAAATAAAAGTAGATAGAAATTTAAATAATTTATTTAAATTGAATTATTTACCACTATTGAAAAAAAGGATATTTTTTAAAAATGATCTGCCAATAACTTTAATAGGATGGATAAATTGTATTAAGATGAATATTTTTCCAAGAATAAAGTATTTATTTCAATCATTACCCACTCCTATACTAGAGAAGTTTCTCCAAGAAGTAAATAAAAATATAAGGAAATTTATTTGCAGACATAAAATGCCAAGAGTATCCTTGGAAAAACTGACTTGGAAATTTGAATAAGGAGGATTAAGATTACCAAATTTTAAAAATTATTATAAAGCAGCTCAATTAAGATTCTTGTCCTCCTATTAACAAATTGGAGAAAAAACAACGTGGGTTCAGATCGAAATGAATAAAATAGGAGAAATTAATTCAGAGCATTTTTGTACAAATGGAACAATGAGTTATTGAAAAAGAAGACAGAAGTACCAATTTTAAAGCATTTGCATAAGGTAGGGAACAGAATCCATATCAAAAGAGAAATTAAAAATGATCAAATACTGAAGATGATGTGAAAACAAAATCAACTTATTCCTTTTACTTTGAGTAATTCTGTATTTGATTCTTGGTACAGTAAAGGGATACAGAAGATAAAAGATTTTTTTAGGTTCCTTTATTATGACTTTTGAATAAATGAAAGAGAAATATGAAATATAAATTTTTTTTTCAAATTATCAACTTCAATCATATTTAAAAGGGAAAGTAGGTGCAAATTTAAGTCTCCCAGAATGAAATCAATTTGAATATTTAATTACAAACACATTGAGGAATTTATTACTAATACGTGTATAAAATTACAAGATACTATGGGAATAAAATAATTATATAAATCAAAGCAAAGATAGGAAAAAGATTTAAATATGCAAATTCATGAAAAACTGGTCAAGGTCCTACCAAGAGAGTGTAACAAATACAATTAATGTTAGATATTAAATGGCACATCAATTATAATTTACTCCATCTAAATTAAATGGACTTAACTCAAATTATTCTGATAAATGTTTTAGATGTAACAAGGAAGTAGGGTCCTTTCTACAATCAGTTTGGTCCTGTGTTAAAGTGGGAAAAATTTGGAAAGATTTGAGTATATTATTAGGACAAATTATGAAAAGTACAAAAAAACCCAACAATATTTTTACTGGGTAATATATATGAAGCAGATATAAAATTGAAGTTGGATAAATATCAAGTACAATTTTTGAGTATAGCAATAGCGGTATAAAAAATGTGTGGCTGTAATGTGGAAAACAGAAAATGTTACAATGATGGATAGATGAAATACAAAATTGTATACCATTAGAAAAAAATTACTTATAGTTTAAGGAATCAGATTGGGAACTTTTATAAGATTTGGGAACCATATATGGAATTTGTTAACAAAAGTCCATCCACAACATCCACATCACCCATTCCTCTCAATTAGAAGATACAAAATTACGTTAGGAACATATGAATAATGATTAATATATAGTTTGTGTTTTCTTTAATCTTGTATTTAATAGTATTATGTACTATTGATATTTTTTATAATTGAATAATTGTTTGCCATTTTCAAAAAAAGTGTAAAAAGCAGCTTTCAACACCAACTCCTGCTGTAAACCTGACTATCTCTAGGCCAGTGGCTCTCAACCTTTTTCCTTCCACTCATACCACTTTAATTATTCCCTATGCCATTGGTACCCTGTGATTAGTAAGGGATTGCTTAAGAAGGTATGTGGGTGGAAAGAAAAAGTTTGAAAACCACTGTTTTAATCGTACCTAATTGACTCATTATGTGCACAGTTTCATAACTCCAGAGGAAATAGGCCAATGTCTTCTCAAGCAAAATATTTCAGTTACAATTGGGTCAAGAGCAGTGGTTCTCAACCTTCCCTTCCCACTCGCATACCACCTTAACCTATCCCTTACTAATCACAGAGCACTTATGGCATAGGGATTACTTAAAGTGGTGTGTAAGTGTAAAGAAAAAGGTTGAGTACCACTGGTGAAAAAGCCCAACTGTAAAGGCTGAGATTCTCCACCCTTGCATCAGGAAACTTATTTCTATGAATGCATCGTGGCCGGCTCCAAGGTGCTGACTGCAATCCCTCTCAGGGAAGAATATTCGGCAGAGCGCAGCGCTCTGCCACCTCACATGAATGTTCAACCATTGTAAGTGGCTGGCTATGGGCAGGTTGATGATGTAGTCAGCCAGCAACCATCTTCCCTCTCTATCCCAACCACTCACCCCTCTCCCTCCTTGAGCCCCTCAGGGCAGGGGTGACCTGCAGGGGCCATCAGGTCAGGGATGGCTGGCAGGGGCTGTCAAGTCAGGGGCGATCATGGGGCAGCTGGTGTGGGCTGTGACAGCTCTGCTAGCCACTCCGGCACCTCACTGGGCCTCTTCGGCCTTTGGGGTTGCTTGTTAGTGGCTCAAAACATGGCAGAGCAATGGTTGTCTTCCCTACCCATAATCCCTCATGCAGTTGGAACTGTTCTAGGAAATACAGCAGCTCCAGCTCCTAGGGAATTGTGAGTAGGGAAGACAGCCATTGCTCTGTTGCGTATGTATGACAGGTGGCACTGTGGCTCCAGTTGACCCACCTCCATCAGCTCTGGAGGGTGCTACAAGGCGTATAGCTCCAGGAAGACGCTTGGCATGAATGTGCTCTTACCCTCTCTCTAAAGAGTTGCATGTTTTTTCCTTCTCTCTGTTTGCAAAACCACTTGAACCCTCTTAGAATAACAATCTTCAACCAGTAATTTAAACTTCCGGCACCAGTCTTTTTTTTTTCCATAACTTTATTTATTCGTTCAACAAAGTTATTACATACAATAAGAAAGATACATATTATGAATGATATATTATAAAAAGGAAAAGAAAAAATGAACCCCCCTCCCCCTCTCAGCCTACTCTCTTTAGGAGAGCCAAAGAAAAAGGAAAAAAATACTGAAATATATTTACTAAAATCTTGATTAAAGGTAAATCTAAATGTAAATATTCTAAATATAAAGACCACTTATTACAAAAAAAGAATAATTATCATAAAGCATATGTAATTTTTTCCATTACTAAACAAGTTTTCATCTCATTATGCCATCTATTAATATCACTGGCACCAGTCTTAATAGCACAAATTTTATGAGCCCAGAAGACCCCAAAACCCAGCAGAAATAGATATTCACCAAATGGTTACTTAAACAGAAGTTGCTTTTAATTATATTTAAACATGAAAATAGAATCAAACTTTAACTTATCACTATTGCTTACTTAACCAAACTTAACCCCCTTCTAATTCTAAGTGCACATGTATGTAATGTGTGTGTAAGTTGAGAAAAGTTCTTTGGTTCAAAGAGCAATCTCACTTATTATTCCTCCAAGTTCACTGGTTGCAGGCAATTCTTATACTGTGCACAGAATTTAACATTTCTAAAGTTCACCAAGCTTTGGTGCTTGAAAGTTGAATGGTTACTGCTCAGGAAGGTTTTTGTCAGTTTTTGGAGAGAGATTTGTTGTACATTTTGCTTCCACAGCTACTTCAGTGTTTTGCTGAAGAAACGTACCCTGTTAGGCTTCTCCAGATGATAACCTCTTTCTTTCAGGTCACCAGAGTTCCTTCTTGTTTCCCTTATTCCAAGTGAAACATTAGACAGCCAGTCCTCTCCTCTTGCATGAACCACAAGAGCTTTGACCAGGCCATCTTCCAATTGTCAGCTTGTCCTGTTCCAGTCCTAGTTGCTTCTGCTGACCATAACACTGTACAAGTGATGTGGGTGTGGGTGTGGGTGTGTGTGTGTGTGTCTCTCTCTCTCTGAGAGAAAGCCTGTTTGACACTCTCTGCTTGCAAAACCACATGACCCTCTTAGAACAACAAATTCTCTTCCAGACAATCTGCGGCTTCAACAAGATCTTTCATCTGTTGCCTTTTGTAAACAATAATCCATTAGTGAAGTCTCTTGAGCACTCTTCAAATCTCTTGCAAAAGCTGTGGAGCCGATATGTCTAGCATGGGGAAGAGCCCCAGTATTTTAAATAAGATCTCTTTTAAAGTGTTTGTATGTGACCTACTCTAACAAATCTTTCCCAATTTATCTCCCAAAAACATATCTATATACTCTGTCACACAATTCTTGAGCTAGGTATTGTGTAAACATGGAGAGCCATTAAAAAAATACATGTGAAACTGTCACAAGTACTCTTCCATTGTTTTTGCAAAGTCACTGTAGACTTGTAGGCTCCACCTGAAGCATAACTTTTGCATTTTAAATGAGATGTCTTTTGTGAAATGTTAATGCCTGTTTATGAAGTGTACCTAAACTAAACTCCAACAATCCATACCTTTTTAAAGATTTTTTTAATCATGATTTTATTAACACAATTAACACATTATTATGTCACCTCTTTCCAATGATTTGGTATTTTTTTTGTATTAGCAGAGCACACCACCCCCTTTACCTACCTGCCTATCCTTTATTTCCAATGTGGTTGGGACACTTTTAAGGTGTGATGTCATCAAATCAAAACATAATGTATCGCAAATGCTATCAATCAAATTAGTCATATTGTTTTTAAGTATAGTAATAGAATATTTTATTATTATCTTTCATGATTTAGACATCGCTAGTATTGTGAATGTAAATAATTAATTAATTGGATGATTTTTTTTTATTTTGAAGGGAAAGTGGCATACTGTGTATGTGTACTTGATGAACTGGAGGGTATCATGTTCTATACAGAACATGGTCATTAGTTAAACAAAAGTCTACAGATGCTGTGATTGTAGTTTAATACACAAAAGTGATGGAGAAACTCATCAGGTGTTCTTTATGATAAAGATACATAGCCAATATTTTGATAGTTAATTGTTTGTCAAAGATTTGGATAAATGAAGCATTAGTTAATCTGTACCTCAAATTGAATGCACTTTCAAGACATCAACCTCACCTCAAAGGCACATCACTGGCTGAATCATTTTAATTGATTTTATATTTAGTCAGTCAAAATGCAGCTCCGTGTTAAATTTCAACCATGATTTTTTTAATTCCATTTTATGAAGACTCCTTTGGGTTTCTTGAACCACATAATCGAACAAAATATTCAATATGTTTCAATCTTTTGGATCCCTAGTAATTCCATGCAGCTAAGAAAGGGCAAAATGTGAAGAGAAAAATCTGAAAAAATTAGGGACCCTAATCAGTGGACATTTCACATACATGTGTTAGACACAGATATCTTAAATCTGATATAATTAACCATATATTTTTATTCCCTTTCAGAAAACATAGGTCAAAATGCACAAAATTACAGGATGCTCATAAACTTAAATTAAGAATGTTTTTGAAGTAAATTGCACTGCAGTTTTTATCACTGTTTGTCTAATGGATTTGACTACAGCCAATTTCCTTTATTTCTTTCACATAAAATATGGTAAGAAATTGGAGCATGATTTTAAATCTTCTTTCCCTAACTCATGCTAGAGAAAGTAGTTGTGTAAACTGGAGAAGCAGTGGAACCTCATTGCTGGACAAGGGAAATCTGCCCAAATAAGTTGAACAACAAATGGTAGAAATAAAGTTCCAGCAGAAGTTAGAAAGTAACAATGATTTTAGAATTTTTAGTAGAGTGGGTGCATTCTGGAATTGGTTACATCTAAAAGAACATCACATGTAAGTAATTTATAACATTAAAGTAGCAAATAAATTTATTTGAATTAACTGATAAATCAGAGAAGAAAAAGTTATTTGGAGGCGTACACCCCACAGGCCAGAGCCATAGAGGCTGCCACTGCCCCTTCTTCCCTCTACCCTCCTTTACACCTGTCCCTACTCCTTATTCCTCCTCTCCTCCAAACTCAGGCCTGAATACCCCAAATAATACAAGTAATCCTATTAAGGTATACTTAGTAAAATGCCTCTACAGCACGGTCACTGAGCTCCTGCATCAGGTGAATTTCTTCTTAAAGCAAATGTTATCTCATATTAAGAGATGGTGTTGTATGAACACATTGTTTATTTGTCAAATACAAATCATTTTTCATTTTAAGAAATTTTCTTTCTCCCTGTAACTACATTTCAGGATGCTTGCCTAGTTTTTACTCATACCTTGAAGAAGGGCTCAGGGCCGAAACATTGGTTATATATCTTTACATCTCCTCCCCTCCTGATCCTTTTGCCCTTTCCCCAATTCTTTCCTGACCCCCTCAACTCTCCCTCTGCCCATTTGAATCCTAAACTCTTCTCCCTCCTCTGACTTCCTCCACCTCGCTGACCCCTTCTCCAATCCCTACCAGGTCCTAACTATCCACCTGACCTTCCATTCTCTAAATTGGAATGCTCTATCCTCAGTAGAGGCCTTAGATTTGCACCTCTACACCCACACATTAACAAGTTTCGCACCTGCTGGGATGTTTATTGTAATAAAGAAATTTGGGTTATATTTAAAACAACTTTATTAGCTATAGAACTATAGAGTTATCGAACTTGTGACCAAGTGGAGGCATCCATTTTGAATCCCCAAAGATGCAAAAATAACTAGTCTCAAATTCCCTTTAGTGGTCAGGATTATCACTAGCACTCTATCATTACATCGCCTTTCCTTGAGCTGTTTACTTTAACAACATGACACACTAATACAGTATTCATGTCAAGTTAAAGTTCAACACAAATGTAAACAAAACCTTTTAAGTGTGCAGTTCTTTTTATTTTCGAGATTCAATCTTTGATAATGCGTATGGATCTTCTTACCACAAATGCTTGTGTCGGCTCTGCTCCACTACTGTGTAGCACTGGTGGTGTTCCTTCTGTTGCTGTGCAAGCTGGATCTTTGCATTTATCTGTTCCTGCAATGTCTCTTGTGTATTCAGCAGGCTCTTTTGATTCCTTCTTAGTATTTGACCATCCTCTGTTCTGACAGTGCAGAAATTTGGATTTACTTCATTCAGAACAGTAGCCATTTTGTTTTTGAGTGTTGGAATCTCTGAATCTCACTGTGACATGTTGTACCAGTGGCCTGAAGCTTCTTGCTGACTTGTCATAGTTTGCTTATTGTCACTATTGCAAATGCTTTTGTTTCCATTCGACATCTTTGATGTCTCTGTTCTTGCTTGCGTCTGCAGAGTAGGGTAATGTGGTGATCATCCTACCGCCCATCAGAAGCTAAGCAGGTTACATGCCATGATCAAGTGGTGAAGCTCTGTAACTCAATAGAGCTAAATATGGATCTGAGTCACTGTCTTGTGCTTTCTTGAGCAACTGTTTAATTATATGAACTCTTTTCTCTGTTTTACTGTCTAACTGTGGATGCAGTGGACTTGGTCGTATGTCAAAAATCATACTCTTCTACAAAGTTCTGGAATTCTCTACAGCTGTAGCATGACATTGACATTGTAGACAATTTGAGGAATTCCATGTCTTGCAAAGATCGATTTCATATATTTGATCACATAAGCAGCAGTTATGTTAGAAAGCAGAGCAATCTCTGGATAGTTTGATAAATAATCAATAACCATAATTCTTTCCATTCATGTGGAACAGATCAGTCCCAACTTTCTGCGATGGTTCTTCTGGTAAGTCAGTTATTATCATGGATTCCTTTATCTGCTTTGCATGATGTTTCAAATGGGTCTCACAACTGGAAATCATCCTGTTAAAGTCCGCATTTATCCCTGGACAATAAACAGAAGTTCTGGCCCTCCTCTTGCATTTTTCCATCCCAAGGTACCCCTCGTGCACCTTTTTCAGCATTTCTTGTCACAATGATTGAGAAAGGACAATTCTGCTCTATCTAAGTAGAAGCCTATTGACAACACTCAGCTCAACTTTGATGTTGTAATGTAGCTGACATTCACCTCTAGGCCATTCTTCATTCAGATTCTTGATGACCTTCTGTAGAACTGTGTCCTTTTCTGTTTAAGTTGCTATCTGCTTGAATTTCATGTCAGATATGGGAAGAGATTCAAAGATCAGGTTCACATGGAGATTCACATCTGTCTCTGTGGAACTTTCACTCTGTGCTTCACTCTGCATCATTGCCCTGGATAAAGCATTGGCTAACACAATAGGTTTCCTTGGTATGTACACCCTCTTGACTCAGCTTAAGTTTTCACATACTTTGTCACCCAGCAGTAATTCACTCTGTCCATTGTAGGCTTTGAGCTGTACAGGATTTTTCATGGATGTATGGCTTTATCTTCATTGCCCTTATATCACACTTACAAATCAAATTGACCTTTGCCCCTGTGTCCAGCTTGAAAGGAATACTTGTTCCATTTATATATAATGACACAGTCCAATTATCCTGCTTGCCTTTGCTGTTCAGTGTTTATTGGTTTATAATCTTCTTGCACTACCATGCCAATGAAAATTGTATCACTGAGGGCAGCTTCTTCTTTTGTGTGAATAATTTCACTTCTGTTTTGTTTCTCCTTGGAAAAGCATTGCTTCGCATAATGATTCTGCCCTTTGCAATTATTACAGATTTTTTCATAGGTTGGGCATTGTTTTTGTGCATGTTGAGGGCCACATCATTTACAATTGAATATCTCTCCTTTTTGTTGTTTCTTATGTCTCATATTTTGTTTCTGTGTGTGTCCAGACACTCTAACTATGATTATGCCTTCATTTTCACTGGCTTTTACACTATAACTGAACTTTTTCACATACTACAGAGCTAATTCACTGGCTCTGTCTCTCACAGCAACGTCTCTCTCACTTTCTTAACAATAATCCCAAATACAATTTGATTACGGGTCATAGGATCTTGTAGTGATCCTCAATTGCACATTTTTGCTTTTAATTTCAAGTCTGTTTTTTTGTAAAAATCATCAAAGTTCTCTCCCTGTAGCTGCGTGCATGAGCAAAACACGTATCTCTCTAACTTTGTTTTGGTAAACAGTGGTCATCAACCATCTTAATAAACTTGTCGAACTTTCCCTGGTCTTCTGCCTCGGTAAAAAACATGTATATTGAAAACCTCTAGTGCTTGAGGTCCCATCATGGTGAGTAGCAGAACAATCTTCCATGCATCAGGTTTGCTATAGAGTCCAATAGCTTCTAAGTACAACATGAATAATTGTTTAAACAACCTCCACTCATGGTTGACATTGCCAGTCCAATTTACAGCATCAGGAACCTTCACACTTTCCATTTCTCTGCTGCTATCAACTGATTCTCACTCCTGGTACCATGTATACTCCTGGCACCATGTGATATTTATTTTATTGTAATAAACTTGGTTTCTTTTAAAACAATTATTTTTTATTAGCTATAGAATTATAGAACTAATGACCATGAGGAGGCATCCATCTGGAATCCCCAAAGCTGAAACAAACTAGTCTTCAACTCTTTGTTATGGTCAGGAGGATCACTATCACATTGAATTCTGCCATCTCTGTCGCTGAGCCTATGTCTTTGAGAACTTTCAGCCCTCCACTTTTTTCCTGCCTTAATTCTTCTTCCTCCTCATTCTTGAATTCTGCCACCAACTTCCACCAAAACATTGACTTCACCACCACTTACCTATTCCAATCTTACCCCCTTGGAGCACACTGCCCTCTGTTCTCTCCACATCAATCCCAACCTTGTTATCAAACCTGCAGACAAGGGTGATACTGTTGTAATTTGGCTCACTGGCCTCTACGTTAATGAGGCTAGACAACGGCTCTTAGTCACTTCCTCTTGAACAGGACCCCACCAAGAAGGATCAGGCTCCATCACTGACCTCATAATTTTTGGTCATCTCCTTTCCACAGCCTCTATCCTCATTGTTTCCCAATCCACCACTGTCCAGCTCTACCTCCTATCCAAGATCCACAAAGTGAACTGCTCTGGAATGCTCCTGCCCCAATGAACTGGTATAATTTTACCTTGACTCCATTTTGCCCCCTTGTTCCAGTCCCTTCCCACCTCCATCAGGGACACTCCTACATCACTTTAATAATGTTTAGTTCCCTGGGTTGGACCACCTCATTTTCACCATGGATGTCCAGTTCCTGTACACTTGCATATCCCTGAAGAAGGCCTCCAGGCTCTCCACTTTTTCCTGAACAACACACCTAACCAGACATCCCTCCACTACCACCCTCCTCCATCTGGCAGAACTTGTTCTCAACCTCAATAATTTCTCCTTTGCCTCATCCCACTTTCTCCAAATCAAAGGTGTAACCATAGCTACTTGCATGGGTCCCAGCAAGTGGTATCCTTTCATTGAATATGTGAAGCAATCCATGCTGCAAGCCTACACAGGCAAGGCTCCTCACTCTTCCTCTGTTATTCTGATTGGCTACATTGGTGATGCCTCTTGAGCCCATGATGTGCTTGCCAACTTCCACCCTGACAGATTGGCCTATCTCCTGTAACTCTCTCTTCCCCCTCTTATTGCACTAGCCCCAAGAATCTACAAATTTCTAGTTACCTAATATTTGGAATGATGTCACCTTTGTAAATTAATAGACCAATTTTAGAGATGATGCAAAAGAATGAAATCTAAAAAGAACTTTCTAGAAAAGTTTTTCTATTTCCTCCATAAATTTAGGAATAATTTTGAAGAAAAAAATAGAAGAATAAATAGACCAGTCACCTGTTGTACCAGCTTGGTTCTATCTAGAATCCTTTGACTGCTTTGGTACCCATAAAGTTATTAGCCTCTGTCTTGAAAGCTTTCATATCTTTGAGGCAGAGAATCCCAAAGGTCCATAACCTGTAAATGAAGACCTCTTCTCCCAACTCAGGCCTGAATACCCCAAATAATACAATGTATATTAATGTATATTTAGTAAAATGCCTCTACAGCACGGTCACTGAGCTCCTGTATCAGGTGAATTTCTTCTTAAAGCAAATGTTATCTCATATTAAGAGATGGTGTTGTATGAACACATTGTTTATTTGTCAAATACAAATCATTTTTCATTTTAAGAAATTTTCTTTCTCCCTGTAACTACATTTCAAGATGCTTGCCTAGTTTTTACTCATACCTTGAAGAAAGGCTCAGGGCCAAAACGTTGGTTATGTATCTTTACATCTATGGACCTTGCAAGGCCTGCTGAGTTTCTCCAGCATTTTTGTGTTTTTACTCCAAACAAAGCATCTGCAGATTTTTATGTTTCACTATATAGTCACTATCCTTTTAGCTGACCTACATAATAAATGCATATTTCCTTGTTATCCAAAAGATATAGGAGTCTTATCAGAGATAAAATAATTTTAATGTTAGTTACTTGATTAAATATTGGTTCTTCTGTTTTCAGATATATACCCTTCACCAACAATGATGACAGGTATGACATATTGGCTATTTAATCTTTTGCTTTGTCTTGCTTTGTATGTCCTCGCCTTTCAAGGATACAGAATTTAATGGTTAATATTCTTGATTAAAAATATAATGCAGTGAATCAAGTTAAGATTAATTATTTAGATTTCAAATTCAATAAGAACATAATCACTCTTCCCCACAATGTCCAAGGTTATTATTTAGCTTGTTCCGTAGTCAAATAAATTATTTGTATGTCCTTATAATACTGATGAGGAAAACTATTTTGAATACAGTCTGCAAATTTAGTTTTCTCAGTTTAACAAAGTTTAAAATTTCCCATGGTTAATAGATTATCTTTGTTCAGGATGTCTAATTTCTTGATGGAGCCTATTTTGAGATTGAGTGTGTTCATGTTTAGTCAGTTTTCATAGAATGCTGTAATTTTAGTAGGTTTTTTTTATTCTAATTTGAGTTGTTAGATGAATGGTTTAATTTCAAAACAATTGTTTTGGCAAACTGAAACATTGTGCTTCAAATCTAGTCAAATAAACCAATGGCTATCAAAAATCAATTAATCTTATTCACTCGACTAAATCATTTCACTACATACAGCTAATAATTAAATTTTAAATGTGATATGAATTTTAAAAAGCTTGGAATGCACTAAACTGAACACTATCTCCAATGAAGATTTTTACATTTCATTATCCTATGAATAGATATTTGCTTTTTCAGATGTACCCCATCTTATACCACACCATTACAATCTTACAATAGGTAAGTTTTTTGAGCAAATTTAACAAATCTTTGATAATAACATTAAGATCCATCTCTCTCTCTCACCACTCTTCTCCTGCTCTCTACTTTTATTTCAGGGTATTGCCTATGGTAGTGGCAGTACAAAATGTTACATTTCATGGAATTTTGTTGTGGTTTCCTCGCATGTTTAAATCTTGTTGGATTTGGTGCATTTTACCTGGCTTCAAAGTGTATGAAAGATTTTGTTCTAATTTTCAAATTATTACACAAGAACACTGGAAAAAATAGGAGCAAGTGAAGGCCATTTTGCCCATCAAGTCTACTCCACCATTTAATAAGATCATGACTGATCTGGCAGAGGATTCAGTTCCACCTACCTGGCTTTTCCCCACAATCTACTTTGCAAAAATCTCTGTGTTTTAAATATATTTAATGAAGCAGCCTTTACTACTTCCTTGTGCAGATAATTCCAAAAATTCACTGCTCTCTTGGAAAACCATTTCCTCCTAAACCTACTCACTCAAATTTCTAGTTCTAGTCTCACCTTCTTGTGGAATAAGATTTCTTATCTATGCAATTTATAATTTTATATGTTTCTCTCAGATCCCCTCTCATTCTTCTGAGCTCCAGGTGACTCAATCTCTCCTTGTAGGCAAACACCCTCATTTCTAGAATCGACCTGAACCCCTAAAGGCAGCAAATCCTTTTTAGGTAAGAAGACCAGAACTGCATGCAGTTCTCCAGATGCAGCCTCACCAATGCCCTATACATTTGCAAAATAATTTCCCTACTTTTAAATTCAATCTTTCTAGTCATGATGGCCAAAATTAAATTTGCCTTCTTGATAACCTGCTGCACTTGCAAACTAACTTCCTGCAGTTCATAGACAAGCACTTCTGCACGGCAGCATGCTGCAATCTTTTGCCATTTACAGTATGTAATCATTTGGTCTTCAATTCTTTTGCAAAATGAATGAGCTCATATTTACCAATATTATACTCTTATCAGCCAGACCCTCCTCCACTTACTTATCCTGTCTATCTCTCTGTTGACTCTCTTCATCTTATGCACAATTTGCTTTTCCATTCAATTTAGTGTCATCAGCAAACTTGGATACACTTGATTATATTTCTTTTGGTTGTGGGATTGAAGTTGATTCTGTTTCTGCATTTTAAATCCCTCATTGTATCTGTATTGTGAAATAACCTAGTCTATGACACCTTGTCAAAGGCTGAGAAAATAAAGGTGGACAACGTGGACTGGATTTTTCTCATCCAATAGCATTGTGAATTCTCTAAAGTGCTATTAAATGAAAATATGAACATAAGAACACAAGGACTAAGAAGCAGGAGTAGGCCATTCAGCCTGCTCTCTGTGCCTGCTTGTAGGTGACGATTCCCAGCTTCTAATAATTCCAATCTCAAAACACGTCACCTTCTAAGAGAAGTAAGCCTCGATATTCCGAACTGTATTTTATTCATCCAAATAGATCAAACTTCATAACTGCAGCTGTAAATAGCTTTAATTTTCCAGTGATAAAAGCGAATAAACATTTTCATACTTTGCACTTCATAAACGATGAGTAAAATAAAGCATATTGTAAATAATAATTATACTCAACTTCAAACAAATATAAATGAATTAATATGATAATAAATGATTAATAATGAATAATAATCATGATGAATAATGATAATGAATACAAAGAAAAGTTTCTTGAGAGCTCGCGTCCCTTCCATGGTCATTCCAAGAATGAGAAGAGACCTCCCAATCTGTTCAGATATTACGACATATGACATCATAGTAACTGTACCACATTGTGATGCAACAAGCCAGGACATTCTCAGAGCTCCTGCAGAAAGTTGATTGAATTGTGACCGTTAGACTTGCCAGCCTCAGTCTTCCAATGAAGTTCAGTCACTGTTGTGCCTTCCTGACAAGTGAGGAGAGGTTATTTGTCCTGGATAGGTCACTTGTTAAGTGCACACCAAGGATTTTGGTGTTCTCCACTTTCTCCACTATCAAGCAATGTGTAGCCATGTCTGTAAATCTCTAATTGCTTTAATCTATTGTGTTAAGAAAGAGGAATTTATTGTTTATGAAATTTGATCTATTTGGATGAATAAAATACAGTTCGGAATATCGAGGCTTACTTCTCTTGGAAGGTGACGTGTTTTGAGATTGGAATTATTAGAAGCTGGGAATTGTCACCTACAAGCAGGCACAGAGAGCAGGCTGAATGGCCTACTCCTGCTTCTTAGTCCTTGTGTTCTTATGTTCATATTTTCATTTAATAGCACTTTAGAGAATTCACAATGCTATTGGATGAGAAAAATCCAGTCCACGTTGTCCATATTAGCAAGTAAGACTTCCAGTGGATTTCCCATTGAGGATTAAGTCACTGCCTCCTTGAAGCTAAACAGGATTGGAAATGTTGTAGATAATGCAATGAGAATGTTAAATGACCATAGGAACTGCTCACACTAACCATCAAAGATTCTCATTTGTACAAAACAATATTTATGTATTTATTTTTGTAGATATATTATCCTGCATATGTATTATTTATCTGTATGTGTGTTATCTCTGGTTGTATGTCTGAGTGTCTGAGTGTTTTTGCACCGAGGACCGGAGAACGCTGTTTTGTCAAGTTATACTTGAACAATCTGATGACAATGAACTTGACTTGACATTCTTAATCTGTGTGTGAAGAAAAATCAGGGAGAACAAAGGAGAAAATAACTATAGGGAAATCATTCCTCTCTGAGGGTAACACTTTGAAAGGAACTGATGAGAAAAATAATAACAAAACAACAAAGTTGATGAGCCATTATTTTAAAAATCATCACTTAAAATTTCTTTCCTGAAAAAAAAACATAAGCCTTATTACAGCCCTTTGAATGATTTACTGTTTTATTTAAAAAAATCTTTTTGCTTTGTTTGTTATTCTGTGTGAATGGAATCTGATGATTAGCCACACAATTATGAAATATTTGCAAATTTGCTCTAAACATCCAGGTTTCTGTAATTGTTCGTGAAACTTTGATTCGGTCCTAAATTCAGAAAGGACTGGAAGAAATGTATCACTAAGCATGCATGAGATTACAGTGTCACGGTTCAAGTTCTGTTCTATAAAGGTGGTAATGATTGTACTGACTTTGATACTTTTTCCAAGTCGACAGTGACCCTCATTTCATAACATCAGTCAATAATCACAAGGATACAGTTTGCTTCAACATTGATGGGAAACCAAATGTAATTCTAAATCTGATCATGGATCCATATACAGGTAGGACCGTGCTTACCTTAAGCGGATACCAGGAAGGAAAAGTAGCTGATGAATTGGTACCAATCAGAAATGTAACTTGTGTTCATGAATGATGCAGAGACCTTTAAAATGACCATGGAATGCTGCCTGGCAACACCCTGGCTAAATAAAAAAAAATACCTAAAAAGGATAACAGAAGGAATAAAATAGCATAAGAGTCATCAGACAACAAAAAAGATGTTTTTTTTAAAAACCTGTAGATGCTGGAAATCAAAATGAAAAAAACCCAGAAAATGCTGGGGAAAAGATTAACAAGGACTGTGGAGTATCTTCTTCAAACAGAGAGTGGTGGGTACATGGAACAAGCTGCCAGACAAAGTGGTGGAGATGTGGACAGTTGCATTTAAAGGACATGGATGGGAAAGACTTAAAGGGATGAGGGTTGAACACAAACAAGTAGGACTAGCTTGGGTAGACAATTTGGTCAGCATGGAAAAGATGGGCCAAAGAAATGGTTTTCTTGCTGTAAAACTCTATGATGCTAAGTGCTCTACAGGTCAAAACACAACTTTGGGGATGTGATAGTACAGATTCTATCACCAATGTGTATATGTACATATGTACAGATGGTAGTGTAGGATGACTGTGATTGGCTGAAAGTGTAGCCACACCTAATGGCAGGTCTTAAAGGATTGCTCCTAGCCAGACCGGGTCATTCTGGACTGGTCGACTTACTTGTGATATGCTCTAGTCTTTTAGTTAATATAAGCCTTGGTTTGGATCAACAAGTCTTTGGTTCTTTCGACACGCATTGCAGGGGAGAGAAACCAAATAGTCATTTCAGGTCATAGAAACTTTATCAGAATGAGGGAGAATACAAAAGAAGTTCATAAAACTGCAGGAGTAAGGCAGAGGATGTCTCGGACAGAGTAAAACCATGTTTTTTTTCTTTGAAAAACACACTGTAAGTTGCTCTTTTCAACACAATGTTGCTCTGTTTTGACATTTCTATCATACTTCACATCTATTTTATTTATTTAAAATATTTAGCAACTTATTTATTTTACTTAAAATCTTAATAGTCTAATGATTTTTAAGTATCCCTGTTGAAGATATTTTAAATGATGCAAACTGTGACCCTACCCCCCAACCTACTTTGGGAAGTATGATAACAATATTTGGGTCAGGTCTTCCATTAATATCCAACTCTGGGTGTGAAAGGTCCAAGAGGGATTCAGGTGATCAACAGACCAAGTTAGCACAGGCATGAGGTGTCCACAAAGTGAAAGAGAAGTTCATCACTATCCAGCAAATTGTCTTTGTACAGGCTCATTGAACTATGGATTGGACAAAATGTGCTTGTAGAGCTCATTGAAAGAACCAAAGACTTGTTGATCCAAACCAAGGCTTTTATTAGCAAAAGACAGGAGCTCTTCACAGGTGGCCGACCAGTCCGGAATGATCCGACCTGGCTCGGGACACAACCCTTTAAGACCCAGACAGTAGGCGTGGCTTAGCTCTCAGCCAATCGCTGTAAGCACAGTCTAGATACTGTAACTATATACACTATATACATTGGTGATAGATCTGTACTATCACACTGCTATAAGATATAATTGTGTGGACAGTTTATCTTAGCATAGTAACAATTCTTACAGAAAATCACAAGGCCAAGTTGTAATCAAATGTATATACAGTAAAATCCCCATTATTCGGAACCTACAAGGATCACAGATGCCAGATTATGTGAACTTTCCAGTTGAGTGAGACTCAGTCTTCCAATGCTTAACTAATGCACCTACATTAAGAATTACCATTTCAAAGACAAAAGAGAGTGAAAAATGTAAAGTTTTTTTTTAAAGTATTGTAGTCTTTAATTATGTAAAATTTACTTTAATCAGGGTAATTCTCATAACTTACAAAATTTAAATTCTGACACTGTAACAGTGTTGCACTAGCTGCTATACTAACCATGCCACCATCATAATTAACCCCCCTCCCTCAAGTTTTACGAATAAAGCCTTGTCAATGTACCTGATTCTAATAAAAATAAAGGCACTTAGTAGGCTGGGTTAGGGAGACACTTTTGGAGAGTCGCTCCAGCAGCAAGTGTCATCCCTGGTGCCACCATTTCATTCCAATGTAATGTTATTGAAATTACCCCTCCATATCCTATCCCCATCCTGCCAGCTCTAATTCAAGTGTCCCGGTCAGGCCATTTGCACACCCTACCACTTTCCTCGCGCTGTCAACCCGACTCACCTTCACGCCAGTGCCCCGGTTGGGCCCTCAGCGCAACCCATCTCAACTCAATGCAAGTGGTCCGGTCAGACCCTCAGTGCACCTTCCTCACGCTGACAACCCAACTCACCTCACCCCACAAGTGGCGACAATGAAAGAATGCACATGCATTGAGAGACACTGCAGGGGAAAATCTGCGCATGACCAACGAAGTCTCAGCATTCCCCTGCAGAGACAATCTAAAAATTTATTTATTTTGCTGGTTGTTTGAGTTTCCAGCTCATTGAAATTCCAGATAACGGGGATTTTACTGTACACAACAATAATTATTCCGGGTCATTCATCTATAGGATGTGTGAGATATAACTTTGAGTAAGATCTGTTCCATTGAAAGAAAAAAAAAAGTCTTATTTTCCACCCTAAAATACAGCACAATTGGCATAGTGGTTTGCACAATGCTATTAAAGCACCAGGTACCCAGGTTTGAATCCAGAGCTATCTGCAAGGAATTTGTATGTTCTCCCTGTAATCGTGTGGGTTTTCTCTGGTCTTCCAGTTTCTTCCAACCCTTCAAAACATATGGGGACTATAGATTAATTGAGATATTTGGGCAGCATGGGCTTGTAGGCCAGAAGAACCTGTTTATGTGCTTAAAAAAATTAGATAAAAAATGGGAAAGAATATTCCAGTACACCAAAACAACTGGATTCTAAAAAAGATACAAGCTTAGAGTGTGTAACATTAGAAACTGAATGATAATGTGTATTTTCTGGGTTTTATGGTTTCCTACTGCGCTTTCAAATTTTCACTTGATTTTTGTCAACAAATTGATTACTTCTTAATGCTGTTAATAAATTAATTAAGACAAATATAGATTTTAATAAAATTTCAAAGAAAACAACATATTCCATCCCATTCCAAGATTTTCCTTTTTCTCAACTGCAAATAATTAACCTTTTCTGGCATTTCAGATGCTGGCTCCTTCCGGGGGAGCCATCTCATTCTCTCTCTATTTACTTTATGATAAAATGGATAGTACTGAATTTTAAGTTGTCGTTGTCAGAATTGATTGGTGGTAATTAATGTGTTCTTAACTTGATATGGAGGTTTCGTGGTAAATGGCCAGTTGATAGGAGACAAGAAAATTGTAAAGAATAAGAAATTAAGCACATACTTTGGAAAGTTTGGAATTATGAACAGCAATATGGATGTAAAAATTGAAGTATCAACTCAAGAGATCACAGTCTTTCATGGAGAAGATAAGATGATCTTCCCGTGGTCAGCAACAACATCTTTAACCAAAGAAAGGTTTGTTTAAAGCAATATTTCACATGTGCTTCAGCAGCCTAAGTACAAATATAAACACAAAATACTTTACAATAATAATCTTAGTTTGTAAAACTACAGTAATATCTCCAGTATTCAGAATTCAAGCAACTGGCAAAAAAAGAGGAAATAAATTAAAATAAATAAGAATGAATGAAATTTTAAATAAAAGTTTAAAATTGTAAAAGTAGATCTTCTCCGAAGCAACACACAACCCCTCGGTGAAAATGAGAGTAAACATTCAGTCAGCAGAGCGCCCTGGTTGTGCCCTCCCACAGCAGCTATTTGAATAAAAATTTTTAAAGTTGTGTTTGAATAAAATGGCAGTGCCCAATATAAAGAGTTGGCCAATGCTGCTCATCACTGGGGCGACTCTCCCAAAGTGTCTCCCTATCTCTCCCTAGGTAGAGTCTTTCTTTATTAGTATACTATATTATGAAGTATATTAGCAGGGTTTTATGTGTAAACTTGGGAGAGGGGGCTTAATTATGACAGGGGCATGGTTACAGTGCCACCAACCAGGGTTAGAGTTTAAATTTTGAACGCTACAGGAATTACCCGATTAAAGTGAACTTTACATAATTTAGGACTGCAAATTATAATTACTTTACATTTTGCACTTTAAAAAAAAACTATTTATTTTAAATGCAGATACAGTATATTAATTAGGCATTATAAGAGTGTGTTTCAGTCAACCTGATAATTTGCTTATTTGGCATCTGCAATCTCTGTAGGCACTGGATACTGGGGATTTTACTGTAGTTCTCTTCATAGATATTGATTTTGGTTTATCTTTCTAATGTTTAACTCATATTATTGCAAATGCATGAATAAAAATCCAAAACAAAAGTACAATTGTTATGACCCCAGAGGACCCCAAAACCTAGCAGCAATAGATATTCACCAAGACAAATGGTTACTTAAACAAAAGTTGCTTTTAATTTTCTTTAAACATGAAAAAAGAATCACACTTTAATTTATTACTATTAAGTTAACTAACCTAACTTAACCCCCTTCTAATTCCAAGTGCACGTGTATGCAAGTCCAGAAAGGTTCTTTGATTCACAGTCCAATCTCACTTCTTATTCCTCCAAGTTTACTGGTTGAAGGCAATTCTTATACTATGCGCAGAATTTAACATTTATGAAGTTCACCAGGCTTTGATGTTTGAAAGGTAAATGGTTTCCGCTCAGGAAGGTTCTTGTCGGTTTTCAGAGAGAGATTTGTTATTTGCTAGACACCCATAACTGATTCCTTTTAATCAGCCACTTCAGTGTTTTGCCAAAAAACTTGCCCCATCAGGGTTCTCCAGATAATAATCTCTTTCAGGTCACCACAGAGTTCCTTTTCGTTTGAGATTAGGCAGCCACTCTCCTCTTGCATGAACCACAAGGGCTTTGACCAGGCTGAACTAAGCACTCACAACCCGTCTTCTAAATGGGGTTTTCCTCAAGCTTGCCAGCTTGTCCTGTTCCAGTCCCTGCTGCTGCTGCTGACTGTTACACTGCAGAAGTGAATTCTCTCTCTCTCTCTCTCTCTCTCTCTCTCTCTCTCTCCCCCCCCTCTCTCTCAGAGAGAAAGCCTGTTTGACTCTCTGCTTGCAAAACCACATGACCCTCTTAGAACAGCAAGTTCCACTCCAAACAGCCTGCGGCTCCGACAAGTCCTTTCATCTGTTGCCTTTTTGTAAACAACAATCCATTAGTGAAGTCTCTTGGGCACTCTCCAAAACTTTTGCAAAGGCTCTTGGTGCTGACATATCTAGCATGAGCAGAGCTCCAGTATTTTAAATAAGATCTGTTTTAAACCTTTTTTTGTAACCTACACTAAAAAACCTGCCCAATATCTCTCCCAAAAACATATCTATATTCAATTCAAACACAACATAATCTGTCACACAATTAGAACTAAGAATATTGCATATTGAAACCAAAACAGCAAGATAGGTGCATAAACAAAAATAAGTGAAGATTCAGAATAATGAAATAACTGAACCAAGCTTAATCTGATCTGAAACAAATTAAAAGAAAATAACCTCAAGACAAACAATTTTGTAAGAGAGATTTTTTGATAATGTTTTACTGTATTGTCCAGAAGGCCTAAACCATCTCCAGGTCTAAATGGATATTCCAGTGCCAACATGTTAAAATAGTGTTACAAGAGCTGAAGCCTGTACAACATCTACTGCTCTGCCCTCTGCCCACTGTCTACATGGTTCATGATCTTTCCAAGACCAACACAAGTCTTGAATTGTACCTGCTAACTCTCTTTTTGTTGCTAAGAAATCAAAAAGAGAACAGCAAAGAGAACCATAAGAAGTCTAAATGAATCCATTCTTTGAATTTGAATAGCAACTAAGTAATACAGAGTACGTGATATAAGTTTTAGAATAATTGAAGTGGAAGGATAAAAATACTGTTGACACAGAAGGAGCTAGGTGAGATAACTCAAGAAAATTAACACATATTATGTAAGAAGTAAAATGGAATGTTGCCACCAGACCATTCAAACACTGAATTAGAATTTGTGGGGTTTTGGTTCAGAGATGGTAAAATGAGAGAACAGAAATATACAACTCCATCCAGAACTAGAGATTGATGGCCTGCCATCTGGTTAAAATCAGATCTCCAGGTAAACAAGTTGCTCTCACTATTTAAAATATCAAAATTATGCAGAAATGTTATCCATCCTCTTGCATAAAACTAACCAAGAAAGACTCCAGTTTCAGCCAAGAAACCCATCATGTAGCCTTCAGATAGCAGGGGAAATATTATAATCAGTTGCCTTACAACTGATTGAAGGATTGGAATGTCTTGACAACTCAGAGAACCATGACTGACCACATGATGGAAGTTTGAAAAATGTAACATAGAGAGGACTTCTCCATTGTCCCATTTATAAGACAATGACTCCATTTGAAATCAGTTTTTATTGTCGATAAAGCTTTGTGAATAGTAATATAGTGTAAGGGAATAAAGTGTATTCTCTTGTCTTTCTTTTTGATTAACCACTATAACGTCCTAGAATATCTCCTCATTATACAAAGTTCAGGTTGTGTTGCTAAGATTTCATTGCTCAGCCTCTCTCCTGTTCAGTTGGTGTATTTGTTGATCTTTCCTGTTTTCATTCTACTCAGTTTAATCTTTTTAATATCTTTCTATTCATTGCATACATCTGTTCTCATTGCCATTTACACTTTCAGGTCCATTTCCCACCAACACCCAAAAAAGTGCCTGATTTTTTTAAGTTACATTATTATAAAACAAATGAAGTTGCAAATTGGAATGTAGATTTCACTAAGAAACCTTAGTGTACAATAGTGTTCAAGAAGAGTGCCTTGTGACCTGATACAAGTAATAGTGAGAGGGACATGCAGAAGTGTAGGATGGAGTTGGGATTCTTTGGTTCTGCCAGTGTCGAGAGGCAAATGTATGGATTGCAACCAATTGTCCCATCTCGAAGTAAGCTGATCAAAATGAGCTACAAGAGGTCAATTGAGTAGTGCCTTGTTCATTGCATTCATGTAAATAAAAGTGATTATTATAAAATTGATTGCTAAATTGAACAGTTTTGATAGATTTACTCATAGATTTTCAATATTCAGTATAAAAGTCAAAACATTACATTAATTATTTCTAAAATGTATTTCCTAGTTTCTCAATCTCAATAATGAAAGAAAGGAATCTTACGCTCACGATGGGAGATGACGCCACATTTGTAATTGTACTCCATCGCGTCTGGAAATATCATCCTCTACACAGAGACTTTCTAGGGTTTTATACTCTTGACAGCCACAGGTTCTCAAATATTACCCATGGATTACTTGGTATGTGGAATATTTACCTAATTATCTGGTTGGTCAAATTTCTATCAGAAATTTCTATCCTTCTCTGAAAGAGACAGTAAAATTGAATGAATGTTGAGAGTATTTGAGTCCTGGATCTCAAATAAATAATGTAGTTTATTATTCTGGCACCCTGATTAGAGTATTCACATTCCAAACCTTATTTAAAATAAACTTTGATCCAAATTTAATTTAATCTAAAGTGCTATCAAAATGGGCACTGAACGGTTTATGGATGGAACGGTTAGCGTAGCAGTTAGCACAGCACTATTACAACACCAGCGATCTGGGTTCAAATCCAGCACTGTCTGCAAGAAGATGGTATGTCCTCCTCGAGTCTGCAAGGGATTCCTCCCGGTGCTCCGCTTTCCTCCCATCCTTCAAAAGTGCACAGGGAATGTAGATTAATTGGTATTGGGGGGGGGGGGGCAGGAGCTTGTGTGCCAGAAGGGGCTATTACCATGCTGTGACTAAATTTAAATATTTCAAAATCTTGCACTAAAAATGCATTGAATAAGATGGAGAAATGAGCACAAAATGTAGTTTAATTGCAAAAAGCTGATCATAGCATTTTATAGCTTTCACCCATGATTAATAAATGATCCAGATTTGTGGACATTTCTGCATTACCCATGAAAATGCTGGCAGATATGTATTTCTGTGCATGTGTGTACAAATTTGGAAGCTCCACCCATGCTGCTTCTATGACTCCACCTTGACAGTGGACTCAGTCAAATGATGAACATTAGAAAGAGGAGCAAGTGTAGACCATCAGGCCATCAACCTGCTTCACCATTCAATGCGATCATGGCTGAACTGATGATGGGCTCACCTCCACCTACCTACCTTTTCCCCATATCCCTTAATTCACCTACTATGTAAAAGTGCATCTAATCCTGTCTTAAATCTATTCACTGAGATAGTCTCCATTGCTTCATTTGGCAGTGGATTCCACAGATTGCCTACCCCCTGGGAAAAGCAAGTCCTCCTCATCCCTGTCCTAAATCTATTCCCCTAACTCTTGAGGCTATGTTCCCTAGTTCTAGTCTCCCCTGCCAATGGAAACAACTTGTATACCTCTATGTTATCTATGCCTTTCATAATTTTAAATCTTTCTGTAAGATCCCCTCTCATTCTTCGTAATGACAGTGAGTACAGACCCAGACAACTCAATCTCTCCTCTTATGCTAACCCCTTCATCTCGGGAATCAACCCAGTGAATCTCCTTTGCACCTGCCTCCAAAGCCAACACATCCTTCCTCAAGAAAGGAGACCAGAATTGCATGCAATACTTCAGATGTGCCCTCACCAGTACAGTTACATAACTTCCCTGCTCTTAAATTCCATCCCTCTAGCAATGAAGGCCAACATTCCATTTGCTTTCTTGTTAGCCTGCTGCACCTGCAAAACAACCTTTCGCGATTCATGCACAAGCACTCCCAAGTCCATCTGCATGGCAGCATGCTGCAATAGTTTGCCATTTAAATAATATTCTTATCTTCTATTTTCCTTCCAAGGTGGATAACCTTACATTTGATCTATCTTCTAGACCCTTGCCACTCACTTAATCTATCTATATCTCTTTGTAGACTCTCCTTAACTTCTGCACAATTTGCTTGTCCATTCAATTTAGTGTCTTCAGCAAACCTAGATACACTACACTCAGTTCCTTCATTTGTTTATCATGAACAGTTGCAGGCCCAGCTTTGACCCCTGGGGCACACCACTGCCAACCAGAAAACATCCCTGCACCCCAAATCTCTGCTTTCCATTTGTTAACCAATCCTCTATCCATGCTAGTACATCATTCTATGCATCATTATCTTTTGTATAAATTTTTTATGTGTCACCTTATCAAATGTCTTCCATAAATCCAGGTAAACAATGTAAGCAACGTCCATCTGCTCCCCTCTACCTACTGCACACATTATATTCTCTGTGAACTCCAGTAAATTTGTCAAACAGGACCTTCCTTTGCTGAATCCATCCTGTGTCTGCCTGAGGGATCCACTTCACTCCAGATATCTTGTTATTTCTTCTTTAATGATAGCTTCAAACATTTTCACAACTATAGATGTTAAGCTAACTGGCTGATAATTCCCTGCCTTTTGCCTACATTCTTTTTTGAATAGTGGCGAGACATCCACCATCTTCATATCTGCCGGGACCTGTCCAGAGTCCAGAGAATTTTGGTAAATTATAACCAAACTCTCAACTTTAGCCATTTCTGAGTACAACTTCTTTAGTAATAGCTGTTGCATCTAAGTTGTCACCTCCTATCACATGCATAACATCTGTTTTTTGGTATGTTCAAAATGTCCTCCATTGTGAACACTTTCACAAAATAGTTATTCAAAGCTTCAGCTATTTCCTCATTATCCAATATCAATTCCCCTTCTCATCTTCCAAGGGACCAATCTTCATTTGAACCACCCTTTTGTATTTTATATAATTATTGTTTTAAAATTCTGTCTGTTTTTATTTTTTCTGCTAATCTTTTTCTCATAATCTACCTTCCCTCTCCTTATTGCTTGCTTTGTGATTCTTTGTTGCTTTTAAAGTTTTCCAAATCTTCCAGTTTCTCACTGGTCTTGGCAACTTTGTGCACGAGCTTTTAGTTTGATGCCTTCCTTTATTTCCTTAGTTGTCCAGGGCTGGCTGTTCCCACCCTTACTGTCCTTGTTTTTAATTGGAATAAACTTTTGTTGAGCCTTGTGAAAAGTCTCTTTGAAAGTCTTCCACCATCCCTCAACCATCCCTCCATATAGCTTGTGTTCCCAGTCTATCATGGAAAACTCCCCTTGTAGTTTCCCTTGTTTAGGCATAACATACTGGTTTTAGACCAAAATATTGTACCCTCCATTTGTATGATAAACTCAATCATACTGTGATTATGCTTTCCAAGAGGATCCCTAACTACAAAATTGCTAAGGGTACCATGTTCCCTTGTAGATGCATTCTATGAAGTCCTCCTCAGGTTGCCTCAACCAACCTGATTCACCCAATCTAAGTGCATGTTAAAAGGTCTGCATGATAACTGCTGTTCCATCCTTGTATGTCTCCGATATTTCTTGATTTATTGCCTATGCCATTCTTTTTGTTTTCTTTGGCTTGGCTTCGCGGACGAAGATTTATGGTGGGGGTAAATGTCCACGTCAGCTGCAGGCTCGTTTGTGGCTGACAAGTCCGATGCGGGACAGGCAGACACGGTTGCAGCAGTTGCAGGGGAAAATTGGTTGGCTGGGTGTTGGGTTTTTCCTCCTTTGCCTTTTGTCAGTGAGGTGGGCTCTGCGGTCTTCTTCAAAGGAGGTTGCTGCCCACCGAACTGTGAGGCGCCAAGATGCACGGTTTGAGGCGATATCAGCCCACTGGCGGTGGTCAATGTGGCAGGCACCAAGAGATTTCTTTAGGCAGTCCTTGTACCTTTTCTTTGGTGCAGCTCTGTAACAGTGGCCAGTGGAGAGCTTGCCATATAACACGATCTTGGGAAGGCGATGGTCCTCCATTCTGGAGACGTGACCCACCCATCAGTGATTTTTTTTTTCCCTTTACTGTTCAAATGGATTCAACATTTTGCTCCTTAGATCTCGCATCATCTCTCATTATTGCCCTGATCGCATCCTAAACTAAGAGCACTACCCCACTCCCCTTACCTTCCTGCCTGCCCTTCCATATTACCTGATATCCTTGGATATTTAATTCCTAATTGTCTCCATCCTTCAACTACATTTATGTAATGGCCACTAAATCATACCTTTTTTTAACTAATTTGTCCCACAAGTTCACTGCCCTTGTTTCCAATACTACAGGCATTCAGATAAAGTGCCGTTATACCCATTATGCTTTTAAAATCTGGTCATCTTTGCCTCTTTTGCACTCGACTTTATCCTGTCTACTCTTTTGCTTTTACTTTTTCCACACTCTTCTCTTTCACTTTATCCTTCTCTCTCCAATCTGTTGAACCACTCTCCCCCACCCCCCTTGTTCAGTTTAAAGCCCTGGTAATCCTAGTTATGCAATTTGCCAGGATCCAGGTCCCATACGGTCCAGACGAACCCCGTTCCCTTTGAACATTTCCTTCCTTCCCCAATACTGGTGGCAATTTCCCAGGAATTGGAACCCACTTCTCCCACATCAATCCTTGAACCACATGTTTAACTCTCTAATTTTCTGGATCTGGTGCCAATTTGCACATGGCTCAGGTAGCGATCCAAAGACCATCTTTTTGGTTTTGCTTTTTAATTTAGTCCCTAGCTCCTCAAATTCCTTTAGCAAAACCTCTTTCCTGGTTCTACCTACATCATTGGTACCCACATGGACTGTGACGACTGGATCTTTGCTCTCCCACTGCAACTTCCTCTGCAGGTCAGATAAGATGTACCAAACCCAGGCACCAGACAGGCAACATAGCCTTTGGGATGCTCTCTGCCTGCATCAGAGAACTTTGTTTTTTTCCCTAACTATACGATCCCCGATTACCACTTCATTTCTCTTCTCTTCCCCCCTCCCCCACCTACAATGGCTTCCTGAACCATAGCACAACAGTCTGGTTACTCATCCTTCCTATAGCCCCCACTCTTATCCACACAAGTGGTAAGAATCTCAGACTTTGAGACAAGATCAAGGGCTGAGGCTTCTCCACCAGTGACTCTTGGGTCCCACTATCTGCCTTACTTGCAGCCACACCCTCTTGTACCTAACCACAGGCTGAATTTGACCACAGGAATGATCTCACTCTCATGGTGGATAAAGCAATAAAACAATCTATGACAGATTTTTAAGTTAGAGATACAGCACCCTAACGTGAGGGTGCTCAAATATACCCATGTATCCAATTAACCCTAACCCGTACATGTTTGGAACATGGGAAGAAACCAGTGTACCTGGAGTCTTTACTCATTTCATGGTGAGGAACAGCGGGGTGGGACTAAGATTTAAGATATACTTTACTGACAGTTGTTTGGATATATTTAAATGTTTGTCTTTGTGTTTTAGCAGTATATTTATTAATTTTGAAATTTGTTACCAGTTTGACGTACACAATTATTCACAGTTTTTAACATCTTTGACAGCCAGGTAAATCAGGCAGTGTCAACGTTTCAGTAACTTATTCTATTCCCATTACCATGCACTCGCTCTCCTTCCACTCAGTCCACCAAAGAGCTTTCAAAGTAAAAGACCATATTATAGCACAGGATCTCACCATTGATGATCACAATAGCCTCATTCAATGAAGTTCCTGAAGAAGACCTGCACATAGTATGTGTGGAGTTCGTTTGTACAAGCAGCTCGGCCACCAAATCTTCCTCACTGGTTGAATAACTATCCAGTTCATTATTCTGATAGGAATCCCACATTTGTTACCATGTACTGTATTTTAGACCTTTCAGTCAAATGAATTTACCTTCCTTTTAATGCAGGGCAATTCTACCATGAAGTGAAGGCTGAGATCTATAACATTCGTCCTGGTTTAGATCAAGGCAAACCTGATGCAACAATGATCATAAATGGTCACAAACTCAGAGTCACAAGGTATTAAATCCAAGATGCAATAAACTTAAGTTATTCTATTTAATAATTGGAACTTTTCTGTGGGTTTCCTTACATTTTAGGGGAGACATCAGGCATAAGCTTTTTTTTTTACACAGAGTGTGGGTGCCTGGAAAGCATTGCCTGGGTGGTGGTGGAGGCTGAAACTCTAGGGGCATTTAAGAGACTCTCAGACAGACACATGGATGAAAGAAAAATAGAGGGTTATGAGGCAGAGAGGATTTAGATATGTATCAGTCAGCACAACATTGTGGGCTGAAGGGCCTGTATTGTGCTCTAATGTTCTATGTTCTATCTAAGGGTCATAGAGAGCACTGTGATATGCTTCACTAAACTAAATCCAGATCAAAACCACAATATGAGCTGACACTTAATTGTGCTCATCAACATCACTGCTGGGAGTAATGTATACAAAAGTGGGGGTTGTGTTCAAGTGGCATCGGATATTTGTGGATTGCATCTGGAGTAATGTGTGCAGTTTCCTTATCAAAGAAGGGATGTAAATCTGTTAGAAACAGTCAGAGAAGGTTTACTGGACTAATATATGGAATTAGTGAGTTGCCCCATGAGGAAAGATTGGAGAGACTAGACTTGTATCTATTGGAATCTTGGGTGAGAAAGATACAATATCCTGAGTGTTCTTGACAAGTTGAATGTGAAGAAGATGCTTCTGCTTGTGGAAAAAATCTAGAACAAGGGTTTACTGTTTAAAAATCAGGGATTTTCTTTCCACAATGAGATATGGGACATTGGAACTCACTTCCTTAAAGGACAGCAGAAACAATGTCTTAAAATATTTCTAGGTTAAACTAGAAAACAAGGAGGTGAAAGATTGCTCTGGTAAAGGAGAATGTTTGATGGAGTTAACAGTCAAATCAGTCATGATTTTATTTAAAGGCAGTATGGGTCAAGGGGTCCAAGCAGCATTTGTGAACATAATTCATTTTGAAATCTGCTTCAATTTTTCTAAAGATCTCTATAGTTGCATAGGATTCTGGTATGATGTGCCAAAGGTTTTAACTCAGGCAATGGGTCAGAGTCTGAGCTCTGACTGTTTTGGATATGACAGTGTTGAAGTGAATGCTGAGTGTCCTTTATAGGTACCATTGGTTGTCCACTTGGAGACCTGATCATTAGCTACATAATCATGTAATAGCGCAATGCTATTACAGTGCCAGCGACTCGGTGTTAAATATTCTCCCTGTGACCTGCACTGGTTTTCTTTAAGTGTTCCAGTTTCCTCCCACTCTCCAAAATAATGTACAAGGTTGCTAGATTAATTGAGTATAATTGAATGGCACAAGTTTTATGAGGCAGAAGGGCCTTCTACCATGCTGTGTTAATTTTGTTAAAATAAATCCCATCTCAGACTATTCGTGTTGTGGAAATTTTCTGTTATGATATACAGCTGTTAATTAATTTTATTTTTAGGGGCTACCAGAAGGATTATAGATTTGATCCAAAACGTGGGAACAATATTTCATGCTGGTTTATTCACAACAATGGAAAAGGATTTATTGCTGGAACTCCTACGGACTACATTGTTTCATCATTATTTGTACCACTATATCCTTTACCTGTGATCACATGATGAAACTATCACTTTAATATCCATTGCACAGTTTTAATGTCTAATCATTTTCCATATATTATACATGGGGATTAAAAATATTACAACTGCATCCATTTCCTGTATTCTGATTCAGAGCTGGGGACATCTAAATACATAATATATTTCTTTATTCAGTCCAATGATGGTTTTCCAAAAGAGCATAGAATGGCAGGGTTAGCATAGCAGTTAGCTCAACGCGTTAAAGTGCCAGCGACTGGGGTTCGAATCTGGTGCTATCGGTAAGGAAGATGCATGGTTTCCTTTGTGTGCTCTGGATTTCTCCCACCCTTCAAAAAACCTACCAGGGTTGTTAGTCAGTTGGGTTTAATTGGGGATTTCGGGCTTGTGGGCTGAAAGGGCCTGTTACCATGCTGTATGTCTACATTATATTTTTTATTATTACTTTTTAATATAATTTTTTAAAAGTACATTTCTGAAAATTGAAGAAATCTGAAAGTAAAACTCTAGAAATATTCCTCAAATAAGCGAAGTAAAGATTTTGCTTTGCTGACCTTTCATCCGTAAATGTTATACTAATATAATCCTTTGCCATCCTTCGATGGGAAGTGCATGCCACAAGTGACCTACTCCTGATAATATCATTCTTTTGTCTTCATAAAAGTTTAGCCTAAGTGTGGCCTTGCTATTCATCTGCTTATCCTGCAATTGGATTTGGAGGAATTTTGCAGTGACTGAATAAATGGTATCTCTGCAGTGTTTTGATGTGCCTGCCTTGGATAGTCCCTGACTTTGAAGCAAGGATTATTGTTGCCTTGTAGATCATGAGCTTTGTCAGAGATCTTGATCTCCAAACTCCTTTTTATTGAACAACCAAAGGCAGTTTTGGCATACTGAACACAATGGAGAAGTTCATCAGCAATATCTGAGGGTAATGCCCAAGGTATATGCCACAGTCTCCTTCTTCCAGAGAATGATTTCTGTTATCAGAGACCTATGTTGTACATTGCAGATTAATTGGTATAAGATCTTTGGTTTGAAGATAATTAAGTGCAAGACAAATTTTCTGGGATGCTTTGAGCTGAAGTCAACCTCTGAACATGTGCATTTTCAAGTTTCCTCTTAGCTCCCCTCCCAACCCGGTCATCAAAAACTACTCCCCAAATTGCCGCATGGAAGTGCAGTGGGCATAACCTTCAACATTTGTTCATTCCAAAACAAATACAGGGAGCTGCATCAAGTACATAGTCTTTTTAGACATCCAAGAGCCTTTGATATGCCAGTAGAGTGACTGCAGGATCGGCTGCCTGCATAAATTCGTCTCTAGATTAAATCCATTTCATGATGGCATGCAAGCAATGATTTTAACTAATGGGCCCATAGTACATGCAATTTTGTTGCAGACCGGTATTACGCAAGGCTATGTTATTGTTCCAACACTTTTCTTCATCTTTCTTCACCACAACAATGCATTTCATTTCCAACAAGTTTCTTGCTGGAGCAGAGCTAAGACACTGAGCAAATGGGAATCTGTTCAACTTACAAGTTCAGTCTCTAGAATCAAGTTAAAGCTAACACCTCAATAAATCAGTTTCCTTTTTTCTTAAAATCATAAGAAATTCTTTCTATTTCGCTGTTGTAATCCCATAAAACCACAAGAGATAGGAACAGAATTTGGCCATTTAGCCCATCGTGTCTAATTCACCATTTGAATCGTGGCTTACATATTCTTCGTTTCAACCCCATTTTCCTGCTTTTTTCCCCCCATAACCCTTGATGCCTTTACTAATCAAGAGCCTATAAAGCTCCATTTTAAATACACTCAATGACTTGGCAATGGATTCCACAGATCCACCGCCGTCTGGCTAAAGAAATTTCTCCTAATCTCTGTTCTATAGGGACATCCTCTTATTCAGAGACTGAGCCCTCTGGTCAAAGGCTCTCCCACAGCTGGAAACATCTTCTCCACATCCACTCTATCCAGCCCTTTTAATATTTGGTAGGTTTCAATGAGATCCCCTCTCATCCTTCTAAACTATATCTGAGTACAGGCCCAGAGCTATCAAATGCTTCGTATTTATTCAACCTTCTCCAACATCAGCACATCCTTCCTTAGATATACAGACCAAAACTGCTCACAATACTCTTTGGTCTGGCCAACACCCTTTGCTACACTGTCAAAGTTTGTAAATAATTATTCATTTAAAAACTGGCCTCAATATGTCACATTTTTATTCTACTGGTTCTGAATCTCATTGTAACAATCGTACATTTACAACAGTCCATTAATACATGCTAACTATGTGAGAAATCAAAATTCTAGAGTAGTATTCAGACCCTAATCCAAAATTATTGCAATTACTAATTAAATGATCTGAATCTTCCACCAGTGACCAGGATTATTTTAATTGAAGGTGTTGAGAGACTTAAACACCCGTCTGTTGAAGCTGCGAGGCTCCAATCATGCCGCTGCAGCTATGCCTGGCCATGGAGTGATTTCATCCATCGAACTGTGACTTACTTGAAATCCACACTTAGCAAAAGACAAACTGCTGGAAGAACTCAGAGGGGTTGAACAGCATCTGCAGTGGTGGTGTGGGGGAGGCAAACAGAATTGTCAATGTTTCTGGTGGAGACTTCATCAGAACTCCAAAGAAAGGAAAAAAAATCCTCCCAGCAGATCAGTGAATCATAGAGAATAGGTGCTAGAGAAGGCCATTCAGCCTCTTGTGTATATATATATACATCACCATTCAATATGACGATGGCTAATCATATGACTTCAGTACACTCTTGTTTTCTCTCCTCAATCCTTGAACCCATTAGCCATTACGGCCACATCCAACTCCTTTGAATATATCTAACAAACTGGCTTTAACACCTCTGAGTGGAGAGGTTTAGAACCATAGAACATTTCAGCACAAAAAAACAGGCCCTGAGGCACTTCTCATCTGTGTAGAACTATTATTCTGCCTAGTCCCACAGACCTGTACCCAGTCCATAGCCCTCCCACCCATGTCCAAATTTTTCTTTTTTGTTAAAATTGAGCCTTTATTCACTTCGGCTGGCAGCTCATTCTACACTCCCACTACTCTCTGTGTGAAGAAGTTCCCCCTAATATTCCACCTAAACTTTTCCCCTTTCACCCTTAACCCATTGGGGTAAAGACCTATTTGCATTTATTCAATTTATACCCCTCATAATTTTTGATACCTCTATCAAATCTCCAGTGAACAAAGTCCTAACTTGTTTAGCCTTTCCCTGTTAACTCAGTTCATGAAGTCCCAGCAACAATGTAGTAAATTTTCTCGGCATTCTTTCAATTTTATTGAAATCTTTCCTGACATTTCTCCTCATCTCAGTCCTAAATGTGGGCTGCCTGCAGGAGAGTGAATTCAAGGAAAGTATTGGGTTCGGTTGGAGTATCCAGTCGAGTATTAAAACTCTGTGCTGACCCACTTACCAATGTATTCATGGATATCTTCAACATCTCGCTCTGGCAGGGTGTTGTACCCATCTGTTTTGAACAGGTGTCCATCATACCAGTCCCCAAGAAGAGTGTAGTAAATGCCTAAAAGACTATCAACCAGTGGGGCTCATATCAATAGTGATGAAGTGTCTTGAAAGGCTGGTATTGAAGCATATAACCTCCTGTCTGAGCTGTGACCTGGATCCATTCCAATTTGCCTATCGTAGAAACAGGTCTACGGTGGATTCCATCTCACTAGATCTGCACAAAACCCTGGAGCGTCTGGACCTCAAAGATGCATACATCAGGATGCTCTTCATTGACTACATTTTTGACATTTAACACCATCATCCCCTCAAAATTGATCAGCAAATTCTAAGACTTGGAACTCAACTGTGTAATTGGATTCTTGATTTCCCCACATCCAGTCCACAATCAGTGAGGATTGTGGTAAGAACATCTCCTCAACAATCTCCATCAGTACTGGATCACCACAGGCCTGAATTCTTAGCCCCCTGCTCTACTCACTTTACACCTATGACTGTGTGGCTCAGTACAACAACAACATGATCTACAAATTTAATGACGATACCATGGTAGTACGTGTATAAAAAAGGAAATGAGTCAGCATACAGGAGGGAGATTGAAAACTTGGCTGAATGGCATACCAACAACAGCCTTGCCCTTTAATTCACCATAGCAGATGGGGAAAACCAGAGGTGTATGATCTAGTGATCATTGGGGAATCAGAGATGGAGAGGGTAAGCACATTTAAGTTTATGGGAATCACTATCTCAGAGGATTTTCCTGGACCAAACATATTAATGGCATTGTGAAGAAAGCACATCAGTGTCTCTACTTCATCAGGAGTTTGCGGAGGTTTGGCATGGTATTGGAAACCCTGGTAAATTTCAACAGATGTGTGATAGAAAGTGTGCTCACTGACTGCATCACAGTCTGGTATGGTCACACCAATATCCTTGAACATAAAGCTGTAAAGGTAGTGAACACTGGTCAGGACATCACAGGCAAAACCTTCCCCACCATTGAGAACATCTAATCTACAGGGAATGCTGGTGTTGGAAAGCAGCAGCAATCACCAAAGATCCACACGACCCAGCATACACTGTTTTCTCACTGCTACCATCAAAAATGAGGTATAGGTCCACATGACTTGCACCAGGAGGTTCAGGGTCATCTCCACCATCAGGCTCCTCAATCAGGGACTAAATTTAAGGTCTTTTATTTGTGCACTTTATTGATTTATTCGTCTCTGTATTGCACAGTCAGTTTGTTTACCCTTTACTTTTTTTACATGTGATTCTTGAATACATTTGTCTTGCACTACTAATAAGTGGTAATTCTGCCTCACCCGCTCTTAAAAATCTCAGGTTGTATGTAATGCCATGTATGTACTGTTACAAGCCCAAAGGACCCCAAAACCCAGCAGCAATAGACATTCACCAAGACAAGTAGTTTTTAAAACAAGTTATTTTTAATCAATTTTAAACATGAAATCAGAATCAAACTTTAACTTATCTCTATACTTAACTAACCCAAATTAACCCCCTTCTAATTCTAAGTGCATATAATGTGTGTGTAAATTTAAGAAAAGTTATTTGGTTCACAGTTCAATCACTTTTCCTTCTTCCAAGTTTTATGGATGCAGGCAATTCTTATACTGTGCACAGAATTTAACATGTATAAAGTTCACCAGGCTTTGGTGCTTGAAAGGTAAATGTTTACCACTCAGGAGGGCTCTTGTAGGGTTTGCAGAGAGAGATTTGTTGTTCCAGGATTTGCACAACTGAGATACCACCATTAGTCACCTCAAGGTCTCTCTGATGAAACTTGCCCCATCAGGGTTTTCCAAATGGTAACCTCTTTCTTCAAACTACCACAAAGTTTCATTCCTTTCTCTATTTCAAGAGAAACATCAGACAGATAGCACTTCCAGCCATCCACTGCTCTGGAACTTTTCATCAGTTTCAACCAGCTCTTCCTGGCTTGTACTGTTCAGCTGCTTTTCAGTGTCACACACACCAGCTGAGAGAACTTGTTAACTTTCTCTCTCTCTCTCTCCAACTGCCAGGAAACCCATGTTACTCTCTCACTTGGAAAACCCCCACCTTCTTCAGCAAACAACAGGAGTCCTTCTCCTTGGTCAAGATGTTGTCTTAGATAAACAAAACCCAGGGCTGACCTTTCTGTGCACTCTGTCAAAACCCTTGAAAAGAGCTTCCAACAGCCAGTTCAATTAGCACCTACTTGTGAAATGTGCATCACATTCTCCAGAGATCCTGCAATGTTATTGAATATGAATTCTTCAGCCTTTCAAATAAGATCTGTTTTAAAATGTGTGTATGTATGTATGTATGTATGTAACCCACTAATTTTACCAAAATCCCAAATATTTATAATCCATTACAGTACTCTGACAATTAATGTGAAATCTAAATGACTTACCCCTTACCCCTTGTTCTGGACTTTGTCAACATCAGGAGCATCTCGTCCTGTCAGGATTCTATCTATCTCAATCTAAATTCCAATGAGTATAACCCTGGCCAATCCAGACTTTCTTCAAGGCCAGTCCTGCCATTTCAGGAATCGCTGCACTCTTTCAATAGCAAGAATGTCCTTCCTCAGATGGAAGTCCAAAACTCTGCACAATACAAAACTGTAGACAAAGGAGAACTATACCTAGATGCTGTTCGACCTGCTGAGTTCTTGAGGCGCTTTTCTTTTCGTTCCACATTGCCTTTGGTGGGGCAGATGACCCAAGAAACGCTGCAGTTCCAAATCTGGCCAGGAGTGGCACAAGGAACGCAGTTTCAAACCACGCCCAGCAGGGGCGCCGCAGACTCGTGAGTGCTGCGGTCCCAACGCTGCCCATTGGTGGGGCTGGAAGGTCAGCTATACTGCAGTTTCTATTCTCGCCCAGGTGAGGCGCCAAAGACCCGCACCGATTGCAGTTCCGACACTGGCCATCGGCGACGCGACTGAGTTGCAGTTCCAAGGCCGACCATTGGTGGCGGGACTGGGATCCAGTTCAAATGGCAGCCATTTGCGGCGCGACTGCGTAGCAGTTCCAAAGGAAGCCATTGGGGGCGTGGTGGGGTCCGCCGTTGCGGTTGCTTGGTGATGGCGAAGCTGTGTCTGGTGTCCGGCCTGTCGCCCCCGATTTGCTGGGATCCGAGTCAGATAAAGCTATGAATGAAGCATCCCGACGAAGCGCCGGTATCTCACGGCCACCCGCACATTCCTAGCAGCAGCATGGAGCGGTACGTGGTCATCAGGACGGTGGGGAAAGGCAGCTACGGAGAGGTGGAGCTGGTGAGACACGGCAAGGACATGAAGCAGGTAAAGGGCGGCGGAGCGGAGACGGCAGCGGGCCCGGTCCCAACAGAGCAGATGTCGGCACTGAACAGGGCCGCTTTGGCTCCCGATCCCTGTCTATTTCCCACACTGGCTCCCACTCACCCCAATCCCCCCGTCCTCGCAACCCTCACTCTCACCCTCATCCCATCCTCACAGCTTCCATTCTCGCCCCCGCCCCCAGTCCTTGCCCACGCCTCCAGTCCTCTCTGCACTCCCACTCTCACCCTCGCCTCCAGCCGTCTTACTGCCAGTCCTCACCATCAGTTTTCACCCCCTTGGACCCAGTTTCCACCTAAATCGGTCCTCATTCTCACTCTGATCGTCACTCTCTTCTCATTCTTGACTGTCACTCTCACTCTCTTAAGTTTGATCCTAAATCTCACCTGAGATCATCATTTCACCTTTTATCCTCGCCCTTGTATCCCTGTCCATCTGTCTTCAATAGTCTGACTTGGATCCTCAACTCCTAGTATGGCCCTCAATCAGTACCCCAACCTACAGCCTGCAGTGTAAGGCTGATTTAGCAAAGTAGCCAGGACCTCAATCCTTCAAAACCCAGCCCAAGTCTCAGTACTCATTACCAGTTTAAATCCCATCTCATCATTTGCTAAATTATCACTCCTGGAAATGAAATATGATATCTTTGTCCAATGTACAAATCATGAATAAAGTGTTAACGCAATGAAATTGTGGGAGCCTTGATCAAACCATGCAACACTTTATCTTCTACAGAATTTTATCAGTGATATTTTTAAGATAAACTATATTGGGCCTGGTAGCATTGAAGATTCAAGCATAAAGGACTCCAACTCCTGGGTAATCTCTTCTTGCTGCTACCTTCAGGCAGAAGGTACAGAGGCTTGGTCTGCTCATGTGAATGTATTTGCAACTTTTATTTATTATCTTTTTGTTTCATAATAATTTAATTTACTATTGTTGGTGTTTCGTATGTACTTGTATGGCTGCTGCCAGTTGGAATCTTCATGTATCTGTGCATTGTACTTCAGTACATGACAATAAACTCTCATTCATTCATTATTTCATTACTTTAGTTAACCTACTATCATTTTTCCAATCCTTTCATGCAAAAGAAGTCTGCCAATAGCAGCTCAATCTCTAATTCAAACGATGATTTTACGTTGCAGCTGTTCTGCAGAATTTACATGGGCATTAGTCCATTTCATCTGTTGTAGAACATACATGGATTTTTTAATTAACTTGAATAGTTTACTAATTGCATTGGGCACAGTGATATGGAAGCCTTGACTCCATTGTTAGAAAAACCTTGGTAGCACCTGCATTTCATACACTTACTAGAATGAACCAAGCGCTCTGTTTTCTTGAATGTTCGGTACATATGGCTTTACATATTCGAAAGGCAGGTTATGTATGATGACAGAGTTGCCACATTGACCATTTGCCAACCATCTGCCAACCATATGTGGCCTTTTGTGGGAGATCACTTATACTCCTTCAAGTTTGTTTTAGTTGAAGAAGTTTCAAAATTGGCATTAGATCAACTAACTTCAATATTACAAAATTTGACTTAGTCCCATTGCATAGTCATTTTATGTGGAATAGAAATGATGGAGCTGTTGACATTATATTTCAACTTCAAATTGAGTCCAATATTAATTCCAACATTTGACACTACTTTGGAAAGAGAAAAATGATTTTTAAAAAAACACACCGTTTGTATAAACTTCCCTTGGCGAAGTCGATACTGAGATAAATTTAAAATTCACTGTTTCATCTGCTAGTAACTTGCATTTTAGAATAATGTGGAAGGAAATCAATTAGATTAAAGGGAGTACAGTAAAAACAGTTGGTATCCAGCACCTATGGGGATTGGTAGATGCCAAATAAATATATTTTCTGGTTGCTTGAGACTTATTCTTACAACGCCTCCCAAAGGTAGGTTCCATTATTGTCACATAATACTACATGAATTTTTTTAACTTTTGTCTACCATAAGGAAGACAGAGAGTTGCCACTTTGTCCAGCACCCCTCACAGAAATGAGGCCCCAGAGAAGAACAAATTTGCAATCCCTGGCTTACAAGTGCTCTAACCACTGAGATATCGGAGCCTTACAATAGCGATATATCTTCATTAAGAATAAAGAGTTTAAAAGAGAAAATACTATACTGTTCTTGCGCTAAGCAACCTTCACTTCCATTAATATATAAACCTTAAAGCATTTTACTTTATTTTTAGTCACATTCTTTGAAAACATTTAATCATTGCTGCATCTGCAGGTTCCTCTCCCTGCAAAGAGCTGCTTGAAAGATGAACAATAACATTGTAAATAATTTAACTGCCACCCCCCCCCCTCCAAGTTTTAAGATAAAGCCTCTGAGTGGGACAACTCTTACACAGAAGGGATTAAGAGAGTCACCCCCGAACATCGAGCGACATCAACCAGCTTCTTCATCTTGGCCGACGACATTGCTGTTTCACACAACTTTTTTCAAACAGCTGCTACGAGCAAAGTATTCCTGGCTGAATACTTGCTCCCATCTTCACCAAAGTTTTTGTGTTACTTCAGAGAACATCTACTTCTTCAATTTTTTTTTGTTGAAAATTTTATTTATAAACAATAATAAATCATACAATCAAATACATAATATTTTATCCCTTAAAACCCCCAACCCCATCCCCCCTGATCCACCCAACCCCTTTCTAAACTACCCTAGAAAAAAAAAGAGGAGGAGATCTATAACAATTCCATTCAATAATTTGCCATGGATTGGGACCACACCACCAATGTATGAGAAAAAAAATTTAATAATTTAATCGCATATATTCCATATACGGGCCCCATGTTTTAATAAAACAGAGTAATTATTTCATAAATTATATGTTATTTTCTCCAGAGGAATACATGATCTCATCTCCACATGCCATCGTTGAATACTCAATTTAGTCTAATTTTTCCATGTAACTGCAAGACATTTCCTTGCCACTGCTAAAGCTAGTGAAATTTGTCTAATTTTAATTCCATACTCAATGTTTTAATATAACCCAATAAAAATATTTTGGCATCAAGAGAAACTTTAAATTTAAACATAACCTCCAAAAACTCCTTGATTTTATTCCAAAAAGGTTAGACTGTCTCACATAAACAGACCGAATGTAAAAAGGTACCCACTTCCTTACGGCATCTAAAACATAAATCAGAAGAAACCTATTTATATTTCTTCATTTTCTCTGGAGTCAAATATAACTGATAAATAAAATTATAATGAACAAATCTATACATTTACAACTTCAGTCATACTATCCTCACATATAGACCTCCAATCATCTTGAGAAATAGATATTCCCAAATCTTTCTCCCACTTCACTCTAATTTTATCAATATCTGGTTTAGACATTTTATTCTGCAATAATGCATACATATCAGATATAAATCCTTTCTTGCCACCATCAGTAAGTAAAATTTCAAATTGAGACCTTCTAGGAAGTCTCAGAGAGCGACCAAAATTATCTATCAATAAAACCTTAACTTGATAATAAGAAAAAAAGAGTACTCGAAGATGTTTCATATTTCTCTTTTATTCTTTGAAAAGAAATAAAATAGCCCGCCTCATAACAATCTTCTACCAACTTAATTCCTTTTTGCTCCCTCAACTTCAAAAATTGATTGTTAACTGTGAAGGGAAATAGCTTATTTTGAAACAAAGGTGTTTTAGTCAAAATTTTCCCTTGGGTACCTATAATTTCATTCTTTTTATTCCATAATTCCATCAGATAGTTTAACACTGGTAAATTATAATTGCTTAATAACTGAGAATTCCATCAATAAATAAATTGATCCATCTTCTTTTCACCTATCTGAGATAATTCTATATCAGCCCATATCAAGGGATTGTCCACTTGAAACATCCTATTAATGAATTTCAACTGAGCTGATTCATATTAATTTTGAAAATTAGGAAGTTGCAAACCTCCTAATGCGTATCTCCAAGTTAATTTCTGCAAAGATACTCTCGCCATTTTATCTTTCCACAAAAATTTTCTCACCAATGTATTCAAATCCTTAAAAAATTTGTGAGGAATCATACATGGAATTGATTGAAAAAGATATTGAATCTGGGGAAAGATATTAATTTTAATAAAATTAACCCGTCCTATTAACGTTATAGGTAAATTTTTCCTCCGATTCAAATCATACTTAATTCTAGACAATAAAGGTAAGCAATTCAATTCAAATAAATGATTATAATTACTATCAATAATAATACCTAAATACTTAATACAATCAGACCATTTAAACTTTACAACCTGTCTACAAGCCGAAGGCATAATTTCACTTTTTTTCCCAGTTAATTTTATATCCTGATAACACACCATACTGTTCCAATCATTTATGCAAAATCTCCAAAGATTGGAAAGGATGTGTTAAATATATCAAAACTTCGTCTGCAAACAAATTTATCTTGTATTCATCAGAATTCACCTTAATATCTTTAATAGCACTACTTATTCAATTTTGAACTTACATTTTTTTACCTATTATTTTATTATCATTTATTTTAATTTTTTTAATTGATTTTCCTCAATTTTCTTGCTGTTTGCTTGATTTCTGGATACCAGGGGTTTTACTGCATTGTACTGCAAATGGGTTTGTTAAATTTGTTCCTGATGAACTGGGAAGCTTTTCATTCCACAGAATTGACACCCTTCACCTTGGTTAGCATAATTTTTTTTACTGAATAGTGTGATATTTCAGCATTTCAGTTTTAGTCACTTAACCAAAATAAAATTTCTTTATTTACACCTAATAATTTCTGAAACTGCACAATCTCAGGACTTTTCAAGTTAAACAAGAAATTAAGTGTAAGTATTTGATTACGAGTGAGGTATTTTCCAAGATTGGTTGCTGGTGGAGTTTTGGAATAGTAAAGTTCTGCCTAAAAGCAAGGAAATAAATAATAAGTTTTAGATGTTAGTTGATGAATAATATTGAACAATACACTGATAAAATGCCCTAAATATAAAAAAAAACAAATATTGCTGTGGATCTTTTTATTTCCCTGTGAAAGGGCTGTTGGAGCTTCATTGTGTCGTTTCATCTGGAGGTGACATCTCTGATATTGCAGTGAACCCTCAATATTTGCATAGAACTGCCAGCTGAGTAATTTACAGGTTCAACCTGATTGGGTTCTCCCAAGCTAAAGATGTACAGGCTGTTGGGTTAATTGGCTAGTGTAAGTTGTCTTTGGTGTTGGTGGGTGGCAGGAGGATCAGGATTGGGAATGGAGGAGAGTTGCTGGGCATATGAGAGGAAAATTGGGTTTGTGCTTGTAGGTTAGCATAGACATAGTGGCTAGAAATGGACTTAACCAAAGTAAATTGTGCTTGTTATGGTTTCTGAGTCATATTTATGCCATTTGGAAAATTTGATTACAGGGTAAATTAGATTTAGATTTATTTTATAATTGTCACATGTACTGAGATACAGTGAAAAGGCCATCTTGTTCTACAGTGCTTACTGTTGGGCACCCCAAGGAGAATATGGTAGTAAAATGGAGCACCAATATGGGAGGTAGGAAAATAAAATACTTAACAAATTGTCAGGGCAAACCTTCCTGCTGTAAAAACATTTCCCTAATCTTTGCCCTCCCATTATGTCGTATGTGCATTCAGAGTGATACACAAACTGCCTAAATGAATACCAACCAGTGGCACTCAGGCAAAGTGAAGTGCTTTGAGAGGCTGGTGTTGAAGCATATCAGCTACTGTCTGAGTGGTGAGATGAATCCTTTCCAATTTGCCTACTGGAGGAACAGGTGTGTGGCAGATGTCATCTGAATGGCTCTACACAAAATCCAAAAATCTTAGGCAACAAAGATACAAACATCAGGATGCTCTTTATCGACTACATTTCAGGATTCAACACCATTATCCACTCAAAACTGATCGTCAAACTCCCAAGACCTGAGCCTCAAAACTTCACTGTATAATTGGATCATGGATTTCCTCACCTGCAGATCCCAATCAGTGTGGATTGACAAGAAAATTTCTGACATCAGAAACCCTAGCAAATTTCTACTGAGCTGTGATGGAAAGTATGCTGACTGGCTGCATCATGGTCTGGTATGGAAACACCAATACTCCTGAGTCTAAAGGCCTCCAAAAGGTAATGGTCACAACCCAGGATATCACAGACAAAACCCTCCCAACTATGATTACATTTATAGGGAATGCTGCCATCAGAGAGCAGCAGCAATCATCAAAGACCCTCACCACCCAGCACACACTCTGTTCTCACTGCTGTCATCAGGAAAGAGATATAGGTGCCACAAGACTCACACCACCAGTTCAGGAACAGCTGCTACTCCTCCACCATCAGACACCTCAATAACAAACTCAATCAGACTCATTTAAGGACTCTTACTTATGCACTTTATTGGTTTTCTTTTTGTTCTCTTGGTATTGCACAGTCAGTTTGTTTACAGTTCTTTGTTTGTTTCCATGTTTTACGCTGTGTACAGTTTATTTTTTTGCACTACCAGTTAGTGGTAATTCTGTCAAGCCCACAGGAAAAAGCAATCTCAGGTTGTATGTGGTATATGCACTCTGTCAATAAATCTGAAAAACCAGAGATGAATATCCAATGATCATTGGGGCATCAGAGGTGGAGAGAATGAGAAAATTTAAATTCTTGGAAGTCATTATTGTGGAGGACCTTTCCTGGACCAAACATACTAATGTCATCAGAATTCATTGTTATGAACACGTCACACAATTTGTTGTTTTGCAGTAGTATCACAGTACAAACCTTTATATAAATCTCTTTACAATATAAATTATTTTAAATAGTGCAAGAAAAAGTCAAAGAAAGGCAATGACTGTGGTTCATCGATCATTAGGAATCTAGTGGCAGAAGGAAAGAAGCTGTCCTTGTCCCACTGAGTGCTCATCTTCAGGCTCCTGTATCTTTTTCCAGAGAGTAGCAGAGTAAAGAAGGCATCACCTGGCCTGGGTGGTGAAGTCCTTGAGGATAGAGGCTGAAGAGGGTGTGCAAAATCATTGAGAACCCCTTCCACCCTACACACAGCATCTTTCAGCTGTTCGCATCGGGGAAGAGATACAGGAGGATCAGAGCCAGCACCACCAGGCTGAGGAACAGCTTCTTCCCATAAACAGTGAGAATGCTGAACGACCAAAGGAACTGCTCACACAAACCATCTGAGACTCTCTTATGTACAAAACAAGATTTATTTGTATAGATGAAATACTTGTCCTGTGTATGTGTTATGTCTGCGTGTTTTGCACCAGGGACTGGAGAATGCTGTTCCATCAGATTGTACAATCAAATGTCAATAAACTTGACTTGAGGCTGTTTTATTAAGACATCGCCTCTTGTAGGTGTCTTTGAAGGAATGAAGACTGGTGCCTGTTATGTCACAGGCTGAGTTAACAACTCTAGAGTCTTTTCTTGTCCTGATTATTGGCACCTCCATACCAGATACTGATGCAACTAGCCAGAATGCTCTCCACGGTACACCTGTATAAGTTTTCAAGAGTCATCAGTGACGTACCGAATCTCCTCAAGCTCCTCTTGATTGCATCGACATGGAGGCTTGAGAACAAATCCTCAGAGATGTTGACACCCAGAAATTTGAAGTTCTTGGCCCTCTCCACTGTGGAGCCCTCAATGCGGACTAGTTTGTGTTCTCCTGACTTCCTCCTAAAGTCCAGAATCATTTGCTTGGATTTATTAATGTTGAGTGAAGTTTGTTCGTGTGACACCAGTCAACTAGTTGATCTTTCTCTCTCCTGAATGCTTCCTCATTGTCATTTGATTCTGCTGACAACCGTGGTAACTTCAGCAAATTTATAGATAGCATTGGAATTGTGCCTGACCACACAGTCATGGGTGTATAGTGGGCTAAGCACATGTCCTTGAGGTGAACCTGTGTTGATAATCAGTGGGGAGGAGACATTGTTTCCAATTCGTACTGACTGTGGTCTTCCAATTAGGAACTCAAGGATCAAGTTTCAGAGTGGGGTACAGAAGCCTAGAGTTTGTAGCTTCTTGACCAGCACTGAGGGAATAATGGTATTGAAGGCTGATGAAGAGCAGCAGTATATATGAATTGCTGTTTTCGAGGTGATCCAGTGCTGAGTGCAGAGCCAGTGATATTGCATCTTCTGTGGAGTGATTGGGATGATAGGCAAATTGCAGTGGGTCCAGATCTTGGATACGTGTTAATTCTGGCCATGACCAGCCTCTCAAAGCATTTCATCACAGTAGAAGTTAGTGCTACTTGGCAGTAGTCATTGAGGCAGCTCACACTACTCTTCTTGGGTACTGGGATAATTCATACCGTTTTGAAGCAGGTGGGAACCTCCAACTGCAGCAGTGAGAGATTAAAAATGTCTGTTAGCACTCCAGTTAGTTGGTTAGCAACAGATTTTTCAGTACCTTGCCAGTATGCCATTAGGACCTGATGCTTTGCGAGGGTTCACCCTCATTAGAGACAAATATCACAGGGTCCTCAGCCTTTGCAGATATTCTCGTAGGCACCTTTGGGTTTACCTTCTCAAAGCGAGCATAGAAGGTGTCCAGCTTATTGGGTAATGAAGCATTACAGCCATCTATGGCCTTTGCCCTTGCTTTGTAGGATGTAATGGCCTGCACTCCTTGCCATAGCTGGCGTTTATCTGTCTCTAGATTCCTCCAGAATTGCCTTCCACAGGTCATACCTGAACTTCTTGTAGAGATCTGGATCCTTGGCCTTAAACGCCCTTGATCTTGCCTTTCATGAAGAAAGCAGAAAGCCCTATAAAAGGTAGTTAACGCAGCCCAGTAAATCACACGCAAAACTCTCTCCACCATCGAAAAAATCTGCATGTAACACTGCTGTCGGAGAGCAGCAGCAATCATGAAAGATCCACACTACCAACGATGTGGTCTGTTCTCATTGCTACCATCAGTAAAAAGGTAGAGAAGTGCTGCTCGGGTTCGTGTGGGTCCCACAGGTTAAGAACCAGACCAAAGTTAAGGTATAAAGCACACATTTATTTCAGGGATGGAAACTGGACAACAGGGTCGTTATGTTAGGCAAACCTCTACACACACACACACAATATGCAGGGGGTAAATATACACTTCGATAACGAGGGAGAAACCGACAGACACTGGGGGAAATTACATGAGAATACACATTCAACAATCAAGATCAGGTGATATTACGTGCCTCCACCCCTTATCCAGTATGGACACGGCTCTTGCTACCTGGCCTCGAAACTCACATTTCTCTCTTTTCTATACGTATCTTTTTCTTGAGTATAGTTTACGCTACCAAAAACTGCCTGGGCTGCAGGAAATAGAATCTCAGGGTTCTATGTGATGTCATGTACTTTGGACTTTTAAATGATTCCCATTACTTTTCAACGCTGTCTTTAAGTCATGGACCCAGGTGAATTGCTGATGTATGCGGCCATTGAATTGCATAGGTTAGATTGTTTGCTTGTGATTATTATATAAAGTAATAGACCGTAAGAATTTACTGTGCTGTATACAAAATATTTAGCAAACATGGATTAACACCTTCCACAGAACAGTTTATGTCCAAACTGCATTCCCTGTATAACACTTCTACCTTTAGGTTGGGGGAGCAATGGATGCAATCATCAATGGATGGTGTTTTAAGCTACTTTTATGAGATTGGATGTGTGTGTGTGTGTGTCTGTCTGTCTATAGTTCAATATGCCACCAGCTTAGATTTACCCTTCCAGACATTTACTCTTCATCTATATGGGAAATAAATATATTCTGCACTTTACTAAGTCATTTTATGTACTAAGCCAGCAAAGTAAACAGATTGTTCATGGTGAAATGTTATTGAATTTCCAGTATGTTGTAAAGAAATTGAATCTGAGAAGTGTTTCCAGTCGTGAGCGTAAGGCGGCAGAACAAGAAGCTCAACTTCTATCCCAGCTTCGACATCCCAACATTGTTACCTACAGGGAGTCATGGGAAGGAGATGATGGACTTTTGTATATCGTGATGGGTTATTGTGAAGGTGGAGACTTGTATCACAAGCTGAAGGAACAGAAGGGCAAATTGCTTCCAGAAAGTCAAGTCGTGGAATGGTTTGTCCAAGTTGCTATGGCATTACAGGTACATCAGAAAATAGGAAATGAATCAATATTAGAAATTACCATAAGTTCTTTTCAGGTGAAATTGACTGTGTGTGGGATTGCACAAAATTGTTAGCAAACAATTAAACTCAATGAGTACTAATAAAAAACAACATTGGAATTCTTTTGGACCACTTTTGATCCATTACATTATCTTAAACACCAGATGTTAAATATCCCCTTGGATAGTCAGTGAAGAATCATGAAAGTGGAGATAACGATGTGAAGTGATTCTTACCTGACCTATTTAGCAAGAAGGAATCCTTGAAATGCTTGTGTGGCACTGACACTGGCTGCCATAGAATCTGATTTACAGAGGAAGCCCTAAGGAAGAGAGGGTGATGTGGGTAAAGCAGAAAGAACAGAGAAAGTTAAAGGATGGAGTGGAAGGAAAGGAAAAGGGAGGCACTGGGGAAAGTTAAACAGTGAACAATTGAGGATGGGCCAAAAAAAAATGTTCATAAAAAGAGAGATGCAGAAAAGGTCCAGTCTCCATTAGGAATACTCTCTGGATTAGACACACCATTGTACAATCTTTAATTGAAAATTGGAATGTGGGTTGAGCCATGCCCATTTCTGCCTACTGGCTTGGGGAAATAACACAGCTGAACTGACAGCTCTGCCTTAATCCACATTCATCCATTATGTTACCTAAACTGATGAGATTATTTTGGTCTAATTCAGTCACCAATGCAAGTGGAGAGCAAGGGGCAATCGAACTTAATCCCAATCCTCGCCTTTATAGACCCTTGCCCCTCTTGCTTTGCCCCTCCCTGCACTCTGGATATTCCTCATTCTTTTCTCCATGCTTCTCTCTCCTAATTCTTCACTTCTCCCTCATGTGTCTTTCTGTTGTTCTCATATTCAAATCAGCATTTAAACTCAAGACCACTCAGGTTAAATGTGCTCCCCCCCATACCCAAAGACAGATTTTGCATTTGTACTTCCTCTGTTTAAAATTCTTAATTATCATATTTTTTTTAATTTTTAAAATAATATATATAAATATACAAAATAAAACTTAAAATGCACTTAAGCCTAGAAATAACCCATCTGTACCTTAAGAGAAGGGAAAAGAAACAGTGGACAGAGGGAGAGAAGAAGGAAAAGGGGGAAGAGCTGGCATCAACATTTAATATATAATCAAAAAAGGGGAAGAGCTGGCATCAACATTTAATATATAATCAAAAAAGGGGAAGAGCTGGCATCAACATTTAATATATAATCAAAAAATGGGGAAAATATTAAATTACTAATAAAAGATGAAAATTAAATATAAAATATTCAATAAATAGACGAGACTATCCGTGTATTTAAATAATTCAAATAAGGCTGCCAAATATTTATGAACTTGTTATATTCATTTCTAAGATTATAAGTAATTTTCTCCAGGGTATACAACTTTACATCTTATTTCCATGTTAACAATATACATTTCCTGGCTATTGCCAAAGCAATTTTAATAAATTTGGGTTTACTTTTGAGGAAGTTAACATTCATGACAGCCCAATTCCCAAAAGGAACAATTGCGGATCAAAAGGAAAGTCCAGTCTCATAATCGTTGTTAATATTTCCCCCAAATTTATCCAAAAAGGTCTTAATTTCATGCATAACCAAAGTACCAATATCAATGCCACACCTAAAACACATTTTAAAATTCTTGATTAGTGGGCATTAGGGACTTTGTACAAAATGTTGCACTTGGGAAATCATAAAAGATAGCTATTCAAATATTTATGGATTCTATGTTATAAGTGGTTGTTTGATGTTGACGATTGAGTTTGAAACAGCAGATACTGCAATGAATGAGATCTATGTATGTTTTGTTTCAGTATTTACATGAAAAACAGATCCTCCACAGAGATCTTAAAACTCAAAATATCTTCTTAACAAGAACAAACATCATAAAAGTAGGAGACCTGGGCATAGCTAAAGTGCTGGAGCATCAACATGACATGGCCAGCACTTTGATTGGAACACCATATTATATGAGCCCTGAACTCTTCTGTAATAAACCTTATAACCATAAGGTAAAATGCTGCAGTATAGATTGCTGTGCTTTTGGTTCAAAAAGATTTGCAATATATTTAAGTATATATATTTTCCTGCCTCTGTAATCTTTCTCCACAAATGATACTGTATGCGTAAAATTTATTTTTCTTGCTATGAACCTAAACCAGTGGTTCTCAATCTTTTTATCCCCCCCCCCCCCCCACCCCCACTCACATACCACCTGAAGTAATCCCTTATTAACCAGAAAGCACAGTGTAATTTGGAGACTCAGAATGAAGAGGTGGAATCATTTCATGAGCTGCGAGTGATCAAATTGGGAGAAGTGTTTGATTGCAGGAATGGGAGACAATTACATGAGTGGGGATGGCAAAGTTGAAAACAGCTATGCTTGACGTGGAGATGGGGATCAACTTTTCTGGTATATTTAGAATTCAGGATGAACTCTTATCTCTTCCAATCCTTTTTTAACTGATTGGTTTCCCTGAATGCAGTAAACCCAGTATTAAGCACTAACGTTTAAGAGAAATAAAATATATTTAGCTCATCATAACATTCAAATAATCAACCAGGGATTCAAACAGCAATTTGCTATTTCAGGTTGGGTTTGAGTTTCAGTTTTTTGTTATATTTTATGTCCAACGCATAATGTACTATATTGATATCTCTACTATAAATATATTTACCACAATATGAAGAATTAAGGAAATATCGATAAAATTAGAACAGATCTTTACTGCAAAACACATAATAATTGTAGACGAAGCACTTCCTGTCTTATAAACTTTTCTTTATTTTCTTTACAGTCAGATGTTTGGGCCCTTGGTTGTTGTGCATTTGAAATGGCAACATTGAAACATGCTTTTAATGCCAAGGATATGAATTCATTAGTTTTCAAGATTATTGAAGGAAAGGTAATGTACTCTCTTGTCTGTTAATGTATTTTAATCTGTGTACCTGTGCAATGGCTTATGTTGAAAGCCAACTATCATCATTATAGAGGTAGGCAATAAATTGTTGAAAATCACTAAACATGCTTTTTTTGAAAATCTAAAATACAAATCAAAAATGCTGTTTAAAAAAAAAGTCAGGAAGCACCTGTGGCAAGAATAACAGAGTTATCATTTAAGCCAAGGTTGCTGAGTTGATCATTCTAATGAGTACAGGCCAAGAGCTGTCAAATGCTTCTCATACATTATGATAACCCTTTCATTCCTGAACCCTCTCCAAAGTCAGCACATCCATTCTTAGACAAGAAGCCAAAAACTGCTCACCATAATCCCAGGTGAGGTCTCACCAGTGCCTTATAAAGCCTCAACTACACATCCCTGATCTTGTCTTCTATTCCTCATGAAATTTATGCGATGATTGAATTTGCCTTCTTCACCCCCGACTCAACGTGCAAGTTTACCTTCAGGCTATCCTGCACAAGGACTCCCAGGTCCATTTGCATCTGGATATTTTCAATTTTCTTATTGATTTTGAAAATAAACTGCCTGTTTCTTTTTTATACCAAACTGCATGGCCGTACACTTTCTGTCATTGTACTTCATTTGCCAAATCTCTGCCCATTCTCCGAATTTGTTTAAGTCCTTCTGCAGCCTCCGTGTTTCCTCTACACTAGCGTTTCCTCTACACTAGCTATTCCTCCACCTACATTCATATGATCTGCAAATTTGTCTACAAAGCCATTTATTCCATAATCCAACTCATTGATATGCAATATAAAAAGAAGCGACCCCGACCCTGACCCTTGTGAAACACCACTAGCAACTGGCAGCCATCCAGAATATGATCCCTGTATCCTACTCTCTAGTTCCTGCAAATCAGCCAATGCTCTACCCACACTAGTATGTTTCTTGTTATACCATGGGATCTTAATAGTGATTGTAGCATCATGTGAGGCAGCTTGTCAAATACTTTCTGAAAATCCAAATGCAGGCAGTCCCCAACTTACGACCATAATGGGGATGGAAGGATTGGTTGTAACACGGGTTTGGCCATGTCAGGTAACGGGGACATCAGGCTGCCGAAGGGAACAGGGACTTTGTGCTGCTGCATAGAGCAGCGGGCATCACTGATTACAGTACTTTTAATTCAAAATATGAATGTACAGTATTTTAATTTTTTTTAATTTAATTTGGTCGTATGTTCAGGTGGATGAAACTCATGTAGGTTGGAAGTCCACTGCATCTCCTTTAGTCACTTGTTACTTCTTCAAATTCCAATAGGTTTGTCAAGCAAGATTTTCCCTTAAGGCAAACATGATGGTTTTGGTCTATTTTGGCATGTGGCTCCAAGTACTCCGTAACCTTATCCTCAATAATTGACTCCAACATCTTCCTAATCACTGATGTCAGGCTAACTGGTCTATAATTTCCTTTCTGCTCCTCCCTCCCTTTTTGAATAGTAGAATTATATTTGCAATTTTTTTTTTTTTTTCCAATCCTCTGGGACTATACCAGAATCTACTGATACCTGAAAGATCATTTCCAATGACTGCACAATCTCTACCACTACTTCTTTCAGAACCTGAGGGTGCAATCCATCTGGTCCAGGAAACATCCACCCTTGAACCATTCAGCTTTCTGAGCATTTTCTCCTTTGAAATAGTAACTGCACTCATTTCACTTCTCTGATACCCTTCAACATCTGGCATTCTGCTTATGCCTTCTACAGTGGAGACTGATGCAAAGTACTTGTTTAATTCCTCTTCTATCTTCTTGTTTCCCTTTATTTCTCCAGCATAATTTTCTAGTGGTTCTAGATCGACTCTCGCCTCTCTTTTACTCATATATAGTTGTAAAAGCTTATTGTATCCTCTTTGGCATTATTTGCTAGCCTTCTTTCATATTTAATATTTTTCTTCCTTCTTAATTTTTTAATTGCCTTCTGCAAGTTTTTAAAAACCTCCCAATCCTCTATCTGCCCACTATTTTTGTTTCCTTATATGCCCTCTCTTTTACTTTTACATTGGCTTTGTCTTCCCTTGTCAACTCCAAACACAAACAATTCTTTCTAAACCATCTCTCTCACCACACATGGTGCTTGACACTGAGTTCCATCAGCAGTTTCTTTTTACTCCAGATTCCTGCATCTGTAATCTGTGTTTCCATTATTAATTATGATACTTGTCTCATCGAATATCTGGTTTTATATTCATAAATGATTTATAATCCAGTAGCTTGCTTCTATTTAGTTGCTTGTGGACAGAATCTACAGAAAAATGAAGCTTGTGATTCACTTATAATTTTCTGATTTGAGAGAGAAACGTTTGGGTTGGTGAAGTAAATCTCTTACAAATGAAGAGATTATCTTTTTAAACTATTGAATGTTATGCTTTTGAATTATATTGTTCAAAAATAATTACTCTTATGAACATTAATGTTTGTTGAACTGTATTTTCACTCTTGGTTAACTTAAGCAACAGGTTACACATACAGACATAGTTTAACAATACGAGTTCAGGTCTTTATTGAGACTAAATTCTCAAGGTTCAATATGTACTACTTTATGGAATTTTATCCAAGCTTTGGTATTTTTTTTCCCTTTCGTTGCTATGTTCCATATACACCATCTGTGCCACATAGTAAAACAAAGATGCATAAAAGTGACACCTCAAAAATCGAAAAATTAAAATACATTTAGTCTTTTAATCACTATTAATGAGTTTGTTTATGTGCTTAATCTCTTCAAGTTATTTTTTTTTACATCCATGGAAAATAAACCGCATAATTTTGCTCAAATCTTCTAATATAATACATATTCAATTCCTATCCATGCTGATCATGCAGGCTGTCAAGGTAATGTGGTATTCATGTATTGTGCTCTCTCATTTCCACAGTATTTACATTTCATTGAGCTTTCTAACTTAAATGTTTACATGCTACAATAAAACTGCATGGTATCTACTGAACCAAGCATTATATCAAAGCACTTAATGTACTTCCAATTAAATCAAACTGATAGAAGTAATTTTTATATATAAATGACCATAAAACAGTCATAATTTTCAGGAGCAGGATGTAGACCTTCTGTGCTGAAAATCTTTGGGTCCTTTTGCAGTTAATTGCTAAAAGCAGATGGAGACAGTTATTCATTCACTTATCTCTGAGTATTTCTTGTGAACATATCAATTTTGTAATGATCGGCATCAGACTCCTGAATGAACCTTGCATTTAGTAAAATAAAGTTGCCCTTGCTCCATTCTAACTGATCTTTGTAACTTTGCACTCTGTACTGTTGTTTGCTGTAGTTATGTATGGGTTGACTTGCTGAATAGAACACAGAACAAAACCTATTTACTCTCCCTCAGTACACATGACAATAAACTTGGACTTGAATAACTGCAAAATTAAAAATTCCATGCATAGAAAATAAAACTAGGAAGTTACAGTAATTTTTGTCCTTGCTCATATTAATCACAACATATTAATGAGCCACGAGTCCACATTTTTTTGTATTTTGTCTTAAATTATATGATTTACATTGTAGAAAAATAATTAAAAGAAATGAATAAAAGTAATAACAACAAAATGAACAATAAAGCTTGAAAGATATACAAGGCCACACATTTACAATATATATCAACTATTGCATGTTATCAATTTCTTAAATAATATTCATATCCATATTATTGTGTAGCTGCCACCTATACCAAAGGAATACAGTCAACAGCTGGGGCTAATGATAAGTAGCATGTTGAGCAGAAGGCCTGAGGAGCGACCAGATGTTAAAGCCATTCTCAGGAAGCAGTATATAAAGAGTCACATTGCCTTGTTCCTGGAAGCTACAAAAGCGTATGTATATTTGATAAATTACGTAAAATTAAAAAATATATATTTATTTTAATCCATGATAAAATAGACCATGCAAATACATTTTTCATATTGAAATAATGAGCTTTGCCAATCTTGATTTTTGTAATAGAAGCAAGTTGATTACATATAGTAATATAGTATGGGTGGCATAGTTGACGTAGCGGTTAGCATGACACCTTTACAGCGCCAGTAATCAGGACTGGACAGGGGTTCAAATTCCATGCTGTCTGTAAGGAGTTTGTACGTTCTCCCTGTGTTTGCTTGGGTTTTCTCCAGTGGCTTAATTTTCCTCCTCCTGTTCAAAACATATTGGGGGTGTAAGTTAATAGGGTGCAAATTGACTTATGGGACAAAATGGCCTGTTACTGTGCTGTATGTCTAAATTTAATTTTTTTTTTAAATTAAAATTTAGTGCCCTCCATAATGTTTGGAATAAAGACGTTTTTTGCTTTATTTGCCCATGTGCTCCACATTTTTAAATTTGTAATCAAACAATTCACATTTAATTAAAGTGCACATTCCAGATTTTATTAAAGGTTATTTGTATACATTTTGGTTTGACCATGTGGAAATTCTGATACATAGCTCCCTAATTTAAGGGCACATAATGTTTGGGACATTTGGGTTCACAGGTGTTTATGATTACTGTTTGGCTTCATTGGTGCATGTAATACACAGCTCAGCTTGCTTCTCAGCCATTGATCACTTTGGAATCTGAAGTTGCCATTTTTTAGTACAAGGACCAGAGTTGTGTCAATGACAGTCAAAGAAACCATTAAAAGGCTAAAAAACAAGAATAAAACAGTAAAAGACATCACCTAAACATGGTTACCAAAATCAACATCATTAAGAAGAAAGAGCATACTGGTAAGATCACAAAGGGACTGGTAGGCCAAGGAAGACCTCCATTACTGACGCAGAAAATTTCTCTTCATAATGAAGAAAAATCCCCAAATGCCTGTCCGACGGATTAGAACACACTTCAGGAGGCAGGTGTGGATGTGGATGACCACTGTCCACAGGGTCTTCATGAACAGGAATACAGAGGCTACACTGCAAGATGCAAACCACTAGTTAGCCACAGAAACAAGATGGCCAGATTACAGTTTGCCAAGTATTTAAAAGAGCCTGCAGAATTTTGGAAGAAAGCTCTTATAGACAGTTGAGACCAAGATTAACCTTTATCAGACTGATGGCAAGAGCAAAGTGTGGAGGCATAAAGGAACTGCCCAAGATCCAAAGTATACCCATTTCATCAATGAAACATGGCCTGGGCATATATGGCTGCCACAGGTTCTGGCATGCTTATCTTCATTGATGATGTAGCTGCTGATGGCAGTGGCAAAATGAATTCTGAGGTGTATAGAAACATCTGCTCAAGTTCAGCCAAATGCCTCTGAACTAAATGGATGGCATTTCATCCTACAGCAAGCCAATGATCTCAAATGTACTGCTAAAGCAAAAAAGGGGGTTTTCAAAGCTAAAAACGGGAAAATTCTTGAATGGCCAGTTGAAATTAATTGAACGTGTCTGCCATGTGCTGAAGAGAAAACTTAAGGGGACAACCCCCGAAACAAGTCTAAATTAATTGAACGTGTCTTCCATGTGCTGAAGAGAAAACTTAAGGGGACAACCCCCTGAAACAAGCAGGAGCTGAAGATGTCTGCAGTAGAGACTTCGTAGAGCATCACCAGAGAAGATACTCAGCACTGGTGATGTCTATAAAGAAGACCCAACCACGTGGACGCAGAGTGGGGGGAGGGGTTGGGCTAGAGATTAGCCTGAGATGCCGGGACCTGAGGCTTCTGCTCCCTACCATCTGCCTGGCCAATGTACGGTCCCTGGAGAACAAACTTGATGAACTCCAGGATGGACTTCAACATCAGAGAGTCATCAGGGAGTGTGCTTTGCAGAAACATGACTAAATGCAGACATACCAGATTTGGCTCTGCAACCCAAGGGCAACGCCCTCCATCGTGCTGACCAAAAACTAGGGGAGGCGGTGTTTGTGGATTCATCAATTCATCATGGTGCATAGATGTGACAGTCATATCCCAGTCCTTCTCCCTGTTAGGTCTGCTTTGTTCGAGAATGAGTGAGTCAGACACCAGACTTGAGTCGAAATCAAGATTCTTTATTACCGGATTGTAACACTTGAAACTAACAGTGTTAGTTGGAGAAGGTGCATTCTCCCGATATCAGCAAGTGGTGTTTTTTTTATACCTCAGGACACGCACTTAGTAAATTATCATACCATTACATTGTCCAATGAATAAGCTGTTGCTACCCTTCTCTGTTAGTCTGCTGCACATCATCTTGTTATTGGCACACTTATCTTGAGCGTACAAGGTCACACCTGCATCCTGTTACTCCTTAGTACTGGGTGACTCCTTCTCCGGTCCCAACTCATGATGTTTTTACCTTACATCCCCCAACCTGGAATATCTGCCGATCAAGTGTCGCCCAATCTACATACCAAGGAAGTTCACTGCCATCATCTTGGTTGCAGTGTACATTCTGCCCCAGGCTTCCGCCAAGCTACCAATGGAGGGACTGAGCACTGTGATAAACAGCCATGAGACAGCATATCCTGATGCCTTTCTGATCATTGTGGGAGACCAATCAGGCCAACCTGCAGAAGTCTCTGACAAACTACCACCAACATGTCACTTGCGTGACCAGGGGAACCAAAACACTCAATCACTGCACACCACCATGAAGAATGCATACCGAGCCATACCATGACCACACTTCAGCAAGTCTGATCACTTGGCTATACTTCTACTCCCGGTGTACAAGCAGGGACAGAAGACCACAGCGCCAGTGGTGAAGACAGCGAAAGTATGGTTGAGGGAGGCAGAGGAGCATCTACAGGAGTGCTTTAAATCAGTAGATTGGAACATATTCAAGAAATCATCCATAGACTTTTTTTTTAAATTTATTTATTTGAAAGATCATTAGTAGTAATACAGAATACATTCCATAAAGACAATTTTATAAGTATATATATATTTTAAAAAAATAGAAAAATAAAAAAAAAATCCCCACCCACCCTCCCACCCCATCAGCCAGCTCTCTTAAGGAGAGCCAAAAATATATAAACAGAAAATAAGAATATATAATAAATCAAAATACATCTAAATGCATATATTCCAAATATGGTAACCACTTATTAACAAAAAAAGAATAATTATCATGCAGATTATATGTAATTTTTTCCATAACAATACAAGCTTTCAATTCCTTATGCCATCGCATTATATTAATCACTATGTTATCTTTCCATGTACTTGTTACACATTTTCGAGCTACAGACAATGCAATTTGAAATTTATCCAACCCTAATCCCTTTAAAGGAATCATATAACCCGTTTAAAAAAAAGATGGATCTAATGGTAACTTAATATCATATAGTTTTTCCAAAGTTAACCTAATTTCTTGCCAAAATGGTTTACATAAACACAAGACCAAACAGCATGTTTAAAAAAAGTACCAGTACATACACCACATCTAAAACAAGAGTCTGAATTACTAAAACCATATTTTTTCAATTTCTCTGGGGTTAAATACAACTGATGTAAAAAGTTATAATGAACCATTCCATACCGCACATTCATCAATTTAGTAACACTATCATGACACATATCTGCCCAATAGTCTTCAGGAAAAACAAAAGCTAAATCATTTTCCCATTTAAGCTTAGACTTCTCCCATTCCGGTTTATCCATATTGTCTTGTAATACTTGGTACATAACAGAAATATAACCCCTTTTTGGTATAGAAGAAATCAAAGACTCGAATTCCGTCAATACAGGTAAAATCATCTCTCTACCATACATTCTTTCACCAAAGCTCGAAGTTGATAATAGACAAACAAAGAATTTTCAGCAATTTCAAAACGCTCTTTCAATTGATTAAAAGAAAGAAACTGTCCTTCTACAAAACAATCCTGTAACGTCTTTATACCCTTAAACTCTTTAAATGATTATTAAACATTGAAAAAGGAATAAGCTGATTGTTATATAAGTGGAGTTAAAATTGACAATTTACCTTTTGATCCTAAAATCTTTTTTTTTTAGTCCATACCTTTAATAGATGTTTTAATACCGGCATATTATATTCCCTCAACAAATTGACATTCCATCGAAATATAAATTGATGCACCTCAACTTCAGAAATACAAGTGATCTCAACTTTAGCCCAACTCGGAGGTTGGTCCAAATCCATCAGTTTACTAATAAATTTCAACTGGGCTGCTTCATAATAATTTTGAAAATGGGGTCATTGAAGCCCACCTAATGCATACTTCCAAGTAAGTTTATATAGTGCTACCCGCAGTAATATACCTTTCCATAAAAATTCTCTCTTGGCTTTATTTAAATCCTGAAAAAATCCCTTTGAGAGAGAACACAGTATGATTGAAATAAATATTGAATTCATCTTAATACAATTAACTCGACCAATTAAAGTTAACGGAAGATCTTTCCACTTAATTAAATCTGCTTTCATCTTTTTTTAATAAAGGAACATAATTTGACTTGTATAAAGATTGATACTCAGTATTTAAAATTATTCCTAAATATTTAATTTATCTGACCATTTCAATTTTATAATGTTTTTATACTCTGAATAGTCTTCTTCTCCGACTAGCAAAATTTCACTCTTGTCCCAATTAACTTTATATTCAGATAATGTTCCATATTGTAATAAACATTCCCGCATATGTGGCAATAATTGTTCTGGGTTTGTTAAATATATCAAAAGATCATCTGCAAATAAATTAATCGTACTCTTCATCCATAACTCTCATCCCTCTTATCTGTTCATTCTGTCTTATTGTATGAGCTAACGGTTCAATAGCCAATGCAAACAGGGATGGTGACAATGGACAACCTTGTCGAGTTGAACGCATCAATTTAAACGAGGCTGAGACTTGACCATTTGTCACCACCCTAGCAATCGGGTTCATATATAAAGCCTTAACCCAACCAATAAAAAAGGGGCCAAATTTAAACTTCTCCAATACCTTAAATAAAAAATCCCATTCGACCCCATCAAAGGCTTTTTCCGCATCAAGTGCAACCACCATTGGATGGTTGGGCTGCTGTCGATATGCATTGACTAAGCTAATCAGTTGAAGAATATTATCTGATGCATTTCTATTTTTAATAAAACCTATTTGATCAGTATGTATCAATTTAGGTAAATACTTAGCAAGTCAGTTTGCTAACACTTTTGCTATAATTTTGTAATCATTATTCAATAAAGAAATAGGTCTATATGAAGACACTTTAAACAGGTCTCTATCTTTTTTCGGAATTACAGTAATTAAAGCACTAGAGCAAGATTCTGGTAACTCATGCTCTTCAGTCACTTGTTGTAATACCTCCTCAAACACAAAAGATAAATTTTCATAAAAGGTTTTATAAAATTCCACCGAAAATCCATCGTCGCCTGGTGACTTCCCATTTGGCATCTCCAACATAGCCGCCTTAATCTCAAATTCTGTAAACGGAGCTTCCAGATCAATAACATCCTCCTCTTCTAATGCTGGTAACACTAACTTAGATAAATAAGAATCAATAGAACCACTATACTGTTTCCCCTCAGAAGTATATAATCTTTTATAAAATGAATAAAACTGATCATTATAGGTAACTGTTGAATTCTTTTTTTACAGCATTAATAGTCCATGAAACCTGTTCCATCTTTAACTGCCATGCAAGTACCTTATGTGCCCTCTCATCCAACTCATAATAACGCTGCTTAGATCAATTAATTAAACGTTCAAATTGATAAGTCTGCAACATATTATAATGCAATTTCAAATTAGCCAAAGCCACTTTTTCTTATCTTCTGTCACTTCCTTCTGAAATTCCTTCTCCAATTCATCAATTTGCTTTTCTAATTCTAAACTTTCTGCCATATACTGCTTCTTAACTTTAGTAGTATAACTAATAATCTGTCCTCTTAAGTAAGCTTTTAATGCATCCCATAACACAAAACGACTTTCTACTGAATTAGCATTCTCAGTCAAGAACAAAGTAATCTGTTCTTTAACAAAGGTAACAAACTCTGGTTTTTTCAACAACATTGTATTAATTCTCCATCTATAAGATGAACGTACCACTTCTGAATTTATGGAAGAAAAAAATAATAAAGAATGATCTGATATAACCCTGCTTTTATATTCCGCTTGTAATACCCTTCCTTGTAAATGTGTTGATACTAAAAAAAATCTATTTTCGAAAATGAATCATGTCGAGATGAATAAAAAGAGAAATCCTTCTCTGAAGGATTGACCCTTCTCCAAATATCCATCAAATTTAAATCCTTCATCAAGACCCCAATTTGTGTTGCCATCTTTGATTTCTTTATACTTTTTGGGGATCTATCCAGCAAAGGGTCCAAGACATAATTAAAATCTCTCCCAACTAAAATATTTTCATTAGCTTAATTTAACAACAAAAAAGCATGCGAAATAACACACTCATCGTCCACTTTAGGTGCATAAACATAAAGCAAAGTCCAAGATTCAGCAAAAATTTTAAAATTCACCCTTAAAACCCTTCCAGCATTTCCTTCCATAGTTTGCAATTCAAAAGGCAAATTCTTATGAATTAAAATTGCTCACCTCTTGCCTGGGAATTAAATGAAGAAAAAAACACATGTCCAACCCAATCTCTCTTCAATTTCAAATGTTCTTTTTCAGTCAAATGTGTTTCTTGTAAAAAGGCAATATCAACTTTCATTTTCTTGATATAAGCCAAAACTCGCTTTTGCTTAATCGGATTATTTAACCCCTGAACATTAAAAGTTGCAAATTTCAAATTGGACATCCTTATAAACTAACAATATAATCACTTACTTCAAAATATCGCTCCCCTTATAGTAACTTAAGACCACTATCCCTCCCCTAAATATTTTTTTTAAAATGTTTTAAAAAATGTGATTATCCCCAAAAACAGCTACCCAAAAGTAGTAACGCCCTAAAAAACTGGGTGTGGTAAACCCCACTAGTGGCGGATGACTATCAAAGATTTCTATGCTATCCCCAGCCAGAAATACATTATTCACATCAACACAATCCAGTACTATAAATATATTCAACCCAATGACTCCATTCCCAATTATTGTTCCAGATCTTCAATGTCAATAAGACTTTGAGTTAAAACTTCTTACTTTCCATTTTTCCCGTTCTTCCCATTCCCATGCCCATTTCCATTTCCATTTGCCTTCTTTTTAGGCGACGATGGCGAAACTCTTCCATGTCCTCGCAAATCCGGTAATGAATTAGCAAAAATTAATGCATCATGGTCATTCTCAAAAAATTGAGATTGAAGATTGCCATAAAAGACTTTTAACACAGCAGGGTGTCGAAAAGCAAATTTGTAACCCTTCTGCCACAGTATTTCTTTAGCCGAATTAAATTCCCGTCATCACCTTATAATCTCCTGACTCAGATCTGCGTAAAAAATACTCTGTTATTTTGAATAATCATTGGAGATTGACTTTGTCGTGGCTTCTGTACCGCCAACCGTAATATAATTTCTCTGTCCTGGTAGTTCAGACAACGAACTAAGATCACCCATGGCAGTTGTCCTGGTAGCGGTTTCTTTCGTAACACTCTATGTGCCCTCTCCAATACTAAGCCTTCCGAAAAAACTCTTTGCCCAACACCTCGGGAATCAAATTCTTGAAAAATTTTATTGGATCAGACCCTTCAATATCTTCTGGGAGACCCATAATTTTCACATTATTTCTCAGACTTTGATTTTCCAATGAATCAATTTTTTTCAGTAAGTCTTTCCCCAATCCACAAAAGAATCTTCCACTTTCTCCATTTTTTCCTTATTACGTTCAAATTGATTTTTACATTAAAAAAAAGCTGTTTCAATTTTTTTTTAAATTCTTGCACTGTATCCACTGATTTAATACATTTACCAAAATGTTTGGCCTGGAAGTCAGCCTGAAGAAAACTGAGGTCCTCCATCAGCCAGCTCCCCACCATGATTACCAGCCCCCCCACATCTCCATCGGGCACACAAAACTCAAAACGGTCAACCAGTTTACCTATCTCGGCTGCACCATTTCATCAGATGCAAGGATCGACAATGAGATAGACAACAGACTCGCCAAGGCAAATAGCGCCTTTGGAAGACTACACAAAAGAGTCTGGAAAAACAACCAACTGAAAAACCTCACAAAGATAAGCGTATACAGAGCCGTTGTCATACCCACACTCCTGTTCGGCTCCGAATCATGGGTCCTCTACCGGCACCACCTACGGCTCCTAGAACGCTTCCACCAGCGTTGTCTCCGCTCCATCCTCAACATCCATTGGAGCGCTTACATCCCTAACGTTGAAGTACTCGAGATGGCAGAGGTCGACAGCATCGAGTCCACGCTGCTGAAGATCCAGCTGCGCTGGATGGGTCACGTCTCCAGAATGGAGGACCATCGCCTTCCCAAGATCATGTTATATGGCGAGCTCTCCACTGGCCACCGTGACAGAGGTGCACCAAAGAAAAGGTACAAGGACTGCCTAAAGAAATCTCTTGGTGCCTGCCACATTGACCACCGCCAGTGGGCTGATATCGCCTCAAACCGTGCATCTTGGCGCCTCACAGTTTGGCGGGCAGCAACCTCCTTTGAAGAAGACCGCAGAGCCTACCTCACTGACAAAAGGCAGAGGAGGAAAAACCCAACCCCAACCCACCAATTTTCCCCTGCAACCGCTGCAATCGTGTCTGCCTGTCCCGCATCGGACTTGTCAGCCACAAACGAGCCTGCAGCTGACGTGGACTTTTTACCCCCTCCATAAATCTTCGTCCGCGAAGCCAAGCCAAAGAAAAATTAAATATTTTAGTTGTCACATCTAGAAATCCTTGAGTCATTTGTTTAAACATATTGTCCATTTGGTAAGCAATTCCTTCCAGGACAGTGAAAACAAACTCCGATTCCAATTCCACATTTTGAGGCCTACCTTCTCTAAATTCCACCTCCAATTGTTCCTGTGAACTGCTCGTTAAAGGTAAGTCTTCCTCTTCTTCCAGCATTGACGGTCCCCTCCTGGTGCGGCTGCGGGTTTGTACACCCGGCGGCGGCATCCCGATCACATCGGGACGCTGTCACTCAGGCCCCCGCACAGCCCACACATGATCCAGTAACACGGACCCTTGAAGCACCGCGCAAGCCCGGTAAGGCCAGGGACTGCGCAGAGACAGCTTCTGACGCCATTCTGCACATCCCCGCCCCACCCGACGGCAGCCCGGGCTCAAGTGCTCTTCTCTCAGCCGGGTTGTCCATGCGTCCGACATCGCAGACGCGCGTATCTACCCCAGCCAAGCTCGTCATCATGCCGGCGCCATATTGTGGAGGCAAGATCGGCACCGGTGTAATACTCAGCCTGGCAGGAGTTCTCTGTGCCTTGGAGGTTCAAAACAATGAGTCCGTGGCTTCAGTTGAACAGGTAGGCCTCAATTCTTCAGCACTTTTAAAAGGTAATTTCTTCTGTAGTTGAGTTTTCGGTTTTTACCCACTAATGTTCCCAAAAGTAAAAATACAATTTTAATCACTTATATAAACTTTAAAGATGGGTGTTTTGAAAACTGGCTGAGGAAGGGTGAGATCGCACGTCTGCCCTCTACACCATCTTGCCACACCCCATCATCCATAGACTTGAATGAATATGCAACAGGTGTTACCAACTTCATCAAGACCTGCGTGGATGAGTGTGTGCCCACACACAAATACCGAGTGTTCCCCAACTAGAAGCCCTGGATGAATCCGAGAATTCACAACCGGCTGAGGCTGAGAACAAGGGCTTTTAAGGCCGGGGATCAGGATCTTTACCAGAAGTCCAGGCATGAACTGCAAAAAACCATCTCTGAAGCAAAGTGGCAATTCCGGAGGAAGCTAGAGACAGATTTATGCCAGCTATGGCAGGGAGTGCAGGCAATTACAGCCTACAAAGTGAGGGTGAATAATATAAATGGCTGTGATGCTTCACTACCCAATGAACTGAACATCTATGTCTGCTTTGAAAAGAAGAACAAAACAGGGCCTACTAGAATCCCTGAAAAGGCTAGAGGACCCTGTGATAGCTGTCCCTGAGGGTGAAGGTAGAACATCATTTAAGAGGGTGAACCCTTACAAGGTGGTAAGCCCTGATGGGGTACCTGAAAATCTGCACCAACCATCTAGCCAAAGTGTTCACAGACATTTCAACCTCTCATTGCAGCAGAGGCTCCCACCAGCTTCAAAAGGCCATCAGTCTTCCTGGTCCCCAAGAAGAAGAGTGTGAGCTGCCTCAATGACTACTGCCCTAACTTCTAGTGTGATGAAATGCTTTGAAAGGCTGGCCATGGCCAGAATTAACACATACCGAAGTAAAGATCTGGATCCACTGCAATTCGCCTATCGTTACAATCGCTCCACAGCAGATGCAGTATCGCTGGCTCTCCACTCAGCCCTGGATCTCCTCGAAAACAGCAATTCATATATACCACTGCTCTTCATCGACTACAGCTCGGCCTTCAGTACCATTATTCCCTCAGTGCTGGTCAAGAAGCTACAAACTCTAGGGCTCTGTACCCCACTCTGCAACTTGATCCTTGAGTTCCTAATTGGAAGACCACAGTCAGTACGAATTGGAAACAATGTCTCCTCCCCACAGGCACACCCAAAGGATATGTGCTTAGCCCACTTCTCTACCCATTATTCATCCATGACTGTGTGGCCAGACACAATTCCAATGCCCTATCTACAAGTTTGCCGATGACGCCACACTTGTCGGCAGAATCACCAATGGTAATGAGGAAGTATACAAGAGGGAGATAGATCAGCTCGTTGAATGGTGTAACAACATCAACCATAGCAATCTTGTGCTCAATGTCAGCAAAACCAAGAGATGACTGTGAATTGTAGCAGGAAGTCAGGGGAACACAACTTAGTCCTCACTGAGGGCTCAATAGTGGAGATGGTCAAGAACTTCAAATTCCTGGATGTCAACATCTCTGACGATCTATCCTGGAGCCTCCACGTTGATGCAATCACAAAGAAGGCTCGCCAGCGGCTATACATTGTGAGGTATTTGAGGAAGTTCAGTATGTCACAGAAGACTCGTAAATTTCTACAGGTGTACTGTGGAGAGCATTCTGGCTGGCTGCATCACTGCCTGGTATGGAGGCACCAACTCTCAGGACAAGAATAAACTCCAGAGGGTAGTTAACTCGGCCTGTGACATCACAGGCACCAGACTTCACTCCATCGAGGACATCTACATAAGGCAGTGTCTTCAAAAAGCAGCTTCTATCCTCATAGACCCCCCACCACCCAGGCCATGTCCTCTTCACTCTGCTACCATCGGAAAAAACATACAGGAGCCTAAAGACGAGCACGCAATGGCACAAGGACAGCTTCTTTCCCCACTACCATCAGATTCTTGAATAAATCAATGAACCAAAGACACTGCCTTACTTTTTGTGCCCTATTATTTTTACTTTTTTTATTGTATGTTGTAAGATGGTTATAATGTGAACGATTGCACTCTGAAGCTGCCACAAAACACTGAATTTTATGACTTGTTCATGAGATTAAATTCTAATTCTGACATACTTCAAGCAGTAATTGCATGCAAGGAATATGCAACTATATAACTAAATGTGACCTCTACTATAGATATATCATGGTGCCCTGAAACGAGGACTTGTAATGTCACGCTACAAAGTCATGGAGAAGAACGACATGTACATCAAAGCCTTGAAGTTGAGACTAGTTTATTGCACTGGTGGTCACGTTTCTATGGGTCCAGGCGCTGACATTAGGGCACTGTGTCATCAGAGTGTCGACCTGGGCTTAACCAGCATTCCCGCCACAGTTTACCATCTTCCCGCCATGCGGGAGGTCACCTGGGATGACAGCTGGTGTCTATGTTGCCCATTTTGTGGGCCGGTCCATGCGCAGGCTGCAAAATGACCCCCAGAACCACCAACCAGACAGTTGTCCATTGACTTGGGCAGTCTGGTGACCGGCTGGGTTACAGTCCAGATATACGGCTTCAGGCGGTCGATGGTAAAGGACTCCTCCTTACTGCCGATGTTGAGGACGAAAGTGGAGCTGTTGTCGCTGATGTCCCTGTAGGGCCCTTCATGGGGTCGTTGCAAGGGCAGCTGGTGTGCGCCTCTTTGCACGAACACATATTGGCAATTCTTTAAGTCCAGGGAGATGTTGTGTTTGAGGTGGCCATATGGTGGGGGTTGTTGTGGGACCAGGGAACCCAGTTTTCTCCACAAATTCTCAAGGTGGCCGCAGGGTCTTCTGGGCATTTGTCGGGAGCCAGGAACTTCCCTGGAATGATTAAGGGTGCACTGTAGACCATCTCCACTGCCGAGGTGTTGAAGTCTTCCTTCGGCGCGATGCAAATTCCTAGCAGGTCCCAAGGTAGTTCGTCCACCCAGTTGGGACCCTTCATCTGGGCCATCAAGGCTGTCTTCAGGTGCCTGTGGAACCGCTCCATCAACCCATTGGCCTGAGGGTGGTATGCTGTGGTGTGGTGAAGCTGTGTCCCCAGGAAGTTGGCCAGCGCTGCCCAGAGCCCAGAAGTACATTGTGTCCCTCTGTCTGGGGTTAGGTGCTCTGGGACCCTGAATCTTGACACCCATGTCTCGATGAGTGCCCTGGGGCAGGTTTCTGTGGTGGTATCAGCCAGCCACCTCGTGAAGCAATCAACCATGGTCAGGAGATGTAGCAGCCCCACTACATCAATATGTACGTGGCTAAACCTGCCCCGTGCTGGTTCAAAAGTCTGCACTTTTGAGGACTGGCAGCTTGTGCTGGTCTTTGCCAACTGGCTGATCTGCTTACAAAGGCGGTGCTAGACAAACCTGCTTGCCATCATCTTGACTGTGTCTCGTATTGCCAGGTACACCAGGTTGTGCATGGCGTCGAAAACCTGGCACCTCCATGTGGCCGAGACAATGGGATAAGGGCTGCCGGTGGAGACGTCGCACACTAGTGTCAGGTTACCTGAGCCAACAGGGACATCTTCCATCCTGAGACTAGGGATCTCATGGTCCTGCTGCTGCATTTGGCAAGGGCCGTGTAGTCAACCCCTGGTACAGGGCATGGACTGACTTGATGCAGGGCATGACAGCGTTGGCTACCACTTTGTTTTTCCCCACAATGTGCTATATGTCAGTGGTAAATTCGGACACGTAGGACAAGTGTCTCTGCTGTCAGGCCAACCACTGGTCCGATACCTAATGGAAGGCGAAGGTCAATGACTTGTGATTGGAAAAGACCTTAAATTGCCGACCTTCCAAAAAGTAACGGAAATGTCTTACTACCAGGTTCAGCACCAACAGTTCTCGGTTGAAAGCGCTGTATTTGAGCTCTGGGATGCAGAGGTGTCTGCTGAAAAATACCAGGGGTTGCCACTGGCCTTCAATGAACTGTTCCAGTATACCTCCTACCACTGTGCTGGAGGCATCGACTGTCAGAGCAGTAGGTGCCTCTGGTCTGGGGTGTACCAGGAGGGTGGTGTTGGCCACCCTGTCTGGCATTCTCAAACGCCCTCAAAGACCCATCATCCCAAGTAATGTCCTTTGCCTTGCCCGCCATTAGAACAAAGAGGGAGCACATGATGCGGACCGCTGCCGGTATGAATCTTTGGTAAATGTTTATCATGCCAGCGAATTCCTGTAACCCCTTTACCGTACGTGGCTTGGTGAAGTGCTGGACTGTGTTAACCTTTTCAGAGAGGGGTGTTTGTTTATTCTGTGCCCCAGGAAATCAATAATGTCCAGGCCAAATTGGCACTTCACTGGGTTAATTGTCAAATTGAATTCACTCATCTGAGTGCACAGTTGTCTCAGGTGGGCGACGTGCAACTAGTGTTGAGTATATCGTCCAAATAGATGAACGCAAATGGAAGGTTATCTGCCGCTGGAAATTTTGTGCCACATTTTTCAGACCAAAGGGCATGTGCAGGAATTTGAACAGGCTAAAGAGGGTTATAATTGCAGTCTTGGGGACATCCTAGGGGTGAATTTTGGATGAGGTCCTCCTTGGAAAACACCCGTGCCCCGTGCAGGTTGGTGGCAAAGTCTTGGATGTGGGGCACTGGGTATCTGTTGGGTGTGGTGGCCTCGTTGAGCCGGTGGTAGTCACCACATGGCATCATGTGGAAGGAGAGGCCCAGGAACTGTGAAGCTCTTCAATCCCTAGCTCCTCCATTTTTTTTAACTCCTCCTTCACTAGGCTGAGCTTTTCATAATGGAGCCGGCATGCCCTGATGTGGACCAGGGGACCCTTGGTCAGAATGTGGTGCCTTACCCTGTGCTTTGGCTTGGCCCCGGAGAACTTTGGTGCCACTATTGAGGGAAACTCCGCCAGGATGCGGGCGAACTCGTTATCTGAAAGCATTATAGAGTCAAGGGGTGGGGGGCAGGTAGTTTGGTTTCCCCCAGAGGTAAAGTTTGAAAAGTTCTGGTGTGCACCAAGCACCGTCCCTTGAGATCTACAAGCAGACAGTGAGCACGAAGGAAGTTGGCCCCCCAGATATAGTTGAACCACTGCCGAGAGGGTAAAAGTCTATGTAAACCGGCTATAGCTGAACAAAAGGGGGATGGTGTGGGTACCAAAAGTCTGGATGGATGAACTGTTAACTGCCCTAAGTATTGGGCCCTGCTTGCCATTGAGGGTGTCAAAGCCTGAAGAGGGTAGGATGCTTATCTCAGTGCAGTGACGACCAGGAAATGCCTGCCTGACAACGAGTCCCAACCATAGAGGAGGCTATCACAAGGGCCAATTGCCACAGCCATCAATGAGGGTTGGATAGGACATTTCCTGGAAACCCACAGGGTAGGTGGGCAACATTGTTGGACTTCCGAACCCCCATTGCTGATGATAGTAGCAGAATTGCCCTAGGGTATTAACTTGCCCCTCCGCTGGTCTTGGTCTCACAGTCAGCTGTTCATGGCTTGCTGATATGGTCTATGATGGGGCGTGTATTCTGCTTCTCTCTCCAGAGCATGTCAGCATGTCCACCCAGGCTGCAACCCTCTGGGGGGGTCGCTTAAGTACCTCATCCGTGAACAAGAGTCAGATATCCTCGGGCAGCTGCTCCAGAAAGATCTGCTCGAAGAGCAGGCAAGGCTTGTGGCCCTCAGTCAAAGTGAGCATCTTGCTCATTGGAGTGATGGGGCCCTGCCCCCCCACCAATCCGTCCATATGCAGCAATTGGGGGGCACACTCACACTGGAAGAGCCTGAAAGTGTAGGTTAACAGCTCTTTGGAGCCACATATTTTCCTTGCTCCGGAGGCTGCCATAGGAAGTCTATGATCCTTGCTGGTGTGACTTGATGAAGTGCGCTCATGACGTAAAAGTAGTGGGTGTCATCGGTGACAATGTGTCTAAGCTGGAACTGAGCCTCGGCCTGCTCAAACCACACGTGTGGCTGCCACACCCAAAAAAGTTGGGAGCCTGAGTGAGACTGCGAGGATGGTCGCTGGCTCCGCCTGGTTCATCATCTTCGGGTCCAACTGCCAGTTGGACCTATTAGGGTCACCAATGTAACGTTTACGCTACGTGGGCATGGAGAAGATCAACGCGTACACCAAAGCCTTGAAGTCAAGGCTGGTTTATTGTACTGGCTGTCGTGTTTATATGGGCCCCAGGAACTGATGTCATGGCACCATGTCATCGGAGCACCAGCCTGGGGTTGGCCGGCACTCCCGCCACAGTTCACTGTCTTCCTGCCATGCGGGAGGTCACCCCCCAGGTCTGATCGGTCACCACGTTCATCGGCCATTTTGTGGGCCTGTCCGTGTCTCCTTGCACGGGCCGCTACAGACAATGGATAAAAAGATCTGTCATTTCTGCATCGTCAAACCAAAATGTTTACAAATAACCTTGTATTAAATCTGGAATGTGCACTTTAATCACGTGAATTTTTTGATTATAAATTTAAATCTGTGGAGCACAGTGGCAAATGAAGGAAAAAAACTGTCTGTTCTAAACATTATGGAGGGCACCTAGTGTTAGTTTACTTGATGTTAAACCAGTGTGCAGCACCAATAACCAAAATCAATCAAATAATGAAGTCACCAAACAGTAAGATATCAGTCTGGAAATAATGATCATCTGGTACAGTATCAATTTCTGGTTATCAAAATATATTTGTGTACTGGAGGAAAACTGATCTCTAGGGTCAACCTGAGTTTTGAAGGAAAATTAGAACTAAGTACAATAGTCAGAAGAGCCAAGGAAAGGAAATGAAAAAGATTGGTCTGGATTATTTAAATAAAAGAATATTTGAGAAGGAGTGACCCTATTTTCGGAAATTCTCTTTGTTAAAATGATTCATAAGCATAATCATCAATAAACTTTAGGATGGTGGACATGAAAAACCTGGAAGCATTTAATAATCAATTGGATACAAACGAGAATATTTCAGTTCTTTCTGCATGGATAAACCTATTCAGGACAATGAGTCATTTTCATCAATAACTATCTTGCACTGTGATTGTTTCTAGTGCACAGTGTTGACATTTGATACTTTTCTATGTATCTTATAGGAAAGCCATAAAAACACGCAAGAAGACAACTGCTCCCATATTGACATCAAAGCAAGAATCAAAGTGTGAATCTAGAATCACTTTGCTCGACCTTGATCCTGTGCAGAAATCTGTAAAGGTCAGAATTCTATTCTTTGGTGCTGTTATGAGGATTTATGGCCTTTTTCAGTTAATTTAGACATTAGTTTGATTGTACTATGCATCAATATGTTGCAAAAATAAGGTTATTTTTCAATCACAAGCTACCAAGTGTTTCTTCCTATTGTTTCTTGGCCTGATTTCTATCTTGAAGGTATTTTGTAATATCACATTTCCATCTATTAATCTCTCCTATTTTCTTGTATACCAGATCTTTGTTAGTGCTACTCTATGCCAGATAGAAGAGGGGAAAGAAGAATAACTTAGCTTAACCAAAAGAAATTAAATTTAACAGAATGGGATTTGAGTCAGTGTCTTGAGGCATCTTCTATTAATGAATATACAAGTTTGTATAGCATGCTTGCAGTGAACTGGGATTCACCGGTAGTATGTTGTGCTGATGGCTGGCCCAACTTCTGGCTCCACCCCCATCTGCTCACATATAACCCTGGTTTCCTGCCTAAATCCTGAAGACTACTGTGAAACCCTACCCATGGTTATAAGCTAATAAAAGTGTTTTGTTATGAGCCCAGAGGATCCCAAAATCCAGCAGCAATAGATTTTCACCGACAAATGGTTAATTAAACAAAAATTGCTTTTATTTCTTTAAACATGAAAAAGGACCAAACATTAACTTATTACTTATTAACTTACCTCACTTAACCCCCTTCTCATTCTAAGCTCACGTGTATGTAATGTGTGTGTAAGTTCAGAAAAGTTCTTTGATTCACAGTCCAATCTCATTTCTCATTCCACCAAGTTTATTGGTTGCAAGCAATTCTTAAACTGTGCACAGAATTTAACATTTATGAAATTCACCAGGCTTTGGTGCTTGAAAGGTAAATGGTTACCGCTCAGGAAGGTTCTTATTGGTTTTCAGAGAGAGATTTGTTGTTCCTGAACACAAACTTGATTCCTTTTAATCTGCCACATCAGTGGCTTGCCAAAGAAACTTGCCCCATCAGGGTTTTCCAGATGATAATCTCTTTCTTTCAGGTCACCACAGAGTTCCTTTTGTTCCTTTTATTTCAAGTGAAACATTAAGCAGCCAGTCCTCTCCTCTTGCATGAACCACAAGGGCTTTGACCAAGCTGAACTAAGTACTCACAACCTGTCTTCCAAATGGGGTTTTTCCACAAGCTTGCCAGCTTGTCCTGTTCCAGTCCCAGCTGCTGCTGCTGCTGACTGTAGCACTGCAGAACTGATCTTTCTCTCTCTCTCTCTCTCTCTCTCTTTCTCTCTCTCTCTCTCACACACACACACAAAAAAAGCCTGTTTTTCTTTCTCTCCATTTGCAAAAAACCACATGACCCTCTTAGAACAGCAAACTGCAATCTAGACAGCCTGCGGCTCCGAACTACTCCTACGATCTCTTTCATCTGTTGCTTTTCAAAACAACAATCCATTAGTGAACTCTCTTGGGCACTCCTCAAAGTTTCTGCAAAGGTCCCCAGAAGCCGCCCTGCAGAGCTCCAGTATTTTAAATGAGATCTGTTTTGAAGTATTTGTATGTGACCTGCACTAAAAAACCTGCCCCACTTTATCCCCCAAAACATATCTATATACAATACAAACACAACATAATCTGTCACAGTTTGTTCTCCCTTGAGTCGTGAGTGCTTTTATTTGTGCTACAATTTTATTAGCTTATTTCCTAATGATGAAAGTGCAACTCAAGACCCTCTGATAGACCCTCTGTCACCCGATGCGGCTGAGGAGTTCACATACTGGCTAGACTGCTTCCAGGCCTAACTGAATGTGACCAGAGATGTTTTCCACTCTGATGAACTCAGGAAATCCGCATTCATTTCAAGGGTAGGAACAAAAGGGTATGCAGTCATCAGGGACAGCACTACATATGACTTTGCCATCGAGGTGTTGAAGGCTAGATACCTAAAGTCGCAAAACGAGGTCTTAATGGGGCACCAACTCACTCTATGTCACCAAAAGACAGGAGACACCATCGATTACTACCTGCTGGATCTGTGAACGCTTGCCATGAAGTGCAGGTACAAAGTGGATATGGGCTGCATTCATGAGGAAGAACAGATCCGGGACACTCTAGTCGCGGGGGTCCGCTTGAGATACATGAAGCAGCGACTGCTCAAGTTAGGTAAGAAGGACCTGGCTAGCCACGTTTGTCATGATAATGAATATGCATGAGATGTATTCACCTGACCGGAAGTCACATGGTATGAGGGAGAGAGAAGAGCGCGAAATGGAGGAACAATGAAAACTGGAGAATAAAGACACGGAGATGTTTAACTGGTAAAACCTGCGTTATTAGTGTTATTAACTTCACATTTCAGGCCACAAATGTGACATTGGCGACGAGGATTAAAACAACAACATTTTGGAACTTCAATGTGATAGGAATTTTGATCTTTGATTCAGTGGCTTTGGGCTGAAAAAAGTTTCCTCATGGCAGGCGCAGAAGCTGACTTTCTAACACTTCGAGGTGTTCCTCATTTTGACCCGACGGGTGATGCAGGCACTGTAAATGTGAAGTGGAAGGCATGGCTGGAAGAATTTGAAGCCTACGCTGACAGTCGTGGCCTATTTCTCGATAGCGGTACGGTGGAACAAAAAGCGCAGAGGAGGGCGTTACTTCTTTTCACCGCAGGACCCGCAGTTCGGGAAACTTTTAAGACACTTTTGAATACAGGAAGGAAGGATGAATACCAGAAAGCGGTCGATGCATTGAATGCACACTATGTAGTGACACCGAATGCTACATTTCAACGCCATTTGTTTCGGAGAACGAAACAAGAAGATGGACAAACAATTACTCAGTACGTGACGAGATTGCGCCAGCTGGCTGTTGGATGCAATTACATGGCAGCTGATTTGGACAACCAATTTTTGGATCAAGTCGAGCAGCACTGCAGATCAGACAAGCTCAGGAGACGTCTACTGGAAAAAGGGAGTGAGTTGAAGCTCACCGATCCTTTAGCCATTGCTGCTGCATTAGAGGCTGTTGAGGGGCAATTTCATACCATGACCCTGAAGGACAACTCAAGCCAGCAAGTTAAGAGGCTCTCGCAAAGCCATAACCAGCCAAGATATACGTCGACACATGACGTGGAGTGTTATCGATGTGGAAACAGAGGTCATTTTGGAAAAGACCCATGCTGCCCAGCAAAAGGCAAAGTTTGCAGAAAGTGCGGAGGTAAGGACCACTTTGCAAAGAAGTGCAAAAGCAAGTCCAATGCAGACCAGAAGGGGAAGAGCACAGCTTCCAAAGGCAAAGCTTGGGGGAAAGGAAAGTATCCTGGAAAGAAAGACACTATTTGCCATATAGACGGTGACCCAGAAAGTGACGATGATGATGATAACAAGGATGGACAGAGATATTATCAATTTACATTGAATGATGTATATCATGAGAAGGTCCCAGTGATCATTGGTGGTGTGACAGTTCAGGTCATTGTAGACTCAGGCAGTGACAGTAATGTAATTGATCAACATTATGGGAGAAATTGAAAAGGAAAAAGATCATCTGTACCTCAGAGAAGTGCTCCAAGAAACTGTATCCATACACAGCAACCAAGCCATTGCAGACCATTGGATGTTTTACTGCAACTGTTGAAGCTGGTGATAAGTACACTGAAGCAGAGTTTGTTGTCATAGACGAGAGGGGATAACCATTGCTGAGTAGACGCACAGCGCAAGACCTGGCAATACTTCATATTGGAGCTCGTGTCAATTCAGTTCAGTCATAAGAGGATATGAAGCAAGAATTCCACGCAGTCTTCCAAGGAGTAGGAAAGCTGAAAGGTCGACAACTAAAGCTAGCGGTAGACAAAACGGTCAAACCCAAGGCGCAACCGGTGCGCAGAACTCCGTTTGGACTTCGTGGGAAAGTCGAAGCCAAAATTAAAGAGTTGATCGAGCAAGATATTATTGAACCTGTGGAACATTCGACACAATGGGTCAGCCCAGTAGTGATTGTGCCCAAACCAAATGGTGACATAAGACTGTGTGTTGATATGAGGATGGCCAATGAAGCTATAATTCAAGAATGACACCCTATACCAACAGTGGAGGAAATACTTCAGGAGTTAACTACCAGTAAGGTATTCTCAAAAATTGATTTAAAATGGGGCTATCATCAATTAGAGCTGGACCCAGAATCCCGAGACGTAACAACATTTGTGACTCACTGTGGATTGTACCGATACAAGAGACTATCGTTCGGCATTAATGCAGCCTCTGAGATCTACCAGAATGAAATCCATCGAGTGATTCAAGGCATTCCTGGAGTTGCCAACATTTCTGACGACATCATAGTCCATGCATCTACAAAGGAAGAGCATGACAGACGGTTGAGGTGTGTACTATCTAGACTACAGGAGGCAGGCCTTACTGTGAATGGAAACAAGTGCCAGTTCGATGTGTCAGAAATGGACTTCATGGGACACAGACTTACACGGGAAGGACTAAACCCAGCAGAGGCCAAGGTGAAGGCTATTGCAGATGCACGTGCACCCCAGAACGCAACGGAGGTGAGGAGTTTCCTGGGATTGGTCAATTATTGCGCAAAGTTCATCCCTAACTTTGCTACAGTGGCAGAACCACTAAGGAAACTAACCAGGAAAGGTGTATCATTTCATTTTGGATCGGAGCAGAAGAAAGCGTTCACAACGTTAAAGCAAAGTCTGACAGATGCTGATACTCTTGGATATTATGATCCGGCTGCAACAACCAAAGTCATAGCGGATGCTAGTCCCGTTGGCTTAGGAGCCGTGTTGGTCCAGATGCATGATGTAGGACCAAGAATCATTGCCTACGCCAGCAGATCGTTGTCAGATGTGGAAAGAAGATATTCTCAGACAGAGAAAGAAGCACTCAGACTTGTATGGGCCGGTGAGAGGTTCCATGCATATTTGTATGGCATTGAATTTGAACTCATCACAGATCATAAGCCAATAGAGGTGATCTATGCCGCTAGATCCAAACTGTGTGCCAGAATAGAGCGATGGGTACTCCGACTCCAACCCTACAAATATAAAGTAGTTCACATTGCCGGGAAAGCAAACATTGCTGATCCGCTGTCCAGATTGGTGAAGGATGGATGCCCACAATCCAAGTCAGAATTGGGGACAGAAGCAGAGAGCTTTGTACGCTTCGTAGCTATTCAGTTGACACCGAAAGCTGTGACCACGAAGGAAGTCGAGAGAGAGTCCGAACATGGCCCAGAACTCATGGAAGTGAGAGATTGTATCCAGAGTGGACAATGGGACAAGTGTACTCACAAGGCTTACCTTCCCATTAGAGACGAACTTTGTTGCATTGGACAGTGTGTATTGAGAGGTTGTAGATTGGTGATACCACAGAGGTTGAGACCGAAGATCGTATCCTTAGCTCATGAAGGACACCTAGGTATTGTTGGTACCAAGCAAAACCTCAGGAGTAAGGTATGGTGGCCAGGTTGTGATAAAGATGCAGAGAAATTCGTCAAAACTTGCCATGGATGTCAAATCACAAGTAGGAATAATCCTCCAGAGCCGATCCGGAGTACGCAACTCCCGACAGGACCGTGGATCGACGTAGCCGTTGATTTTCTTGGACCTTTACCGACTGGTGAATCAATCATGGTAGTGATAGATTACTACAGCAGATACTATGAGCACGCTGTGATGAGGTCCACTACCACTGAAAAAACAATACAAGCATTAGCAGAGATCTTCGCAAGATATGGATTGCCTGTTACGCTATACTCTGACAATGGTCCACAATTCATTTCAGAGACATTTGCTGAATACATGAGGACCACAGGTATCCACCATCATAAAGTAACTCCGAAATGGCCGCAAGGCAACGGGGAAGTAGAGAGACAAAATCAGTCCATTGAAAAACGATTACGGATTGCTCACGCAGAAGGACAAAATTGGCGAGAAGCATTACTATCTTATGTAGCTGTCTATCGGGCAACGCCTCATGCAACCACAGGAAAAAGTCCTGCAGAAGCATTTTTTGGGAGAAAAATCCGCACAAAAATGCCCGAAATAAAGGAAATCAGGGACGACCAGGAGATGAGGGACCACGATGCTGAAAAGAAAGGAAGAGCAAAGCTGTACACAGATTCGAGACATGGAGCCAGGTACTCAGACATCATGCCTGGAGATAATGTTCTGGTGAGGCATGAGAATGGTGGTAAGCTAGACTCACCTTATTACCATCAACCCTACACTATCGTATCCAGAAGTGGCAGTATGGTAACAGTCAAGTCTCCGACTGGAGTCCTGTACAAAAGAAATGTGTCAGATGTAAAAAGGTACCAGTCCAGAGAGACATCGAGCGAGGTGGTTGAAAGTCCAATACGAGATGCTCAACCAGAGAGACCAGATGATGTTCCCGAGGCGGTTACCAGCATTCCTGATGAAGTGACCAGAGTGCCAGAAGCACCCAAGGCCGTGGCGAGCAGAGTTTCCGACGCTGAGAGTGAACGACCGAGTAGCGACGATAGTATCGCAGGAAGGCCGAAACAAGACAGGAAAGCGCCTAAACTTTGTGCCGTATTTCTAATTGTGCCCGCATTATCACAAAAGGGAAAGTTTGTGACGGTTGGAATGATAAAAGAACATTGGGACAGTGATTTGATCATATATCATAAAGTGCGTGTATGAGTGCTGTATGAAGTACATTTTGTTTAGTTGAGTTATTGTTTTACAGTTAGTTACGACATGTTCATGTTACATTGTGTGTAGAAGGAGTTTGAACTTGTTTGTTTGTTTGTTAGACATTGTTTGTTGGTTCCGAGGGATATTGATAAGGAGACGGTGTTTACATTTCAACAGTAAGGTGTAAAGATTATTTCTGGTAAAAGGAGGGATGTCATGATAATGAATATGCATGAGATGTATTCACCTGACTGGAAGTCACATGGTATGAGGGAGAGAGAAGAGCGCGAAATGGAGGAACAATGAAAACTGGAGAATAAAGACATGGAGATGTTTAACTGGTAAAACCTGCGTTATTAGTGTTATTAACTTCACATTTCGGGCCACAAATGTGACAACGTTGAACTGGCCAAATCTTTGGAACAGGCCAAGCTTGAGAACAACAACCTTGAAGCCAGTGAGCTCGCTCACCCAGGTGACCCCTTCCAAGGACCAGCTGCTCCTGCTACTCCAGTCCTAATGCTGCCGCTTCCTGTACTAGACAGTGCTTTTTCTGTGGCAAGAGCCAGCATCCCCAAGCTTGTTGCCCGTCTAAAGACTCAGGATGTTCCAGCTGAGGCAAGAAAGGGCATTGGGTGAGGGGAAGCCTGGGTAAGTCCATGGCCTGCACCGCTCCTGGATCCAATTCCAGCCCCAAGCCGTCTGCCCTGAATCCACCCGATCCCACTTGCTGCACTACATGCTGACGGAGGGTGGTGGTGAGGAAACGGTGTGAAAAGGCTCAGTGGCCATCTTGCCGCGACTTAAAGTCAAACTCAGCACCATCGTCGGAGGAGGAGGAAGGAGGCCGGCCATCTTGCCGTGCCACGAGATCGATGCCATCTTACCCACACAGGGCAACCCAGGTCGGTGGGGGCCACTCGAGTGAGGAGTATGGAGCTTCGATGGTCCTAGATCAGGACAGACCTCACCAACTCAGCAACTCCATAGTGACTGTGAAGGTAAACTGACATTCTACTAATTGCTTAATCGGCACAGCCTCTACTGAAAGCTTCATAGACTCACGGACTATGCAAAAATACAACCTAAAGATGTATCCTTCCAATTATTGCATATTCCTCAAGTCTCATTTGCATTCTACACACGTTCAACAACATTGTATAGTACATCTGTGGTTTGAAGGGGGGGATATTCTGTAAATTGCACTTGTATATACTTGCTGAATTGTGTGCTCCAGTGTTGTTGGGTCTGGACTTCCTGTGTCACTTTAAAAGGATGACCTTGGAGTATTCTGGTCCCCTCCCCCGTAGGTTCAGAATGGAGGGCCTCTAAAATCAGAACCCACATGCAGCCTCTCCATACTGAATATCGACCCCCCCCCCCCCTCCTTTATTCCTGAATCTGTCCTCAGACTGCAAACCTATTGCTGCCAAGAGCAGGAGGTACAGTATAGCAGACTAAGATTTTATAAAGTCTGAGACACAATACCTGCCTGACGAAGGTATCATCAAGCCTAGCATCAGCCTGTGGAGAGTGCAAGTGGTAGTGATAAAATGGGAAAACAAGTCCAGGCTAGTAATTGTCTATAGCCAAACAATTAATCGGTACACACTCCTGGACGCATACCCCCTCCATCGAATTTCGGATATGGTAGATTATATTGTACAGTATTGGATCTTTTTGACCATCGACCTGAAAGCTGCTTATCACCAACTGCCAATCCATTCCGAGGACCGTCCATATACAGCATTTGAGGCTAACAGTCATCTCTACAATTCCAGAGTGTCCATTTCAGTATCACTAACAGGGTTTCTATCTTCCAGAGGCAGATGGACAGAATGGTACACAAGTATGGGTTGAAGGCTACCTTCCCCTACCTCAATAATGTCACCATCTGTGGTCACATCTTGGAAGACCATGACGGCAACCTCCAGAGTTTTCTCCACACAGCGAAAGCCCTGAACCTCACTTATAACTCTGACAAGTTCGTGTTCAGGACTAAACATCTGACTATCCTTGGCTACATGGTGGAGAATGGCATCATTGATAGAGTTCCCCGTTCCCAGGACCATAAAGGCTTTGAGGAGATGACAGGTTTTTCTCGTATTACGACCAGTGGATCCCTCAATTACGCTGATAAGATTCACCCTCTCTTAAAAGCTATTAATTTCCCCCTCTCGGCTGAAGCTCAAATGGCTTTTGACTACCTCCGAAATCACATTGCAAAAGCCTCCATGCAGGCAGTGGACGAGAATGTACCTTTCCAAGTAGAAAGCAACACTTCGGATGTAGCCCTGGTCACTACCCTTAATCAGGTGGGCAGGCCAGTTTCATTTTTGTCTCAGACATAACAAGGCCATGAGCTTGTGGAAAAGGAGGCTTAAGCCATTGTAGAAGCCATGAGGCACTGGAGACACTACCTGGGTCACATTCATATTTAATAACATCAAGAAGGGCAAAATCAAAAATGATAAGATTGCTAGGTGAAGGATCGAGCTCTCCACCTACAATTATGACATCCCTATCGGACAGGAGCTCTTAATGATGCTCCAGATGCCTTATCCAGAGGAAGCTGTGCCTCTGTGCCAACTGCGGTCTCTGCATAATGAGCTCTGCCATCCAGGGATCACCTGCATGGCTCATTTTGTCAAGGTTCACAACCTATCCTACTCCATGGAAGATGTGAGGGAAATGACCAGGTCTTGCCAGGTCTGCATGGAGTGCAAGCCACACTTCTACCACCCCGCAAAGGCACACCTGATCAAGTCATCCAGGCCCTTTGAACAGCTCAGTGTTGATTTAAAGGGACCTCTCCCCTCCACGAACGGGAACACCTTCTTTCTCTCTATCATTGATGAGTACTCCTGCTTCCCATTCGCCATTCCATGTCCAGACATGTTCACTTCGTCATTGTAAAGGCCCTAGACTCCATATTCATAGTGACCAGGGCTCATCCTTCATGAGTGACAAGCTACATCAGTATCTCTGGCGAGAAGCATTGCATCCAGCAGGACTACTAGCTATAACCCCTGGGGGTGCGGGCAGGTTGAAAAGGAGAACACCAGAGTCTGGAAGTCTGTCAAACTGGCCCTGAAGTCAAAAGGCCTTACAGACTCACGCTGGCAGGAAGTCCTCCCTATGTCACGCCAATCCATCTGATTGCTACTATGTACCACGACCAACACTACTCCTCACGAACTTCTATTCAATTTCGAAAGAAGTCGGCATTGGGAACTACACACCCAACCTAGCTCACCACTCCTGGTCCAGCCCTTCTCAGGAAGCAAGGAGAAGTGAGGAGAAGCAAGACCGATCCCCTGGTGGAAAGGGTGAAACTGCTCTGCACCAATCCCATGTATGCCTATGTGGTGTACCCGGATGGTAGGGGGGACACCGCCTCCCTCAGGGACCTGGCGCCTGCCAGAACAGAGGGTCCATTGCCCCTGCGAGCCACAGAGCTCATTCTCACCAGCCAAGGCCTCGGGGGATCCAGTTCAGGAGGAAAGTGCATCCCCCTCCACCATTGAGCCAAAGACCTAGCCTGCCTCTCCTCCCTCACAAGGGGACCAGGAGACCCAAGGAGTCCAAGGCTGCCTGGTGCTAAGGCACTCCACCAGGATCTTCAGACCCCTAGATCGCTTACATCAGTAAATTTGTAAATAGCTGTATGTTTTTTAACCTTGTTTTCTGAACCCATGTTCTCTGACTTCATTCACAGACCCTAAATTATACAGGAAGGGATGAATGCAGTGAATTGGGTAGTATGTTGTACTGATGGCTGGCTCCGCCTCCTGGCTCTGACCCCATCTGCTCACATATAACCCTGATCTCCCGTCTAAACTTAGAACCTTTCTGAAGACTACAGTGAAACCCTACCCGTAGTTATAAGCTAATAAAAGCATTTGTTCTCACTCCAGTCTTGAGAGCTTTTATTCATGCTACAGTGCTGTATATGTTGTGAACAAACAACGTGCCAAGCATGCTTCCCTAACCCCTAGAATGACAAAGTAACAGGAACATCTTTCACAGTAAATCATAAACCAAAGTGAGTAATATCATATCAAAACATGACCATCCCTGAATCAAAATCCCAGAGCTCTATTTCTAACAGTACTGTGGGTGTCATTGTATGGATTTTCACAGCTTAAAAAGTGTGGCACCAACTCTTAAAGGCAACAAATAAAATGTTTGTCTCACCACAATACTAACATCTATAATACGTCATAAGTCTATAACAAACTATAATAGATCACAAGTCAACCTTGTGACAATACCTCCCTTCTGGACAGACTGAACGTCTATGCAGTTTGATGAGAAGAGCAGGATGACGCCAAAGAAAGCTGATGAACAGCCCCCCTGAATAGCCACGGCCAAGATGAAAAGAACCCTTTCCAAGATGGGCCCACACAAGGCAACAGGACCAGACAACATACCTGGTTGGCTACTGAAGGACTGCACAGACCAATTCGCAGACATCTTCAACACCTCTCTGCAACAGTCCATCTTTCCTGTTGGGTTTAAGACCAAAGAAGGCAACAATAACACGCCTCAATGATTACTTCCCTGTGGCACTGACCTCCACCATTATGAAGTGCTTTGAGCATTTGGTGAAGAAACGCCTCAAAGCTGATACTGGACCCATTTCAATTCATCTGTAGAAGAACCATTCTACAGATGATGTTATAGTTTGTCCCTTCAATCCAACTTGACCCACCTGGAGAACGATACACCAGGCTGCCATTCATCAACTTCAGATTGGTATTAAATGCAGGAAACCCCATTATACGCTACTTCAATCAATGCGAAATTCAATTTGGAAAACTGCGACCATTTCGTGTTTCATGTGTGTAATTATTCAATTACCATGAGATCTTTCTGGAAATTCTAGAAAACTCGTATTAAAAAGTAGATGCTATGAACAGCCCTAAATAAAATATACGCAAATGACAGTCAAACTCAGTGTGTGCTCCCTATTAAATATGGATAAAACAAAATGTCGAAAAGAATTTGACAATAATATTAAAAGGAAAAGAAAAGCAATTACTTCAGAAGAAAAACAAAATTATAAAACGACAAGGAGACAGTGCCAGCAATGTGAAAATCGGACACGATCTGGGCTAGAACGGTGCGCACAATTTTAAGTAAGAACCACGAATATAAAGAACAAGGTAAAGTTGCATCAGTGTCGCTAAACATGCAAATTACTCAAAATAGATGTCCATTAATGATTGAAATGGAACGGTTACTTCATCTTTGCATTGAAGATTGAAACCAAAAGCAAATAAAACTTTGTACAAAAAACATTCAAATCAAAGCTTTAAACATCATTTCGATGCTTAAAGAAAATAAGTTTCAAGGGGTTACAGAAACTTTTGCTGCAAGTTTAGGTTGATTTGACCGCTTTAAATATCGAAGAGGATGACACAACATAAGAATTACAGAGGAAGCTGCTAGCGCTGATAAAAATGCTGTTCCAAAATTTCCAGAAATTTTTCAAAGAGGATTAAATTTGTTGAAGCGCCAAGGATTTTTATCCAAATTTCAATCCTAACATGGAAAGAAGCATGGAAGTCAGCAGCAATTTAGAAAAAGCGATTGCTAGCTATCGGAAATTGTACAATGAGGAAAAAAAATCAAAATCTGTGGAGTCAACTTTGGACAAATATTTTTCTAAGAAATAGTTTAGTTATGATGTAATTATGCAATAAATGAAAAACATCATCATTATTTTTATTAACAACAGTTTTGGCATTATATGTAGCTAAAAGTTGTTTTTAAAACATTTTTTATGTCTTGATGGACAATCTGAAAGAACGGAGATTCACTGTAATTATTCCCGTTGATTCTATTAATTGCTTAATGCAAATTCATCTTGCGTGAGTAAAAACTGGAATGAATTAAGTGGGGTTTGATTGTACAGTCATTCCCCAGAAGCAGGTGGAGAAGTTGTCTGCACTGGGACTCAACACCTCTCACTGTAACTGGATTCTGGACTCCCTAATAGAAAGGCCACAGTCTGTCCGGGTTGGTAGCAGAATGTCTAGCACCATCACGCTAAGCACTGGTGCACCTCAGTGCTGTGTGCTCTGCTGCTTCTGTTCGAGCTAATTATCCACGATTGCATCGCAATATCCAGCTCCAACTGTGTCATTAACTTTGCAGATGACACACCAGTTATTGGCCTCATCAGCAACAACAATGAATCACATTATGGAGAAGAGGTGGGCAATCTCATGATATGGTGCGGGAGTAACAGTCTGAATCTCAATGTGCACAAGAGTAAGGAGATGATCGTGGACTTTAGGAGAACTAGCAACAACCACCCTCCACTGCACATCAATAGCTCTGTAATGGAGAGAAGTTCTTTGAAATTTATTTAACTAGTGACCAATCATGGACACACAATATCTCCTCAGGAAGGCGCAACAGCGACTGCACTTGCTGAGAAGACTGAAGCGGGCAAGGTTACTGGCCACCATTATGACAGGAGCTCAGCAACAGTGTCCTGGCCGGCTACATCACAGTGTGGTGGGGTTACTGCAGAGAAATGGATGGAAATCAGGACCATAAGGGTGACAGAGAGAATCACTGGAGTCCCCTCCCCCATCATTGTGATCTACTGGAGATCTGAAGAGGGTGCACAAAATCATTGAGGACCCCTTCCACCCCATGCACAGCATCTTTAAGCTGCTTCCATCAAGAAAAGGATACAGGAGTATCAGAGCAAGCACCACCAGACTGTGAAACAGCTTCTTCCTATTGGCAGTGAGAATGCTGAGCAACCAAAGGAACTGCTCAAACTAACCATCCAAAGCTCTCATAGTTCCAAAACGATATCAATTTATTTATTTATTTGTGTGAATATTTGTTGTTTGTCTATATAAGTAGCCAGAGAGTTCTCGGTCATTTCAACCTCTTATTGTGGCAGACAGAAGCTCCCACCTGCTTCAAAAGGGCATCGATGATCCCAATACCCAAAAGAACAGTCTGAGCTGCCTCAATGACTACAGCCCAGTAACACTAACTTCTACTGTGATGAAATGCTTTGAGAGACTGATCATGGCAATGGTCTGGAACCATTGCAATTCACCTATCGTTACAATCACTCCACAGCAAATGCATTATCACTGGCTCTCTACTCAGCTCTGGATCACCTCAAAAACAGCAGTTCATACATGCGGCTGCTCTTATTTGACTACAGCTAGGCCTTCAATACCATTATTCCTTCAGTACTGGTCAAGAAGCTACAAATTCTAGGCCTCTTAAACCCTACTTGTAACTGGATCCTTAACTTTCTCATTGGAAGACCACAGTCAGTATGAATTGGAAACAACGTCTCCTCCCCACTGATTATCAACACAAGCACCCCCCAAGAATGCGTGCTCAGCCCACTGCTCTACTCGTTATTCATCCATATCTGTGTGGCCTGGCACAATTCCAATGCCATCCACTAGTTTGCTGATGACACCACACTTGTTGGCAGAATCACAAATGGCAATGAGGAAGCGTACTGGAGGGAGATGGATCAGCTCGTTGAATGGCGTAACAATAACAACCTTGTGCTCAACGTCAGCAAAACCAAGGAAGTGATTGTGGACTTCAGGAGGAAGTCAGGAGAACACAATCCTCATTGAGCGCTCAGTAGTGGAGAGGGCCAAGTACTTCAAATTTCTGGGTGTCAGTATCTCTGAGGCTCTGTCCTGGAGCTTCCACGTTGATGCAATCACAACGAAGGCTCGCCAGCAGCTATACTTTGTGAGGTGTCTGAGGAGGTTCAGTATGTCACCAAAGACTCTCATAACTTCTACAAGTGTACCATGGAGAGCATTTTGACTGGTTGCATCACTGCCTGGTATGGAGGCGCCAACTCTCAGGACAAGAATAAACTCCAGAGGGTTGTTTACTCAGCCTGCGATATCACAGACACCAGACTTCACTCCATCAAGGACATCTGCATGAGGCAATGTCTTAAAAAAGCAGCCTCTATCCTCAAAGACCCCCACCACGCAGGCCAGGCTCTCTTCACTCTGCTACCATTGGGAAAAAAGGTACAAGAGCCTAAAGATGAGCACTCAATTGCACAAGGACAGCTTCTTCCCCGCTGCCATCAGATTCCTAAATAATCAATGAACCAAAGACATTGCCTTACTTTTTGTGCACTATTAATTTTACTTTTTTTAATTGTAATGTTGTAAGATGGTTATAATGTGAATGTTTGCACTCTGATGCTATCGCAAAACACAGAATTTCATGACTTGTTTGTGACAATAGATTCTAATTCTTTGTGTTATGTCTGGTTGTGTTTCTGCGTGTTTTGCGCCAAGCACTGGAGAACACTGTTTCGTTGAGTTGTACTTGTAAAATCAAATGACAATAAACTTGACTTGAAATCCTGAAATTGAAAAAGTAAAAAAAAAAGTAAAAAAGATGGAAAGTTGAGGAGAGTGATGGCAGACAGAATATAATCCCAACAAATGCAAGGTGATGCATTTTAAGAAGTGAAATAAGAGTAGGACATACTGTATACAGTATAGTTAATAGCAGGGCACTCAGGAATGTTGATGAACAGAGGGACCTTGGAGTTTAAGATGGTGTGTAAGTGGCAATACTAATCGGATGGTGAAAAAGGTTGATGACCTGCTTAGCTTAGGCCAGGGCATAGAATACAAAAAGATTGTAACATTACACAATTTCGTTATTGTGTGCAGTTTTGGTCAACACACAAAATAAAGCATGTTAGTGGGCTGAAGAAAATGCCAAGGAAATTTACCAGGATGTTGCTGGATTAGAAGACCAGTTATGAACAGAAAATAGATTGTTTTCCCTGATGAGAAGGGGTGATATGTTTCTTTGGCTTGGCTTCGCGGATGAAGATTTATGGAGGGGGGTAAATGTCCACGTCAGCTGCAGGCTCGTTTGTGGCTGACAAGTCCGATGCGGGACAGGCAGACACGGTTGCAGCGGTTGCAGGGGAAAATTGGTTGGTTGGGGTTGGGTGTTGGGTTTTTCCTCCTTTGCCTTTTGTCAGTGAGGCGGGCTCTGCGGTCTTCTTCAAAGGAGGTTGCTGCCCGCCAAACTGTGAGGCGCCAAGATGCACGGTTTGAGGCGATATCAGCCCACTGGCGGTGGTCAATGTGGCAGGCACCAAGAGATTTCTTTAGGCAGTCCTTGTACCTTTTCTTTGGTGCACCTCTGTCACGGTGGCCAGTGGAGAGCTCGCCATATAACACGATCTTGGGAAGGCAATGGTCCTCCATTCTGGAGACGTGACCCACCCAGCGCAGCTGGATCTTCAGCAGCTAGGACTATCAAAAACTAGGTTTAAATTGAAGAGGAAGATAATTTTTTTAGCATATTTAAGGGGAACATTTTTAACACAATGAGTCATTAATATTTTGAACATGTTAGTGGAATCAGATGCAATCACAATGCTTAAGAAAGGATAACATGGCCTTGTTTCTGTTCATAGCAACTCTGTGACTAACAGTCTGAAGTTTAATTTGTTTGATATACCCATTTTCAAGAATCTATTAAATAGACATATAATTAGAATTTTTTTTTTCACCTTGGTAGGACTATCAAAAACTAGGTTTAAATTGAAGAGGAAGATAATTTTTTTAGCATATTTAAGGGGAACGTTTTTAATACAATGAGTCATTAATATTTTGAACATGTTAGTGGAATCAGATGCAATCACAATGCTTAAGAAAGGATAACATGGCCTTGTTTCTGTTCATAGCAACTCTGTGACTAACAGTCTGAAGTTTAATTTGTTTGATATACCCATTTTCAAGAATCTGTTGGTAAATACAGTTTTGATATGTGTAATCTTAAAAGAAATATATTTGTTGTTCATGTTCTAGAAAGGAGAAAACTCATCCAAGAAGGGCAAACCAAATTATGTCAGCCATAACAATCAACCAGAGGAGAACTCTTCAAATATTTCCTCGCAAGTTTTGAACAGCTCGGGTGACTCTGTAGCTACAATAAGCAAGGTGCACATTGATGATATTGTAGGACCTGAAAGAAGACACTCCATTTCTGGAAAAAAAATGTTTGATGAACCTGAGCCATATTTAAAAAACTGCCTGAATGCAAAATCCAAGGAGCTTGTTGGCAGTGTTCAGGCTGATAATGCTAAAGTACACAATGATGTAACGATGGAAGGAAAAGTTGAGAGGTCTCATGATCAGATCTTAGATGAATGCTTGGATGGAAAAGATGATACCTTTAAACTACTTCAGCCTATATTTAAAGCACAGTCACTTGAAGTGCAGGTAAGAAATAGTTATATTTCTGAAAATTCACTGCAGCTTATTTTGTCGATGAGGTTGCAGGCACAAATATATATTAGATTTTGATACTTTGTATTTAATTGCATTTCTATAAATAGCAATGCTTATTAAATTCCAAATACAGTCAAACCTCTGGTATCCGGCACCTATGGGGATTGGTGGATCCGGATAGCGAGTTTAGCATTTATCAGTATCAGAGTCACTTTATTGTCATAAAAATGAAACTGCATTTCCCCAAAAAGTGCACATGAACACAAGACAAGGTCCAATCCAAAATTCCATCTGACAAACAAGATCAAACAAGACTAACCAAGACAACCCATGCATGCCACTCAGCCTACCACGGAAGCTGCTGCAAATCTACGTGCCGCCATCGTGAGCAAGCAAAACAGCATGCATGAACATCAGACAAAACATATAACTAAGTCCTAACCACTTAACCCGCTCAAGAAACCACCATGGATCTATGTGCAGCCATCTTGAGCCATCTTAATTATACATAATTAACTCCCCTCCCTCAAGTTTACAGATAAAGCCTCTGACAGGGATGTCTTTTACTAATCAGGGATAAAGAGAGGCACCCCAACGGCAAATGACATTAACCAGCTCTTCATCCTGGGTGACACTATTTTATTCAAACACGACTTTATTTAAACAGCACAGCCAAGGCACTCCACTGGCTGAATATTTGCTCCCCTCTTCACCAAAGATTTATGTCTTACTTCAGAGAATGTTGACTTTTATAATTTTAAACTCTTATTTAAATTTTCATTTATTCTTATTAATTTCAATTTATTTGTTTTTCTTGATTTTTTTGCTGGTTTCCTGAATTCTGGATAAGAGGGGTTTATTAAGTTCATCAATTGCAAGTGTTGAAGTCCCTGATAAAACAGCAAATATTTTCAGATGATCACTGTTCCAAATAAATTGCTGCAGAACCAGTTATGGCTGCTGAAAAGAAAAACAGAACTATTAAAGCTCTTTGATTAACTTTCTGTTTTAAAGAGAACATAACTTATTTATGAAAAATAAAATGTATTACTATCTTCTGTGGGGAAACATTCTAATATCCAAATTATAGAGCTCAGCTATGCTCATTCTAAAGTTATCTCCTATTACTAGATTTATCACAAATAAACATAGTTATGACAATTTTGCATGATTTTTAAATAGAATAAAGACAGTCTTGCAGAATCTTGAGTAAAGTGAATATGGCAGTAGTGTGGTGAAGTCATCAATTAACATGAAACTATAATGGCTGTTAGGGTACTGGAGATATTTAGTTGCTTTTTATTATCTGTTGCAGGTGAATTTTGAATCTACAGAAAAACTTCTGCAACCATTTGAAGGAATTAGAATAACAGTGAGTGTTCCAAAACCCTTGTTTATGGGTTGAAAACCTATATAATTCAAACATACCTCTTTATTAAACTATAATTTTTGATATTTCATTTGTACAGTAACTGGCATCTACCAATTCCCATTTTCAAGTCAAAAATAATACTCTGCTTCTTACTGAACAAACTTTACTTGCATGAATATATAAACCTTAAAGCTTTTTACTTTACTTTTAGTCACATTCTGTGAAAACATTTAACTATCAATGCATCTGCAGGTTCCTCCCCCTCCATGGTGCTCCCAAAAGAACAACAATAACATGATAGATAATTAACCCCACCTCAAGTTTACAGATAAAGCCTCTGACCAGGTCAGTTTTTACCCCGCAGGGATAAGGAATCACTTTAAGAGAGTCAATGATGAGCAGCATCAACCAGGTCTTCATCCTGGGTAATACCATTGCATTGCTGTTTCACACAACTTTATTCAAACAGCTGCCACAAGCAAAACACAACCAAGGCTCTCAACTGACTGAATATTTGCTCCCATTTCCACCAAATATTTATGTGTTACTTGAGAGAACATATGCTTTTATCATTTTAAACTTGTGTATTTTTAACCTTTTATTTTATTCTTATTTATATGAATTATTTTTGTTTATTTTCCTTGATTTTTTTTTACTGTAGCTTGAGATTGCAAGTTGTTTGAATTCCCCAAGGGTTTTGCTGAACATAAAATATACAGCATATAAATAGGCACTTGTCAATTGCTATATGTTGAGATTCATGCTCCTATAAGCCTCTTCTCAGACCTATCAGTGTTGTGATCCAAAAGTTTAATTTGTAGTTGGGTTACTACTGGAGTGGAAACATGCATTTTAATTTATATAAATGAATGGATATAAATGGAAAATTATTTAGTCATTCACTCATTTATTGTCTGCTTCATTTAATAATTCAAATTTAAAAGCTTTGAAAAGTCCAACCTTACTTTATCAATCAGAATTAGAGTCACAGCAGCAAAGTGTCAGAAATTATTGGCCAGACTCCTAAATATCTGTACAGATTAGACATAGAAGAAAGAGTAAGTCATTAATCCACTGAAACCAGCTCTGCCATTCAACTTAATAATCTTCTCCCTCAATTTCATTTTCCTATGCTATAACCATATCCTTTGATTTCTTTTATGTCCAGAAATTTGCCTCTCTCTATTTGGAATCCTATCAATGACTGAACCTCTATTAATGATAAGTATCCAAATAAAGAGTAACATTTTTTACCTGCTTCTAAATGATAATAAATGTACATGGATTAAATTTTATGTCATTTTATTAAATTTTGCAACAATTAGAAATCTGTATCATCCTAAAATATGTATTTTTAAATTCTCCAAAATGAATTGCTAAGGGTAACCTACTTAAGTGTGCATTTCTTAAAGCATTAATACAAAATAAAACTGAAATATTAGAACATGTTTTGGATTAGGGTGCTGTGTAATCAACCCGAAGTGATTATAGAGATCTTAAGGTAAAGGAACCCGAAGGAGGCAGTGATCACAACATGATTGAGTACATTTTGAAATTTGAAAAGAGAGAAAAAAATGACTTAGATGCACCTTTTACAAGGGAAGAAATAGACACACCTCTGGGTACTTTACAAGCTGTTAAGTCCCTGACCGTGCCTGCCTGTCCTGCGTCGGACTTGTCAATTACCAACGAGCCTGCAGCAGACGTGGACATACCCCTCCATAAATCTTCGTCCACGAAGCCAAGCCAAAGAAGAAGAAAGAAGAAGTCCCTGGGGAAGATGGGTTCCCTCCTGAGTTCTATAGGCGGTTTAAAGATTTGTTGATGCTTCTTTTGATGGATGTGTTGGATCAGGCAGCGGAAACCCAAACCCTCCTGGAAACCTTTTCAACTGCTATAATTACAGTGCTACTGAAGAAAGGTAGAAATCCATTAAAAACCTCGTCATACAGAGGAGTCACGTGATGGAGTAGTGGCCGGTAGGGGAACTCCAGCCCTCTCCAGAAAAGTAAAAATAAGATAGAGAAAAAACAAAGGCACAAACATAGAAACCATAACAAAGTGAAAGTGAAAGTGTGGAGAAAATGGCAGCGAAGAAAGAAAAACCAAAAATAACGGGAAGAAAAGAAGAAGGAAGGACGTCGGAGGAGGAAGGTGAAGGCCTTACTGGTACGAGGAGGCCCGCCGTGGAGAGAGAAGCCCGCTCCCTGAGGTCAGTGGAAACTCCGAACTCAGGACTACAAAAATGGCTCACGGAGCCAAACAAAAGTGCGCAACCACGCATGCGCGGATCCTCGCGCATACACGATGTACAAGACAAAAACAACACCAATGGGAGGGGGGACCAGCTGAGGAGTAAATCTCCACAGCTGAAACAGACAAGTACAACACAACAGCAAGACTCTCAACAGGAAAACATAGAAAATAACAAGAACAAGAAGGAAGAGAATAAAAATAGGAAATCAAAGAAACAACAGATGACCAACCCAGAGGTAGAAGACCAACACCAAGACACTTTTAATAAAAATAACAAAAATACCCAACAAAATAAAATAAACAACCCAACAAAAAAATCAGCAGAGGTAAAGGACACAGATCCTGTAGTGGACTCAGAAGAAGAGGAGGAAGAACACAGAGAAATGGAAGATGAAGGGAAGGGCAAGTACATGGATATATATTTTTTTTAAAGAATATATGGAAACAGTAAAAGAATAGCAGTCACAAGAATTCAGTGAAATAAAAAGAAGAATTAAAAGTACAGAAGAAAAAGTGAATAGATTAGAGATGATCATGAAAAAGAGTAGACAAGGTGGAAGAATGAGAAACAGCCATAGAAATGGAAGTAGATGACTTAAAAAAGAAATCAGAAGAATCTGATAAAAAAGTTAAAGAAACATAGGAGCTGTTAGCTCAGAAGATAGATATAATGGAAAATTATAATAGAAGAAACAATATAAAGATAGTGGGCCTTAAGGAAGATGATGGATCCCCAGGGTCCTAGGAAGACCAGAATTACAGGAAGAAATGGAAATAGAAAGGGCACACAGAAAATTATCCCCAAACCACAACCACAACAAAAACCAAGATCCATTCTAGTAAAATTCCTAAGATATACAAGAGAAAATATATTGGAGAAGGCAATGAAAAAAATAAGAGAAGACAAAAAACCACTGGAATACAAGGGTCAAAAATTTTTTTTCTATCCAGGTACAAGTTTTGAACTCCTGAAGAAGAGGAAGGAATTCAGTGCAGCAAAAACGACCCTATGGAAAAAAGGTTATAAATTTATGTTAAAATACTCAGCGGTACTTAAAATAGTTATCCCGGGGCAGCAAAGTAAACTATTCTCAGATCCGGAAGAAGCACGAAAATTTGCAGAACAACTACAAAACAGACAGAGAGATGAAGAGATGTAACAAGAACAAAAATGACAACAAACTATATATATATATGTATATATATATATATATATATATATATATATATAAAATAGAGTATAAGTAAGAACTAAGAAGGGAAAGAAAGGGAAGAAAGAAAGTAAGGAGGGAATTAAGAGAGTGACCTTTGTTTTATATGAAGAATAAAATCTTTTCTGGGGGGCTGGGTGGGGAAGAATAACGGTCACTGCGAAATCAGTTGACGCTTCGAGCGGATTCGCAAATCCAAATGGAGAGGGGAGATGTGGTTGCCCAACAAGGGACAAAGGGCAACTCAGAAAGGGGAGGGACTATTGGGGTTAAAGGAATTTTAGATATGAGAATAGTGGAAAAATTTTATGTTTTAGAAATGTTGTCTTATAATGTGTTCAAAAATAGAAAGCAGAAATGGATAAGAAGGGAAGGTGGTGATGAGGAAACGGAAAGGAAAGATAAACAAAGTATGAAATGACTATGTTGAACTATATGACTCTAAATATTAATGGAATACATAACCAAATCAAAAGGAAGAAACTGTTAAATTTACTGAAAAAAAAATTGATATAGCATTCGTACAAGAAACACATCTAACTGAAGTGGAACACAAGAAATTAAGAGAGATTGGATAGGACATGTAACAGCAGCATCATATAATTCAAAAGCCAGAGGAGTAGCTATATTAATCAATAAAAATGTACCAATCAAAATAGAAGAGGAAATAATAGATCTAGCAGGGAGATATGTAATGATAAAATGTCAGATATATTCAGAATTTTGGAATTTACTCCATGTATATTCACCTAATGAAGAAGATCAAAAATTTATGCAAGATATCTTTTTAAAGATAGCAGATACGCAAGGAAACATACTAATAGGAGGGGATTTTAACCTTAATTTGGACTCAAACATGGATAAAACCGGAAAAAAAACTAACAGAAAGAACAAAGTAACCAAATTTATAATTAAATCGATGCAAGAAATGCAACTTTTGGATATATGGAGGAAACAACACCCAAAGGAAAAGGAATATTGATATTATTCGGGTAGACATAAAACATACTCAAGGATAGACCTATTCCTGTTATCAGCCCACATTCAAGGGAGAGTTAGGAAAACGGAATATAAAGCTAGACTATTATCGGACTACTCACCCCTGTTATTGGCAATAGAGCTAGAGGACATCCCACCAAGAATGTATAGATGGAGATTAAACTCCATGCTACTTAAAAGACAGGATTTTAGAGAATTCATTGAACGACAAATTAAAATGTACTTTGAAGTAAATACGGAATCAGTGAAAGATAAGTTTATACTATGGGATGCAATGAAAGCGTTCATCAGAGGGCAAATGATATGTTATGTAACTAAGATGAAGAAGGACTACAATCGGGAAACAGAACAGTTGGAAAGGGAAATAACAAATATAGAAAAAGAATTAGCAATAAAGTAAGATACAACTAAAAGAAAAGAATTGGCAGATAAAAAAATAAAATATGAAACACTACAAACATATAAGGTGGAGAAGAACGTAATGAAGACAAAACAGGAATATTATGAGCTAGGAGAAAAAACGCACAAAATTCTAGCGTGGCAGCTTAAGACAGAACAAACTAAAAGAATGGTATTGGCATTAAGGAAAAAGGACAAACAAATTACATATAATCCAACGGAGATCAATGAAAAATTCAGGGAATTCTCCGAGCAACTATATCAAACTGAAAACGAAGGGAAAGAAGACAAAATAGATGAATTTCTAACTAAAATTGAACTACCGAAATTACAAACAGAGGAGCAAAATAAATTAATAAAACCATTTGAAATAGAAGAATTACAGGATATATTAAAAAAAACTACCGAACAATAAAACACCAGGAGAGGATGGATTCCAAAAAGAATTCTATAAAGCATTTAAAGACTTATTAATTCCTCCCCTCCTGGAAGTAATCAACCAGATTGATAAAACACAAAACATACCAGATTCATGCAAAACAGCAATAATTCTTTCTTTGGCTTGGCTTCGCGGACGAAGATTTATGGAGGGGGTAAAAAGTCCACGTCAGCTGCAGGCTCGTTTGTGGCTGACAAGTCCGATGCGGGACAGGCAGACACGATTGCAGCGGTTGCAAGGGAAAATTGGTTGGTTGGGGTTGGGTGTTGGGTTTTTCCTCCTTTGCCTTTTGTCAGTGAGGTGGGCTCTGCGGTCTTTTTCAAAGGAGGTTGCTGCCCGCCAAACTGTGAGGCGCCAAGATGCACGGTTTGAGGCGTTATCAGCCCACTGGCGGTGGTCAATGTGGCAGGCACCAAGAGATTTCTTTAGGCAGTCCTTGTACCTTTTCTTTGGTGCACCTCTGTCACGGTGGCCAGTGGAGAGCTCGCCATATAACACGATCTTGGGAAGGCGATGGTCCTCCATTCTGGAGACGTGACCCATCCAGCGCAGCTGGATCTTCAGCAGCGTGGACTCGATGCTGTCGACCTCTGCCATCTCGAGTACTTCGACGTTAGGGGTGTAAGCGCTCCAATGGATGTTGAGGATGGAGCGGAGACAACGCTGGTGGAAGCGTTCTAGGAGCCGTAGGTGATGCCGGTAGAGGACCCATGATTCGGAGCCGAACAGGAGTGTGGGTATGACAACAGCTCTGTATACGCTTATCTTTGTGAGGTTTTTCAGTTGGTTGTTTTTCCAGACTCTTTTGTGTAGTCTTCCAAAGGCGCTATTTGCCTTGGCGAGTCTGTTGTCTATCTCATTGTCGATCCTTGCATCTGATGAAATGGTGCAGCCGAGATAGGTAAACTGGTTGACCGTTTTGAGTTTTGTGTGCCCGATGGAGATGTGGGGGGGCTGGTAGTCATGGTGGGGAGCTGGCTGATGGAGGACCTCAGTTTTCTTCAGGCTGACTTCCAGGCCAAACATTTTGGCAGTTTCCGCAAAGCAGGACGTCAAGCGCTGAAGAGCTGGCTCTGAATGGGCAACTAAAGCGGCATCATCTGCAAAGAGTAGTTCACGGACAAGTTTCTCTTGTGTCTTGGTGTGAGCTTGCAGGCGCCTCAGATTTAAGAGACTGCCATCCGTGCGGTACCGGATGTAAACAGCGTCTTCATTGTTGGGGTCTTTCATGGCTTGGTTCAGCATCATGCTGAAGAAGATTGAAAAGAGGGTTGGTGCGAGAACACAGCCTTGCTTCACGCCATTGTTAATGGAGAAGGGTTCAGAGAGCTCATTGCTGTATCTGACCCGACCTTGTTGGTTTTCGTGCAGTTGGATAATCATGTTGAGGAACTTTGGGGGACATCCGATGCGCTCTAGTATTTGCCAAAGCCCTTTCCTGCTCACAGTGTCGAAGGCTTTGGTGAGGTCAACAAAGGTGATGTAGAGTCCTTTGTTTTGTTCTCTGCACTTTTCTTGGAGCTGTCTGAGGGCAAAGACCATGTCAGTGGTTCCTCTGTTTGCGCGAAAGCCGCACTGTGATTCTGGGAGAATATTCTCGGCGACACTAGGTATTATTCTATTTAGTAGAATCCTAGCGAAGATTTTGCCTGCAATGGAGAGCAACATGATTCCCCTGTAGTTTGAGCAGTCTGATTTCTCGCCTTTGTTTTTGTACAGGGTGATGATGGTGGCATCACGAAGATCCTGAGGCAGTTTACCTTGGTCCCAACAAAGCTTGAAAAACTCATGCAGTTTGGCATGCAGAGTTTTGCCACCAGCCTTCCAGACTTCTGGGGGGATTCCATCCATACCTGCTGCTTTGCCACTTTTCAGTTGTTCGATTGCCTTATATGTCTCATCCAGGGTGGGAACCTCATCCAGCTCTAGCCTTAGGGGCTGTTGAGGGAGCTGGAGCAGGGCGGAATCTTGGACTGAGCGGTTGGCACTGAAAAGAGATTGGAAGTGTTCTGACCATCGGTTGAGGATGGAGATCTTGTCGCTGAGGAGGACTTTGCCGTCTGAGCTGCGCAGCGGGCTTTGGACTTGGGGTGAGGGGCCGTACACAGCCTTTAGAGCCTCGTAGAAACCCCTGAAGTCGCCAATGTCCGCGCTGAGCTGTGTTCGTTTGGCGAGGCTAGTCCACCACTCATTTTGGATCTCCCGGAGTTTGCGCTGAAGATGACTGCATGCGCGACGGATGGCTTGTTTCTTCTCTGGACAGGACGGCTTTGTAAGGTGAGCCTGGTGGGCAGCTCGCTTCTTTGCCAGCAGCTCCTGGATTTCCTGGCTGTTTTCGTCAAACCAGTCCTTGTTTTTCCTGGAGGAGAAGCCCAGTACCTCTTCAGTGGATTGCAGTATGGTAGTCTTCAACTGATCCCAGAGGGTTTCAGGGGACAGGTCCGTGAGGCGGGTTGCAATGTCGAGCTTTGCTTTGAGGTTTGCCTGGAAGTTTCCTCTCGCTTCGTCTGACTGCAGGTTTCCAACATTGAACCTCTTTCTGGGGGCTTTATTGTTCCTGGGCTTTGGCTTGAAGTGAAGGTTGAGCTTGCAGCAATAATTACAGTAATACCAAAGACAGGGAAAGATCCACTTGCACCAGTGTCATATAGAACAATATCTCCACTTAACACAGATTATAAGATAATAGCTAAACTATTATCAAACAGATTGGCCAACTACTGGATTTATTTAAAAAAGACGAACAACAGGCAATATCTGTAAATTTATTAACTTAATTCATGCAGTAGAAGGAAATAAAACTCCAACAGTAGCGGTTGCTTTAGACGCAGAGAAGGCCTTTGACAGAGTAGAATGGAATTATTTATTCAAAGTACTACAAAAATTCAGCCTACCAAAGAAATATATTAATTGGATTAAAGCATTATATAAGGGGCCATTGGCGAAAGTGACAGTAAATGGATATATATCAAAACAATTTAACTTAAGCAGATCAACAAGGCAGGGATGTCCATTATCTCCCTCACTGTTCGCGTTAGCTATAGAACCACTAGCAGAACTGATAAGAACAGAAAATAAAATAAGAGGGATAAAAATAAAAGAGAAGGAATATAAAATCAGTCTATTTGCAGATGACGTTATAATATACTTAAGAGAACCAGAAATATCAATAAAAGAATTACATAGGAAATTGAAGGAATATGGAGAAGTATCGGGGTACAAGATCAACGCAAATAAAAGTGAAGCAATGCCAATGAATAATGCGGATTTCACAAAGTTTAAGAAAGAATCGCCATTTAGATGGCAAACACAAGCAATGCGATACCTAGGTATACAACTAAATAAAAATCTCGTCCATCTATATAAACTAAATTACCATCCATTAATGAAAAAATTACAAGACGACTTAGAGCATTGGAAAGACTTACCACTAACACTAATAGGAAGGATAAACTGTATTAAAATGAACATTTTCCCAAGGATACAATACCTATTTAAGTCATTACCAATACACCTAACAGAGAAATTCTTCAGGGAGTTAAAGAAAATAATAAGGAAATTCTTATGGAATGGGGGGAAACCGAGGATAGCACTAGATAAATTAACAGAATGGTACAAACAAGGAGGCTTTAAACTTTAAGAATTATTATAGAGCTGCACAATTAAGATACCTATCAGATTTTTATCAAACAAGGGAAAAACCAGATTGGACCAGATTAGAACTAGATAAAATAGGGGAGAAGATACCTGAACATGTACTATATAAATGGGTTGAAAAATTAGTGCAACGTAGGAATTCACCAGTATTGAATCATCTGCTCAACATTTGGAAGAAGATTTATGTAGAAAGGAATAAAACAAATTACCAACTACCAAAACTAATATTGACGCAAAATCAACTAATCTCTTTCACAATAGATAACCTTTCCTTTCGAGAATGGGAGAGAAAAGGGATCAAAAGAATAGAAAATTGTTTTTCGGGAAATAAATTATTATCCTTTGAACAAATGAAGGATAAATATAATATAACTCACGATACAATGTTTGCATACTACCAATTGAAAACCTACTTGAAGGACAAATTGGGAAACAGTCTGAGGTTACCAGAAGGAAGCAATTTTGAATATGTGATTACAGACACATTGATAATTAAAAAATTTTTAACAAACATGTACATCAAACTGTAAGAAAAGGAGAACGAGGAAACAAACGGTAAACCTAAACAAAAATGGGAACAAGATCTAAACAAAGATAAAGAATGAAACATGGGAGAAGCTATGCTCCGGAACTATGAGAAATACAATAAACACGAGGTTACGCATGATACAATATAACTGGATACACAGGCTATACATCACACCTCAAAAGTTAAATAAATGGGACCCAACAGTATCAGACAGATGTTTTCGCTGTAAAAAGGAAACGGGAACAACAATTCATGCAATTTGGACATGTGAGAAAGTGGAAAATTTTTGGGAAGATCTGAACCAGATATTAAATAAAATCACAAAAAGCAATATACCAAAAAACCCAGAGATCTTCCTCCTAAGTAATATAAGAAACAAAGAATTTGGACTCGATTAGGATGGAGGACAAAAAAGATTTGTTATGATAGCCCTAGCTGTAGCAAAAAAATGTATTATGTCAACCTGGAAATTAGAAGACAACTTCAGAATACAACAATGGTACATAGAAATGAATAAATGTATTCCATTAGAAAAAATAACATAATTTAAGAAATAACATTACAATATTCGAACAAATATGGGAGCCATACATGAAATACAATAGAGAAATCCTACCATGGACTTCCACTACCTAAAAGGACAGGAGAAGATAATGAAAAGAACTGACTCAGTAAAATTTCTTGTTTATTTTTATTAAGTGACAACATTGTTTAACGGGTTTAATGTATCTTATAGATTGAACTTCAAATAAATGGGGAAGGGGTTGAGGGAAGGAGGGAAGGGAGGGAGGAAAAAGGGGGAGAAAATGACACTATATATATTTAAGAAGAAAAATGTCTGTATGTATCTTGGTCAATATGGTTTATAGTGTGAAAAATAAAAAAATTTTTAAAAAAACCTCGTCATACAGACAACTATCAATCCTGAATACAAATTACAAAATCCTAGCAAAGGCATTAGCTAACAGATTGGGTGAGAATTTACTAAAGTTAATGCATCCAGATCAGGTAGGGTTTATTAAAGAAAGGCATTCTTCAAATAGGTAGATTATTCAGTATAATACATATCGCAAAATCAAAGTTGAATCCAAATCTAAATATTTCTTTAAATGTAGAAAAAGCATTTGATCGACAAGAATGGTCTTTCTTATATAAAACGTTGGAACAACTTGGTATAGGTAGAAAATGTATAAATTGGATAAAACTCTCTATCATAAACCACAAACTAAAGTTATAACTAATATTCAAATGTCATCTATTTTTCCCTTGAGTAGATCGAGTAAACAGGGTGTCCCCTATCACCAGCATTATTCATCCTAGCTATTGATCTCCTGGCAGAGATTATAAGAGATCCAGATATTAAGAGCTTCAAAGTTGGACAAGAAGAATATAAAATAGTTTATTTGCTGATGATGTGCTATTATATATGTCTGATCCAGCTAAATCATTGATAAGATTACAAACAATATTAGAAAAATATGGAAGAATATCAGGATATAAAATAAATGGACAAAAGTAAGATAATGCCATTGCAAATTTTTGATTATGAAAGATACCATAAAGGTAGTAGATTTAAATGGAAGAATGATGGAATTAAATACTTAGGGATCATGACAGATAATAATTTCCAGAATTTATGTAAGCTTAATTATACCCCTCTATTAGAAAAAAAATAGAAAAAGATTTACAGAAATGGAAAAATCTGTCGATTACATTAATAGGAAGGGTAAATTGCATAAAAATGAGAGTAATGCCAAGACTACAGTATCTCTTTCAATCGTTGCCTATTGCACTAACTAAAAATTTCTTTATATTATTACATAATTGTATAAGACAATTCCTATGGAATAACAAAGTACCAAGAATTGCACTGGAAAAGTTAACATGGAATTATAAATTGGAAAGACTTAGACACCTGGATTTTAAGAAATATTATCTATCAGCACAAGCAAGATTTCTAACATCTTTCTTTGAAGAAAACAGTCCCCCTTCATGGATTGGAATGGGACTGAATTCAATAGAGGAGACAATGAAAGACTTAACACATATAAATGGAATATCAAGTCAATGCAAAAGAAACCAGATAATCCAATATTAATACATATGATTAGAATATGGCAGGAAATAAATGAAATGTATCGGGGAAAAAAAGAAAGTATATCACTGAGGGCATCATAATGTAAAATTGCACTACTGCCTATGAATGTAACAAGATATTGAATTTATGGTATGACAAAGGAATAAGATATGTTGATGATTATTATATGGAAAGATCTCATGTCTTTTGAACAATTAAAAAATAAGTATGGAGTAGCTAATGGGACATCCTTTTGCTTTCTCCAATTAAGATTCTTCTTTAGAGAAAGATGGGAACCAAACGGCCCCACCTGAAATTAATGAGATTGAATGAATGACTTGGCTGGGGAAGACACCTAAAAATATATCTAAAATGTACTTTGCTCTCCAAATAAAAATCCAAAACCAGCTTTACAGAGATTGAGAGAAATACACTTAATAATGGAAATTTTTGACATATATTTATGAAAAAACAAAAGTAAAATATTCAAAAAAATGAAAGGTTAGCAAATAATATCAAAGAAAAAACTGAAAGCTTTTTTTAAAATACATAAAGAGCTAAAGAAAGACAAAAGTAGACATAGGACCGATAGAGAAATTATAATGGGAGACAAGGAGATGGCAGAGGAACTGATGGAATATTTTGAATCAATCTACACTGTGGAAGACATTAGTAGCATACTGGACTCTCAAACGTCTCTGGGAAGATAAATAAGTGCAGTCAAGATCATGAGAGAGAAGGTACTAGGAAAGCTAAATGGTCCAAAGGTAGATAAGTTTCCCGGACTGGATGGAATGCACCCTCTAGTTCTGAAGGAGGTAGCAGTAGAGATTATGGAGGCATTGGTAATGATCTTCCAGGAATTAATGGATTCTGGCCTGGTTCTGGAGGTCTGGAGGATTTGAATTTCACTCTACTGTTTAAGAAGGGAGCAAGGCACCAGAAAGGAAATTATAGCCCTATTAGCCTGACGTCGGTGGGAGGGAAGCTGTTGGAGTCGATTGTCAAGGATGAGATTACAGTGTATCTAGAGGCGCATGATAAGATTGGCCCAAGTCAGCATGTTTCCTTAAAGAAAAATCATGCCTGACAAATCTATTGCAATTTTTTGAAGAGATCACAATTAGGAGATACAGTGGCTGTTGTGTATTTGGACTCAAAGGCCTTCGCCAATGTGCCACGCATAAGGATGTTTAACAAGATGAGAACCCATGGAATTACAGGAAGGATACTAGCACGTGTAGAGCATTTGGCTGATAGTCAAGAATCAGAGAGTGAAAATAAAAGCTACCAGTAGTGTTTTGCAGGGTGTTGAGGCTGCTTCTTTTTATGTTGTATATTAATGATGTGGATTATGAAATGGTTGCCTTTGTGGCTAAATTTGCAGAAGATACCTTAATAGATGGTAAGGCGGGTGGTGATGAGGATACTGAGGGGCTTCAGAGAGACTTGGATAGATTGGGAGAATGGTCAAAGAGATGACAGATGAAATACAATGTTGGAAAGTGTACTGTCATACTCTTTTGAAGAAGATATAGGTAGGCAGTATTATTTAAATGGGGAGAAAATTCAAAATTCGGAGGTGCAAAGGGACTTGGGAGTCCTCTTGCAGGATACCCTAAAGATTAACCTTCAGGCTGAGTCAGTGTGAAGGAGGTGAATGCAATTTTGGCATTCATTTTTAGAGGAATAGCATATAAAAACAGGGATGTAATGTTGAGACTCTATAAAGCACTGGTGAGACCTTACTGGAGTACTGTGTATAGTTTTGGATACCTTATTTGAGAAAAGACATGCTGGTGTTGGAGAGGGTTCAGAAAAGATTTACTAGAATGATACCAGGAATGAAAGAGTTAGTATATGAGGAATGTTTGTTGGCTCTTGGACTGTACTCGAAGAATGAGGCACCTCATAGAGACTGAAATTCTTGGACAGAGTAGATGTAGCAAGGAAGTTTCCCATGGAAGGGGAGTCTAGGACAATGGAGCATAACTTCAGGATAAAGGGACATCTATTTAAAAAAGAGATGCAGAAAAAAAAATTAGCCAGAGCGTCATGAGTCGGTGAAACCTGTTGCCACAGATGGCTCTGGAAATTAGGAAATTGGGGTGTATTTCTGGCAGAATTAGGTTTTTGATTAGTCAAAGGTTACAGAGAGAAGGCTGGGGAGTGAGGCTGAGTGGGAGGATGGATCAGCTCATGATAGAATAATAGGCCAGACTTGATGGGCTGATTGACCGACTTCTGCTCCTATATCTTGTGAACTTTGAAAATATGCCAGATCATGGGATTTGTCATATTTGCATCTTAACATCTGTGTGGGTATCGGTTTCTTGGAATTAGTTTTCATGTAAGTGAAGTAGTTAATAGTTGTTGCAACTTTTTCATGTTCAAGATACACTGAATTGTTTGTAATCCCATACGATTGTCTTATATCACCACAAACTATTCAGCTGCTGTATTTTAGGTTTGAGATTTACATAAAAAATACAAATAGTAGATTTTAAATAAATGCAAGTAATGTCAAAAACAAAATTAGTCAAAACAGAATAATTCTAAATATTCCTTTTTTTTTATCCTATGGCAGACTGGTCACATAAATTCTCCAACATTTGAAAGGTAGGTTTGTGTTGGGGGTTTTTGAAGATGCTCTGTCGAAACTGTCAAGAAATTAAGGACCTTATTGCAGAATTTTGTAAATTGAGCATAAGCAATTTGACTGAAAAATTGTGAACTAACTGCTGTGTTTCAGTAATGTTGTATAAAAACTTACATTCATTGAAATATTTTCACTGTTTAGGAAATCTCTTCTGAAAATATTGAAAAGCAATCTGTAGAAGATCCTCTGCCTTTCCCACCACATTGTTCCTTATCTGAGCCTTCAGTTTCCCAGCAACACAGACAGAAGAATAATGAATTCCTAAGGAAGGCTAAGAAGGTGAGTAGATAAGCATGAGAAAATTTGGCAATATTTAATTTACCTACCTCAAAATAGTTCTCTGCATTGAGCTTTAGCTATTTTATTAAGGTTACTATTTCTTCACACACAAATTGATGGTGTATATTTTGCAGGAAATTTTTCTCTTAAACTGGAAAAAAAATCACAAAATAAAATAACCTAGACTATATTTTTCTTACACCTTAAAGTGTTTTAATAATTAAGATCTTTAATATTGTATTGAACTGTTTCAGGAAAAAGTTTCTGCCCCAAGACAATTGCCTTCTCCACCATGTAATATAACTAAAGTTCATGAAAAGAAGTACAACATTTCTGATAACATTTTCAGTGGAGCTTCCATATCAGTAGCCAACTCAAAGGATAATGAGACTAGAGTTTCACAGGTTTGTATGTTCCTTATTCTGTGGTTGATTTTCAGTAATTTCTGTCAAAATAACTTCAAAAAACCTCTCTAATTATCTGAGGAAAATAAATTAACCAAAACAAAAAAAATGAAATATATTGCTTTAAAAAAAAAATACCAATGTAATATATATCCTTAGAAAACTAACAAATGTTCATATTTATATTAAATAGCTGTTCCTCCTTTAGCTGACCAAAGCAGTACCAGAGCGACCTGATCTATTTCCTCTGAGGAAATAAGATGTAAGCTACATGAAATAAAGAAAAGAACCACCATGGGTAACAATATGGCTTTTTGGATCAGATGCATAATGGAAATAGAATGGATGTCTTAGAAAAATGGAGGGGAATGGTATCCTTCCTTACCTGTTCCAGGTTGTTGCAATCTGACTATTTTCCTTCAGCATCATGAAAAGTTAAAAACAAGTATTGTACATAGGTCAAGCATGAGTTTGTATACATTTCACTAAATTCTGTCACTTCAAATTCACAGCTGAAAATGGAAGGGGAAAGCCAGTTTTATTCTTGAGGCCATTGGAAGAAATAAACCTGTGTTTTAATAAAATGTAATTTTTAATATTTGAATAACTCAAATATTTTTGTTAAAATTGGACAAATAGCAGAAACACTGGATTGTTACAAAGTTCAGGTATTCAAATACATTATGAATTTGTATTTTCTTCATGTACCATAGGACCGTCCATTATCTGCCAGAGAACGAAGGAGGTTAAAACAATCTAGAGAAGAGTTTCCTTATTCAGGTATTCAATGCATTCTCTCTAAGAATCTTTTTATTTTCTCCTTTAAAAGGCATTCATTTCTTTGCAGAATATAATTCTAAAGTCATATAAGTCCTTCTGGTGTTTAGTTTGTATTTCAGCCTTGTTGCTAATTATTGGATGATATTTGATATAAACTAATAGAAGCAAACACAATTCTTATTTTAGTTGATGTTGAAAGAGAACTTTGGTCAGGATTTACGAGACAATTGAGACATCGTTTCCTTGATGATTTTGCTTGCCTCTGCCTCTCACTGGAAAGAAGGCACAGACTCTCTGCAATGATACAGTCAACATATCAACTATTTTATGGGCTAGGGACTGAATCCAAGCGTTTTCGATGTACATGTCTCAGCTCTTCATTGGGAAGTATTCCTTGCCTTTCAATGCAGATTACTCATTGCATCCTAAGTATAAACAGTACAAGACAGGGTAATATTTCTTACTTCCTCCTTGCACTCTAGCTACCTAATAGGAAAAAGCTTTATTGATATTGTTAGAGGACATGTACAATCTATGCCAGATTTATGAGGTCCATGGCAGGTCAGGCACACTTGCTTCTAACCTCCAAAGAAAGGTTGATTTGCCTCACACTATTGCCCCTATGAGAAATTGTGGAAGCAAGTTGGTTGAACCTATCACATCAAGGTGCCATAAATTGCTCTTTGCAATTTAAGAAAACCTTCACTATAAGCTTCATCCTTAGAATGGCTGTAAAAACCTGACAGCAAAGGGTGAGGAGATGGGTCATAGTGCAGTGCTAATTATCAAAGCTGCCAAAATCTCTACATGTTTCTGTCTTCAAGACATTAAAAACTACAAAAATATACATGCATACAAAATATATATGCAACTAATTGTTTTTTAATTAAAAACAGTTAAGGCATTTTAACATTTATACAGGTATATAAGACCTGAAGGTCTTAGATACAGTGAACGCTCATTTCCCTGGAGTAGTTGATTCTAGAAGATACAGAAAAACAATGGAAGTTGGTACAATTATGACATTCTAAAGACATTTGAATGGCTACCGGTATATGGATTGTAAATATTTGGAAGATATGGGCCAAATGGAGGCAATGGGACTAGCTGAGAATGCAAATTTTATCAACATGGACAAGTTGGATAAAAGGGCCTGCTGCATATTGTACGATCCAAAAACATTTTAAAAATGAACGTAATCAATAAGAAAACATCCAAATTAACTAATTACATAGCTGTGGTGGCTCACCACTCAGCAGGCGATCCGGCCCCGCTTGTAAGCCACGTGGCAGGACAGCTGGCCAAAATGGCGCCGTCGGGGGTTTTCCCTTTCCTCCCAGCGTGGGGCTCAGAAACCCGTGCTGGGGGACCACGTGATGCCTGGGTAATGTCAGCGTCCTCCAGCGCGGTTCTCAGCCAGGTCCGTGCTGGGAGTATAAGTTCAGCCCAGCAGCCTGCAATAAACTAGTCTGCTCACTGAGCTCAACCCGTCTGGTTGTGTGTGTTATTGCAGGAGCAGTGTAGCTGCCTCTACAATTGGTTACCCCGACTGGTTCAAACGTCTTTGAACCCATCATGACCGAGCCTGGGATCAGCGCTATAGCCATGAATTCTGGGTTTAGGAGCTGGAGACCTGGTTCGGCCATGTGGAGGCTCAGTTTCACCTCCGCTAGATTTTGTCCGACACGACCAAATTCTACCATGGTTGCTGCCCTGGACCAGGCCACCGCTAGACACGTGCTGCACCTCGTTCAGTACCCACCCGCCGAAGACAAATACGAGACCATCAAGCGAGTGCTTATTGGATCCCTCGGACCATCTAGACACCAGCGTGCCGCTCAGATGCTGCAACTCGACGCCCTGGGGGACAGGTCCCCAGTGGAGCTGATGGACGAAATGCTCGCGCTCATGGGTGAGCACACCAACTGCCCACTCTTCGAGCGCATTTTCCTCGACCATATACCCGGGGACATCAGGCTGCTGCTGGTCCAGGAGAACTTCACTGACCTGAGGAAGGTCACCCAGAAGGCCCAAGAGCTACGGCTTGCACGATTCCCGGAGGCTCAGCGGTCCAGCAGATCACGAGGCATGACCATGCCAAGCCTGCCCCTAGTGCTGCAGTAGAGCATCGGGCCCCTGCAGGGGCCCCCAAGAGCATAACCAAGGCCACAGCATTTGCTCCAGGCCTCTGCTTCTACCACCAGCGCTGGGGAGCCAAGGCTCGGAAGTGTCGTCAGCCCTGCTCATTCCAGGGAAACGACCTGGCCAAAGACACAGCCTCTTCTATTTGTTTGGACTAAGTCAGCGGCCGGCGGTTCCTTGTTGACACTGGAGCCCAGATCAGCGTCATCCCGTCCACAGCCGTCGAATCCAGGAACGGACCTTGTGGACCTCCCCTCCATGGAGACAATGCGACAGAAATTTGGACGTATGGAGAAAAGACAGTCCACTTCCAGATCGTCCAACAAAATTTTGCGTGGGGGTTCACCGTCTCGCCCCTCCCGACTGCCATCCTGGGTGCACACTTACTCCTCACACACAGGCTTCTGGTGGACATTCGAGGTAGGCACCTGGTGGATGCCCATACCTTCCAGGCCATTCGCCTCGGCGCCTCCCGCTCAGAGCAACTGCAGATGGCCACGATCAGCACGCCCAGAGACGAGTTCCAGCGAATCCTGGACAAGTTCCCGACACTCCTCACGCCACAGTTCTCTGCTGCCTCGCTGCACCTCAGGATGTTCCACTGCAACCCCACCCAGGGCCCACCGGTTCACGCCAAGGCACGCCAGCTCCCATCTGACAAGTTCCAGGTGGTGAAGGAGGAGTTTTTGCACCTGTTGGCACTGGGGATCATTCGGCAATCCGACAGCCCGTGGGCCTCGCTGCTCCACCTGGTCCCGAAAGCCTCCAGCGGCTGGCGTTCCTGCAAAGACTCGACGGCTCGACAAGGCAACAGTTCCTGACCGTTACCCCATCCCTCACATCCAAGACTTTACAGCCATCCTGCACGGTGCGAGGGTGTTCTCCAAGGTTGACCTGGTGCCCGGATATCACCAGATCCCAGTGCACCCTGAGGACATACCTAAGACGGCCATCATCACCCCCTTTGGCTTGTTCGAATTCCTGCACATGCCGTTCAGGCTCAAGAATGCCGCTCAGACCTTCCAGCGCCTCATGGACCCTGTGGGCAGGGACTTGGATTTTGTCTTTATTTATTTGGACGACATCCTCGTCGTCAGCAAAGACCAGGTGCAACACAAGGCCCACCTACACGCCCTTTTCTCTCGGCTGGCCAATTTCGGCCTTACCATCAACCCGGCCAAGTGCCAGTTCGGGTAAGAGTCCATGCAGTTCCTGGGCCATACCATCACGGCCGAAGGAGCCACACCCGCCACTGCGAAGGTTGCCGCTATCAGGGAGTTCCCACGCCCGGGCAGCCTCAAGGGACTGCAGGAGTTCATGGGTATGGTCAACTTTTACAGCCGCCCGCTCCGCCTGCCGGAACGCAAGTATAGTGCCTTCGACCGCGAGTTATTGGGCATTTCTGCTATTTTTTGGAGGGGAGGACTTTTACCATTTTCACCGATCACAAATCCCTCACCCAGGCGCTTGCGATGGCAAAGGATCCCTGGTCGGTCCGCCAGCAGCGTCACCTCTCCTTCATGTCGGAGTTTACCACCGACATTCAGCACAAGGCAGGGAAGGACAATGTTGTTGCCGGTGCACTCTCGCGACCGGCCATCTGTGCGCTGATGCCCGGCCTCGACTTCGACCAGCTTGCCCAGGACCAGAAGTCTGATGAGGAGACGAGGGCCTTCAAGACTGCCATCACAGGCCTGCAGTTCCGAGGCCTCCCGACTCCAAGCGTCGAAGGCACCATCCTATGTGATATCTCCATGGGCACCCCATGACCAGTTGTTCCCCAGCAGTGACGCAGGCAGGTCTTCCAACACATCCACGACCTTTCATATCCGTCCATCAGGTCCACAGTCCGGATGGTGGCAGAACGGTTCATATGGCATGGGCTGCGGAAGCAGATCGTGGGCTGGTCCAGAACATGCACCCATTGCTAGACGTCCAAGGTGCACAGGCACACCAGGGCGCCCATATAGGAGTTCGAGCACATCCGGGAATGGTTCAGTCACATTCACGTGGACATCGTCGGGACCTTACCCATTTCCCAGAGCAACCGTTACCTGTTTACGATAGTGGACCGCACCACTCACTGGCCTGAAGCATTCCCGATGCCAGACGCCTCCACCGACTCCTGCTCCTGAGCACTGTTGCATGGTTGGGTCGCCTGGTTCGGCGTCCCGGCGATTGGGGCGCCCAGTTCACATCTGCGCTCTGGGGACAGCTCGCCACAGGTTGGGGATCCAGCTACACCATACCACGGCCTACCACCCGCAGGCCAATGGACTGATCGAACGTCTGCACCACCACCTTAAGTCGGCACTCATGGCCCGCCTCACCAGTCCCGACTGGGTGGACTAACTGCCTTGGGTGCTCCTGGGCATCCGCTCCACTCCCAAGGAAGATCTGCAGGTGTCATCAGCTGAGCTGGTCTACGGTGCGCCGCTGGCACTACCTGGTGAGTTCGTCAATGCACCTCACAATCCCCAGCGGTCGCCGCACGAGCTACTTACTCACCTCAGGATATACTTGGACTTGTTCGAACCCCCACCACCGCCCAATCATGGCACCCGCCTGTCATGTTCCCGGCGAACTGCTTTCCGCAGAGTGCGTTTTCGTTTGGCGGGGCCCGACGCAGCACCTCTGCAGCAACCGTACTAGGGGCAATACAGGGTTGTACAGCGTTCCGGCTCTACATTCACGCTGGACATTGGTGGCAGCCAGGAGCTGTTTACCATGGACAGGATGAAGCCAGCGCACCTTGATCCCACCGAGCCCGTGGTTGTAGCCCAGCCCAAGAAGTGAGGTCGCCCGGCGAAAAAGGACATTGGCGCTGGTTCTGGGGGGGGTGTGTGTGGTGGCTCACCACTAAGCAGGCAAACCGGCCCCACTTGTAAGCCAAGCAGCAGGGCAGCTGGCCAAAATGGCGCCGTCGGGGGTTTTCCCTTTCCTCCCAGTGCGGGGCTCAGAAACCCATGCTGGGGGAACCACGTGACACCTGGGTGACGTCAGCGCCCTCCAGCGCGGTTCTCAGCCAGGTCGGGCTGGGAGTGTAAGTGCAACCCAGCAGCCTGCAATAGTTTGCTCACTGAGCTCAACCCGTCTAGTTGTTTGTGTTCTTTCAGGAACAGTGTAGCTGCCGCTACATAGCTCCTAACTGCAAAAAATGTTATCCTTATGCTATTATTAGAATAGATTAGCCAATGTTTGTGATGGTAAATTGCAGCAACTTTGCACTAGACTGTAAGAACACAGCAAAACCACTGTGAAAAGTAAACCACTTCCTCTGGTCTGCTGCAATCTCTGTATTTACATAGAACTCCCAAAGTTGTAAATAATTACACAGCAAATGGACAGGAAACTTCTGAGATTTCACAACAAAATATTGACCATTATTTTCATCTGTAAACAAAAACCTATGTACACACAACCTCTTCTTCTTCTTTGGCTTGGCTTCGCGGACGAAGATTTATGGAGGGGGTAAAACCATACACACCACCTTCTTTGGCTTGGCTTCGCGGACGAAGATTTATGGAGGGGGTAAAAAGACCACGTCAGCTGCAGGCTCGTTTGTGGCTGACAAGTCCAATGCGGGACAGGCAGACATGGTTGCAGCGGTTGCAGGGGAAAATTGGTTGGTTGGGTGTTGGGTTTTTCCTCCTTTGCCTTTTGTCAGTGAGGTGGGCTCTGCGGTCTTCTTCAAAGGAGGTTGCTGCCCGCCGAACTGTGAGGCGCCAAGATGCACGGTTTGAGGCGTTATCAGCCCACTGGCGGTGGTCAATGTGGCAGGCACCAAGAAATTTCTTTAGGCAGTCCTTGTGCCTTTTCTTTGGTGCACCTCTGTCACGGTGGTCAGTGGAGAGCTCGCCATATAACACGATCTTGGGAAGGCGATGGTCCTCCATTCTGGAGACGTGACCCATCCAGCGCAGCTGGATCTTCAGCAACACCACCTATAGCACAGTAAGAGACCCAAGATCTTTCACAGAGGCCTGATTAAACTTTTCACTAAGCAAATCATGTCAGGAGATAGAAAGGGAAAAATATATTACAAGAAGTAGGTTTACAGAGCCTCTTAAAGGAGTTGAGAGTATTAGAAAGAGCTTAAAGGATGGAATTCCTGTATTTTGGGTCTTGGGAGTTGAAGGCATGGAGCCACTGATAAAGCAATTAAATTAACAGATAATCAGGCTACCTGAATTAGAGATTATAGGACTGAATTAAATTTCAAGTGGACATTCCAATACCTTTGCATGATGGTTACTTTCCCCTACTCATTTAACATTATAAAGTTTTATTAGCTCTAGTTTATAACATTACACTGTTATTAATGGTATGGAGTTCCTCACCAGTGCCCACATCAAGAAGAAACTCGCAATGTGTGGCTTTGGAACCAAATTCTTATGAGGAGAACCAAAATGTGAAAGTTAACCGATCATTGTCGGATGTTGCTATTCATCAAGGAAAGGTAATATTTTACTCATTACAACATATTGTAGTAGCAAAAACAGCAGAAATGCACATTGCCAATATCTGAAAACTGGCACATCCCTCACTTTACCTTTTACTGACATAGAAAGGGGTCGACTTGGGTTCATTGAGAAGTGTAGGACGTGCCAGGAGCAGCACCAGCATACCAAAAAATAAATTGCATCTTGATGAAGCTGCAATGCAAACAACAAAACCTGTATGCAACAGATATTTAACAGCCAATGGACCAGATAAAAGCTGTGAATGATGATGGACAATTAACAGGAGAAGACTCAGAATATCCCGAATTTCAACAATTGGGGAACCTAGCATAGTGTGGGCTCAAAACAAGACTGAAGCAATTGTTGCCTTAATGCCAAATGAATAATTGATCTTGGCTTCCTCCTGAGATCACCACCTTCAGCCAATTTAATTCATTCTCACTGCACATATGTTTCCTAACCTGCTGAACATGTCCAACATTTTCTGTTTTAATTAGAAAGTAGCAGTCCATAAACAGTTACACTAAATTAACTCACAGAAAAGAGAGGGGAGAAGGAAATTACTTTAGGGTTTTGTTAGGGTTGAAATACAATCGTCTGAAGATCTAATTGTGAAAACTTAAGAATGCTGGAGGAACTCAGCAGTTCTCACAACATCCATAGGATGTAAAGATGTTTAACCAACATTTTGGGCCTGAGCCCTTAGGGTTTTTACCTTGAGTAAGACCATTTACCCATTTTCAATAATGAATAATCAATGAACATGGCTTTAAAAACAAAACATTTTCACAATTATTACAAACTAAAATCAAACCATACAATTTCTAATAAAACATTAAAGCTATCCGTCTCAGCAGCATCTCTTCCTTGCCAATCATTCAACTCTGGTGATCCCTACTGTATATTACCTATCTTTTTATCTCTCCTTACCTGTTTTCACTTCCCTTTGTGCTTCAACACCATACAGTTTTTGTACATTATTCTTTGGCTCAGAATCAGTGTTAAACATTACAACAATCAGATCCCTGCTAATTCATGCCAAATGCTCCTGTGTCAGCCAGTAAAAGATAGAAAATGTTAAAATCAAACAGTATAGTGATTTATTATTATTTCACCTTGTGATAATTGTACTTACTGACTGATTTTGAACTAATCTATTCTTTATACGATGCTTTGACAGAACATGAGTGAGTTATCCCATCACCTTTCAGATGATGAGTATAGTTCTTCAACCAGCTCAACTGACAAGTCAGAGGGGGACTGCAAAGAATTGTGAGTACTTAAATGTTTTCAATAATGATAGCAGTTCTAAGCTTTAATTTAGTAATTTAGCAAAGTATCTTAAAATATTTAAAAAGAAAACACTTCAAGAATTCATGCCAAACCACATAAAAAGGAATTAGAGCAGGATAATCAGGTGGGGCAGGTGATGCAGGTAACTAAAGATAGCCGAAAATATGTCTGCATTAGTAGTGAAGAGGTGTTAGCAGTCTTAGATCATATCAAGCTCAATAAATCTCTAGGACCAGACCAAGTGCATTGTGGGAAGCAGCATGGAAATTGTCGGGGCCTTGACAGACATTTTTAACTCATTGCTGAGGACAGAAGTTCTAGAGGACTGATAAATGTGGTGCCATTATTTAAAAAGGGCTGTATCTGGGTTGCTACAGACCCGTTAATTTGATGTCAATGGTAAGGAAACTGCTGCAGAGGATTCTGATATTCGTAGCCTTTTACACTACAGAATTGGGTCCTTCAGCCCATTTGGTGTGTTCTGATTTTCTCCCACGTTCCAAAGATGTATGGGATTAGTAGGCTAATTGATCACATGGGTGTATTTTGGCAGTGCGGCTCATGGGCTGTATCTTTAAATTAACCGTTAAGGTGAGGGGGAGTTGGAATTCTGAAGTGACATGAGGGGACAGTTTTTCAAAGAATGGTGGGTATATGGGGGGGGGGGGGGGGAAATGGTAGCGCTGCCAGAGCTGCTAGAATGGCTGCATTGCTGCTGGTGCAGACCCACAGAGAGTGGGGAGCAAAGTCACAGCACTTAATTGGGGTCAACTGCCCAATCTGACTGCTGTTAGATTGTACAGGCTTTAAATAGCCTGTAAATGGAGCTGACGATGGTTTTATTTAAAATCCTGTGACCATGGGGTCTGTGCCTAAGATGGCGATGCCTATGATCAGCTGCCTCGAGGGGTTGCCGACTCCAGGGAAGCAAGAGGACTGGCACTGGGCACCAGAAAACAGGGAGTTCACCCCACCCCCACCGTCTGAGGAGAAACAGAGGAGATCACCCACAGTACAGTGACCACGGCGGCGGACCAGTAAGGAACTCTCAGGCTGAAGAACACACAGGCAGCGAGTTGTTGGTGACTCAAGGCGAGGAACCCATGCAGGCTGTGGGCTGCTGGCGACTGTGATTGAGGGATTCACACCAGGCTGCAGACTGCTAGAGGGTGGCTCAAGACTGGCTGAAGGGGTACCAGGTATCGGAACTAGGGCACTGAAGGGTTCCTGATCGTGTTGTTTGGATCTGGAACTCGGGCTGCTGATGGTTTGGATTGTGTGTGGCTGCAGGCTCTGCATAAGTGCTGGAGGCAAATTCATGGACACACAGTGACTCTAAGGGGACTGTGTTTTGCTTCTCTTTCTCTGACTGTAAGACGCGCTTCAGGCAATTTCTGCCGATGGCAAATTTGTCTGCCTTATGGCAGATGACTCTTTTGGAAGACTACACAAAAGAGTCTGGAAAAACAACCAACTGAAAAACCTCACAAAGATAAGCGTATACAGAGCCGTTGTCATACCCACACTCCTGTTCGGCTCCGAATCATGGGTCCTCTACCGGCACCACCTACGGCTCCTAGAACGCTTCCACCAGCGTTGTCTCCGCTCCATCCTCAACATCCATTGGAGCGCTCACACCCCTAACGTCGAGGTACTCGAGATGGCAGAGGTCGACAGCATCGAGTCCACGCTGCTGAAGATCCAGCTGCGCTGGATGGGTCACGTCTCCAGAATGGAGGACCATCGCCTTCCCAAGATCGTATTATATGGCGAGCTCTCCACTGGCCACCGTGACAGAGGTGCACCAAAGAAAAGGTACAAGGACTGCCTAAAGAAATCTCTTGGTGCCTGCCACATTGACCACCGCCAGTGGGCTGATAACGCCTCAAACCGTGCATCTTGGCGCCTCACAGTTTGGCGGGCAGCAGCTTCCTTTGAAGAAGACCGCAGAGCCCACCTCACTGACAAAAGGCAAAGGAGGAAAAACCCAACACCCAACCCCAACCAACCAATTTTCCCTTGCAACCGCTGCAATCGTGTCTGCCTGTCCCGCATCGGACTGGTCAGCCACAAACGAGCCTGCAGCTGACGTGGACTTTTTACCCCCTCCATAAATCTTCGTCCGCGAAGCCAAGCCAAAGAATGGCAGATGAAAACAAATCTTGTGTAATATTATGTGACAATAAATTGAATCATGATCTTGGGAAAGAGCCGCCAGACAAAGTGATAGAGGCAAGCACGTTAGGATGTCTTACAAAACACTTGGATAATTACATAGATAGGTAGAGCTTTGAGAGGATGGGCCTAATGCAAGCAAGTGAGACTAAAGCAGGAGCGAACATTGTTCGACATGAATATAAGCTGGGCCTGTGGGGCCTGTTTCTGATTCTGACTTTATGCCTCTATATTTGGATGATTGTTGGAGAATTTGCACCAGTAATCCTTTGGTGTTTCACCTTTCAGGACACTATTAGATATTATAATGATACAAGATCTTAAAAGTTTTTTTTAATTAGCATGGTTTGTAAGGCTCAAGACTTGCATGTCATAAAACATGGTGTATGACTGAATGTGAAACCAGAATGGCAGCATCTGTAGACTCATTAGACCAGTGACTAAAGAAAGTGGGTGTTAACTATTATGAAAGGAATGACTGACTGATGGTCTTCCACAGGTTTACAGGATATAAAGAGCACTAAATAGTTGTAGAACACTAAATGAAACATTCATTGTCGATAAAGAGGATGCAATTTCATTCAAATAAAAGACATAGTTAGAAAGTTATTTTCACAAAGTCAGAATTAACACCAGTTTATTGCAATTCATGGAATTTAGGTTTTATCTTGATTAAGTAAGTTAAGGCTCTAGCCAGCAAACAGCTTTTCTTAAGCTTCAGCCACATCATCAAAAATATTTTTGAAGATCTAAACTAATTGGATTTCTGTCTTTTGCTTCTATAATACATCATTGGAAATTGCCTTTGAACCAAATACATCCTTAAGCAAGAAATTACTGCTATGGAAGTGCATGAACATTATATTTTACTTCACTGTTTCCTCCCATGTTATACAAATAGCAATGTCAGTTTGGTTTAACCAATGTGTGAGTAAGTAAGAATATTCATGAGCCCATCTCCTAATCTTTTCCCTTCTCTATAGTTAAACTGCCAATCTTGAATATTTTTTTTAATAATATCAATGTATTTTATAATCTTAAATTGATTTGATTCCCCTGCATTGCAGCCACTAAAGCATTTCTTAATTACCCACTAGGAAACCTGATTCCAGTGAAATGCACGATCTTGTAAAATTGATGACTCAAACATTAAAAATGGATTCAAAATATTCCAACAAAGAAAATCCATTGCCTGCTCCAACACCAGAATTCAAACTACGGTGTAAATATAGAGACACCCTGATCCTTCATGGAAAAGCTAAAGAAGGCTCACAGGATTTCTATTTCAACCAGTTTCCATCAGGTTTGTAGTAACCAGGAATACATAACCAAATATTTGAAATAATCTTCATTCCATGAATGAATTTTGTTTTAATTTGAGACAATCTCAATTAAAGCTTGAGATGTAAGTAAAAATTAAAGTTGTGACCTCACCTGAATTGCAGAAGTTATTTCATGTTACTGTACTATTAAATAATGTAATATTTATTTCTCTGTTTAGAGGTTGTATCTGTACCAGCAAAGATAAAAAGAACAGTTGAAGCTCTAAGAATCGATGTCCTAAAAGGATTAGGAGTGAAACTTTTAGAAAAAGTGTATAATATTATGGAAGATGATAATGAAACTAGGAGAGAGGTAGGTGCCTCATCTTTTAGTTAGGATGAATAATTCAGTTGTTGTGGGAATCAGTGTGTTGTATTGCTTATCATTTATTTTATATATGTCACCATTTTAGGAAAATCTGCAGGAACATATGGGTGAAGAATTGTACCAGAATTACAGTATGAAGGTCCAACAGCTAAAGTTTTTTGAAGACCATTCAAACTTTTGACTAATTAATATCCAATAAAATTGAATGAGTTAGTTTAATAAGTGCCTATTCACAGATACTGATGAAAGTTTTGCCATCATAGGTGGAAAATCCAGATGTCAGAATATGTAATGGCAAATCCTGAATTTCACTTAACTTTGCTCCATGCAATTAGTGAAAAAGAAATTGCACAAGGAATTATTAAGCAATGGACAAGTGTGCCCAGCTAAAATAACTTTGTTTTGAATTAAAACGAATGTATCATATCTTCTCTATCAATTCATTGTTATTGGTGAAATGTTAGATGAATAGTTAAATAAGTATTAAATGATATTGTCGTCATGCAGTTTTTGATATTTAGTCTGTCTTTAACAAGCAGTACATAACATGGAATTTACTGCATTTTTAGCCTTAATATCGTAATACCCATTTAGTCTCTGCTGCATTGGCAATGATTTATATATGTCACCATTTTAGGAAAATCTGCAGGAACATATGGGTGAAGAATTGTACCAGAATTACATGTGTTTTATATGAATGCATCTTTTAATAGTTGAAACAATGACCTATTGTTGATAAATGTCTGGATATAACCTGACCATTGAACATTTAAGTGTATGATTTAAGATGACTATTTTCAACCAACTCCAAAAGGACTTTTCCTAATGTTTAATTGTTTTTATTCCTACAGTTTTCTCTCTTAAATGGCTCTTTGGGGTAAAGTCAGGTCTCCATTGATTCATGATGGTGCCTAGTCTTGGTAACCCTAGACAACGAACAGCAGAGACAACCCAAAATGCATAGACTAGCTTAAAGGTCACTAGCAAAAGTTACAAGCTAATACTTTCCTAGCCTGGAGGAGTGAGGCTACTGTTAGTGTTTTTGTCAATGGAATGAGTTAACTCAACAAGCCTGAATTCATCATTGGACACGCAGTTCCTGATCAAGCAGAGTGTGCACATACGGCCATTGGAGAAACAGTTTTCACCAGAACACCTCTACTGATGTTAAAGTCTGCTTTAACATTTGTATTCATAATACAATATACTCAAGAACTCAAAAAATGAGGTGAAGTGAATCAAAATCACAAATTATTGTTATGAAATTCAGTATTTTGTGGCATTATCATAGTGCAAACATACATAACAATCGTACAACATTACTGTAAAAAATAAGATATTAATAACAGTATAGTGCACAAAAAGTCAGGCAGTGTCTTCGGTTCATTGATTATTCAAGAATCTGATGGCAGCGGGGAAGGAGTTGTCCTTAAGCCGCTGGGTGCTTGTCTTTAAGCTCCTATACCTTTTTTCTGGTGGTAGCTTAGTGAAGAGGGCATGGCCTGGGTGGTGAGGATCTTTGAGGATAGAGGCTGATTTTTTAAGACACTGCCTCATGTAGATGTCCTCAATGGAGTGAAGTCTGGTGCCTGTGATGTTGCAGGCTGAGTTAACTACCCTCTGGGGTTTATTTTTATCTTCAGAGTTGGTACCTCCATACCAGGCAGTGATGGAACTAGCCAGAATGCTCCCATGGTACACCTGTAGAAGTTTACGAGTCTTCTGCGACATACCGAACCTCTTCAAATACCTCACAAAGTATAGCCGCTAGCAAGCCTTCTTCGTGATTGCATCAACGTGGAGGCTCCAGGACAGATCCCCAGAAATGGTGACACCCAGGAATTTGAAGTTCTCGACCCTCTCCACCACCAAGTCCTCGATGAGGACAAGGTCGAGTTCCCCTGACTTCCTCCTGAAGTCCACAGTTATTTTCTTGGTTTTGCAGGCATTGAGTGCAAGGGTGTTGTTAAGCCTTTCAATGAGCTGATCTTCGCCCTCCTGTATGCTTCTTCATTGCCCCATTTGTGATTCTGCCAACAAGTGTGGTGTCATCGGTAAACTTGTAGGTAGGGCATTGGAATTGTGTCTGGCCATGGGTATATGACGAGTAGAGCAGTGGGCTAAGCAGACATCCTTGGGGTCCGACTGCGTTGATCAGTGAGGAGGAGACGTTGTTTCCAATTTGTGCTGACTGGACTTCTGATGAGGAACTCAAGGATCCAGTTCCAGAGCGGGGTTCAGAGGCCAAGAGTTTTGATCTTCTTGACTAGCACTGAGGGAATAATGGTATTGAAGGCTGAGCTATAGACTATGAAGAGCAGCCGTACGTATGAATTGCTGTTTTCGAGGTGATCCAGAACTGAGTGGAAAGCAGTGATAGTGAGTCCAGATCTTTACTTAGGTATGTGTTAATTCTGGCCATGACCAGCCTTTCAAAGCATTTCTTTACAGTAGAACTTAGTGCTTCTGGGTGATAGTCATTGAGGCAGCTCACACTACTCTTTTTGGGTACTGGTATGATTGATGCCACAGCGAGAGGTTGAAAATGTCCGTGAACACTCCAGCCAATTGGTTTGTGCAGATTTTCAGTTCCCTGCCAGGTACACTGTCAGGGCCTGACACCTTGCAAGGGTTCACCCTCTTGAATGATATTCTGACATAGCTCTCAGAGACAGATATCACAGGGTTCTCAGCTTTTTCAGGGATTCTAGTAGGCAATGGTTCTTCTTCTCAAAGGAGGCATAGAAGGTGTTCAGCTCATTGGCAAAAGCAAAGAAAATATATTTTCAACAATAATTTCAAATCCAATCAAACCAACACCAGACTACACTTTAAAATGGTGTGCATTTGTGTTTGTATTATTTGGTAAATAGAGTTGATCTTTTTACAAAATTACAAATAGAATATGTAAATAATTTCTTAGTGAGATTTGTTTCTTGCACTAAACTGCATGTAGACAGTCACAATAGTTGATAAAGGATTTATAAAATGTTCTCTTATATTACAACTATTTTATTGAATTATGTATGAGAAAATAATATACACTATCCAAAGTAAATTAAAGTTTCATCCATGGATTTGCTGCAAACTATAATATTCCACACTATGCTTATCTCTTATACAATTATGATCTCATCTCATAGTTCAATAATTTAAAACACAATGAAATTGACAAGAGTCTAATAATATGCATATCAAAAGCATTAATGTTTTTGTTTCAGACTACCATTTATCATTACCTTAAAGTAAGCCTAGCAGAGTAATGCTTTAGGCCAAGTAAAATTATGATTTTTAAACAAAAATTGAGGCATTAGGCATAAATTTAGGTTTTGATTGTTAGCAATTTAAGAAATTGATATCTGGGACCATCCAATATTTTTGTTTATTTGGAAAAGATCACTGAATTAACGGAAATGTAGTTGAAGTTATATAAAATGTTTATTATTTGAGACATCTTTTTTTGTGTGAGCATATTCTGTTGTCACTGGTTATATAGCGTCAGTCACTATGACTCCCACATGTTGCATTGTTTGAAGGTTTATGAACCAAGATAAGTGAGTTGTTTTATACAAATGTTCTTTTTATATTTCTTGTACTAAATTTGGATGTAAAGATAAACAGTTGGTAGTTGAAGAAAACTGCCATATTCATTGTAAACAACAGAATTACGTCTTTTTTAAGAATTTCATTTTGCTCTGGTCTGTTAGGGTCCAGAGTGTTCTTCAGACTATAAATGAAATTTGTAACCACAAACTGAATGCTGGAAGAACTCTGGGTCAACACGTGTGAAACCAGAAGGCGCAAGTTAATGTTTTGTGTTGCAACCCTTTATCAGGACTGAGAAGGAAGAGGAAAGATTGACTGTATTGGGGGGGGGGGGGGGGGGGGGAGGAGGAGGTGGGGAGAGAGTTGGTATAGAGGCTGTTAAGTGAAAGGTAAGCAAAGAGTATGGGGAAAATTGAACAAAGGTAGAAATATTTGGACTGTTAAATGTGTATGAGAAGAACACTGTGGGTTGTTGAAATTGGAAAACCTTGCATGGGTTGACTAGAAGTTCAGGACTACCCTTGCAAAATTAATAGATGTGCAAAGTTGTCATTCAATCTGCATTTAGTTTCTCCAGTGCAGCAGAGACTACAACATAAACATCAAATACAATATACAAAATTGGAAAGAGTTCAAATAAATTGCTACCTCACCTGGAACTGATAATTTCTATGTCTGGAAAGGGGTCATTTAAGAAGGCAGAGAGTCACAGCAGGTGGAGACTCAAACTTGGAGCTGTGGTATTTCTACCATCAGAAATGGGGTCTGGAGCCTGCCGCTGCTATCCACCTTGCTTCCATCTGGGAAACTCCAGGGCCGGCCGTCGCTGATGGTTACAACGGTCGGCCACCAAGACAGTTTCCTTTATGGGTCCAGCACTCAGGGCAGCTTTTCCTCATGGATATGGGTGGAAGTCAGCATCTTCCCCCGCCACCCCCCCCCCCCCCCGAACCGAGACACCCATGCCGAGAAGTCAGGACTGTCCCTCACTGCTGCTAACAATAGCAGCATATGCATATATAGGGTGTGGACCATCCCACCTGAGTTTGGTTCCTACCATTTTATCTGGACCTTCACTTTGGCTGATGTGTCTCAGCCCCTACTGGGTACAGACTTAAAAGAAGCCCACTACCTCCTGGTTGACCTGAAAGGGCGCCAGACCTTCACCCTTCAAGAAGAAACCCCCACCTCGACTTGGTATCTTTATCTGGCAATGAGTTTGCCAGAATCCTGGAAGTTCTCCACCGCAGTCCTGAAAAATGACATGCGGCCCCACATCCTCACACAGGAACAACCTCTACATGTCTGGGCATGCAGGCTTCCTCCCGACAAACTGAGGCTTGCCAAGAAAGGGTTCCAGAAGATGGAGGTGCTAGGAATCATTTGGCACTCAGACAGCCCATAAACCTCTCCACTACACATTGTGCTGAAGTCTTATGGTGGATGGACACCCTGTGGGGACTACTGCTGGCTCAATGATGCCACAACAGCCAACTGGTACCCAGTTCCCCACATCCAGGGCTTCATGGCCAATCTACATGGAGTGAGGATCTTCTCAAAAATTAACCGGGACTGGAGATATCACCAGATCCCCATGCACTCCAGCGACGTCCCCAAGACAGCCTCATCACTCTGGCCTTTTCAAGTTCCTCTGCATGCCTTTCGCCCTCAAAAACAGCAGAGACTTTACAGAGCATCGAGCTCTAAAATAACAGTCAACTTTCTCTTACACGTTAGGAATTGTATTTTCTTCCATCTGAGTAATCATGTTGTCACTAGATTGCAACCCACTGTTAGCGCATCCAAATGGAGGTTATTCACCTTCCTTTAGATTAAGTGCCTCTTAATCTCTGCCTTGAATATGTTAAATGAATTTGCTTCCATTACCTGTTTAACATTTCAAAGTGGGTTTCAAACAATGTTTTGGCAGGAATAAAGTATCTATATTGGTTTAGTAAAGAGTTCAGTTTTGAACAAACTAGTTAATATAATTAAATGCATATTTAATGTGCAAATTGTTTTTCACGTTCTACTTTGGGAACCTTTTTTTAAATATTTTTATATGCCAAACATGGAATCAACAAGAACAGAAAAATACGAAGAGTAAATTGTACATGATGGCTATAATCCTCATCACCCCCACCCTCCAATGAAAAGTGAATAAAGAAAAGAAACAAGCCCCAAAAAGATGATGAAAAAAAAAGAACAAAAAAGGAATTGTCAGGAGTCCATCATCTACCCTACAATTTCATATTTTCAAAATTTACTTAGATCTCAAAGGGGCTATTAGTGTGGATCTCGAAGGTGAGATGGGACACAATTAAAGATTTGCACCTGGATTTTGTAAATATGGCTGCCATATTTGTAAGAACATATATTTATTTCTTAGGTTATTTTATAGGTAATCTTCTCAAGGGGAACACAACTATGCTTTCCGCATTCCAACGGGCTGCACCGAGACGTGAATCAGACTTCCAAGTAATCACTATACATTTCCTGGCCACTGCCAATGCAATTTTAACAAATATTATTTGTTGTCGGGATAGTCGCATTCAAGGTCTTATGGCAATATTCCCCAATAATAATTCTGGGTTCTGTGAAAATTGGATTCCTGCAATTTGCTCTAAAAAATTTCCCCAGATCTATCCAAAAGGGTCTTACCTTGGAACATGCCCAAGTTGAATGTAGAAAAGTTCCTATCTCCTCACTGCACCTAAAGCATTGGTCTGAAATATCTGATTTACATTTATTTAGCTTTTGTGGTGTGAGATATAACTGGTGTAAAATGTTATATTGCACAAATCTTTATCTTACATTTATTGTATGTCATACAGTTCAAGCATAAATCAGACCAGTTTTGATCACCAATATTTATATTTAAGTCTGAGTCCCATCTCAGTCTAGACTTGTGTAGCCCCTGTTTAGGGGTTCCCATTTGAAATAGTAAATACTTTGCTGAAGTAAATATCTTTGTGTTTCCCTTTTAAATCAGAGTCTCCACATCACTAGGTTTTGAGTCATTATCACGCCCAGTTTATCCCTTAAATATGCTCTTAACTGAAATAGCAGAATTTGTAATATTAGCAATACCAAACTTGTTTATTTTTAATTGTTCAAATGACATGTTACCCCTGTTCAGAACAATCTTCAATAAATCTGATCCCTTTCCAGGACCATATATCTAAAATGTTAGGGGTATAAGTCTATTCTGAGTCAGGGGTGTTTTTCCAAGATATTCCCTCAGTACCCATCTGGTAATTTATTTTACTCCAGATATTAATTAAATGTTTTAACAAAGGGGCTTCCTTCTCACTATATAATAATTTTGAATCCCATTGATATATAAAAAATCTTCTTTCCTACTTTATACAGTTCCATTTTTATCCATAAAGACTCATCTCCTCCCTCAAATAAGGAGGTAAGAAATTTACTTTGGGCTGCCCAATAATAATTTAAAAAATTTGGGAGCTGTAAACCTCCCAATTCATATTTTCATGTTATTTTTTATTTGGAGACTCTAGCCATCTTACCCCTCTATAAAAATGTTTTGACATGTTTGTTTAGATCATGGAAAATACCTTTGAGCCACTAATATAGGCAGTGTCTGAAATAGATATTGTACTCTTGGAAATGTATTCTTTTTACACAATTGTCTCTGTCAACTAGTGTTATTGGCAGAGCCATCCACCTCTTCAAGTCCTCTTCAACTTTTTTAAGCAAAGGGAGGTTGTTTAATTTATATAAATTCTTTAAATTATGATCTGTTTTAATCCCTAAATATTTAATCCCATTTGGCAGCCATTTAAATTGAGGTTTTTTTTGACATTGACTATAATCTCAACCCATAAGAGGCATAATTTCACTTTTATCCATTTATTTTATAACCTCACTTTTCCATATTCTTCCAGTTTTCAGTACAATTTTTGTAATGAAGTTACTGTTCTGTCACTATTATCAGTCCATATTCTGAAAATAATCTTATATTCCTCCTGGTTAACCCCGAATCCCTTAATGTCTGGATCTCGCCGAATTGTCTCAGCTAACAATTCTATAACCAGAATAAAGAGAGCTGGGGATAGTGGATATTCTTGACTGCTACATCTAGATAAGGAGAATGCTGGAGAAATTTGTCCATTAGTTACAACTTTGGCTTTAGGTTCATGATATAATGCCCTTATCCAATTTATAAAAGTTTGCCCTAATCCAAATCTTTCCAGCATTTTTAATTAAAAAGTCCCATTTCAATCTATCAAATGCCTTTTCTGCATCCAGGGCCACAGCTACACTCAAATCACCTCCTGTTTGAGCCAGAAGAATTACACTAAACAATCTGTTTATATTATCAGCAGATTATCTCTTTGTGACAAAGCCTATTTGATCCATATTTATTAATTTCAGCAAAAATTTCACCAGTCTATTTGCCAAGGCTTTAGCAATAATTTTATAATCTGAATTCAGTAATAATGATGGTTTCAGTGGGTTGCTATTTCTTTTGGTAACACTGTAATTATTCCCATTAAAAATGATTCCAGTTGAGTATAAGTCTCAACTGTTTGATCTAATATCTCCACAAAAAGAGGCTTAAAAGATCTTTAAATTCTTTTTAAAATTCAGGGGAGAACCATCCTCCCCTGGATACTTATTAACCTGCAATGAGCTCAATACTTCCCTTATCTCCATCTGAGTAAAGGGGGGATTCTGTTCTATATCTAAATTTGGAAGTTCCATTTGTGAAAGGAACTCTTCAATTTTATTAATATCTCGAGATTCTGATTGATATAATTTAGAATAAAATTGTTTAAAAAGCCTCATTAATTTCTTGCAGTTGTTCCAATTGTATCTGCTTTGACCACATTGATTGCTCTTAAGACCTGTTCTGCTTTCAACTGCCAAGAAAGGACCTAATGAGCTCTTTCCCCGAACATAGGACCTTTGTTTAGTTCTTAATATTGCTTTCTCTGTCTCTTATAATGTATTATACTTAAGATTTTTATTAATAAGTAATCTGCATTTTTCTTCAGAACCCCTTTGGTGAAGCTCCTTTTCCAAATGGAGTATCTCTTTTTCTAACTCTTCCACCTCCCTTGTATATTCTTTCTTCATCTTTGAAGTATAACTTGTTATTTATCCTCTTAAATATGCTTTTAAAGCAACCCATATAATCAATGTATTAGTAGTTGAATAGCAGTTGGTCTCAAAGAACATCTCAATTTATTTCCTTATAAAAATCACAAGAGTCTGATCTTTTCAACAGCAATGAATTCAAACACCATCTATATATTGTCTAATATTTATCTGGCATTGAAATAGTTAATACCAGAGGTGAATGATCTGATAAAAGTCTCTCTTTATATTCTGATTTCATGATCCAACCCTATAATTGATTAGATGCCAAAAACAAATCCAGCCGAGAGTGGGAATCATGTCTATTAGAATAGAAAGAATAGTTCCTTTTCCATGCATCCATTAAATTCAATCCTCTTATTAATATCAGGGAATTTTTTGCCACCTTTGTCCTAGCAACTGCCCTACTTTGGGAAGCTTTTGAACCATTCAACTAAATCAATACATTGATTCCAGCAAACTTTATTAAGCCATATAGTAAAAACAAAGTTGTTCTCATAATAAAGTGATATTATTTATGCTTTTTAGGTTTCTTGACACCCTCAGATGACTTTTTTTCCTCTGGCTCTACTGCTGGCTGCCAATTCAATGGATGATTACGATACATTGGCCATGGAGGGAGAGTTAGCTGAAAAATGTAAAAATCAGAGTTAACCCAGGAAAAACCCAATCGTTGCACTGAATTGTTTTTAGCAAAATCTGTAACTGATATTACATTAAAATATAAGTGAAGTTAAATCAATTTTAAATTTTCTTCTTATAAATGGCTGACCAACAGACACACATACACCCTGCTCAAACATCTTTTAAATAAATTAATGCTGGAGGTTGTCAAAAGATTTTCAAATGTGTATTCAGGCAAACTGTTTATTCCACGTGATTATCCGACACACACAAAGTTTTAATACAACTGAAACTTAAGCAAAAATCCTAAAGTACAAGAGAGGAGCAGAAAAATCAAAACAAAGGAGATGGGGGAGTTGTTGTTAGGTAGACAAAAACATCCCAAAACTTGTGGTTTAATACACATTTCCCTAAAGATTATACATCATGTATTACAATGCAGGGAAACAAACTAGAACCTGGAAGTAATAAATCTCAAGAATTAGCTTCTAAAGAAACTTGCTGCAAAGTTGGTGATAGCATAAAATATACAGGATTAGAAATATTTCAGATGGTCCGGATCAGACAGGAGCAGCTAATTGAAGATGAGAGAAACATTGAAGACACTATACAAAATGATTGACAGCCAATGTTAAAAGTAAAGCGGGGTTGATATTTGTTTTTTAGTTTGGATTCTTTAATTAATGTAGAAAAGCAGAAGAGGAAATTAAAATCAAAAACAAAATTAAGATTTTAGCTTTTTTTAAATAAGAGATAAATGGAAGAACCATAAATTCTCTAAAGACTGCTCACGTACAAATAAAAATGTAGCTTGATCTAGTTATTAAAGTTTAATTCAGTTTCTCTGAAGACCATTAAAACTGATACACAAATGTAATCTGCTGAGATACATGTATGCAGAAGAGAAAGAGGGGAGGCAGAAAGAAATTGCAGAAGCCCTGTGCTTTAATATTGGTGCATACCATAAGATTTTTTTTTAAAATCAGTCCACTCAGAACCAGAGAATAATTGGCAGTGGCCTCTTTTCCCAGTCCCAAAAAAAAGGCGACGCTGGTACAGATCTGCAGAAAGCAAGGAGAGGAGATACAGTGCTCCTCTGCAGCATTCTAAAGCCCAGTCCAACTACTAACAACTCCATACAGGCTTTAAACAGCCTGTAAAGGAGTTGATGGTGTTTTAAAATCCTGAGACCGTGGGGTTTGGGCCTAAGATGGTGGCACCCATGTTCAGCAGTGGCCTGGAGGGGTTGCAGGGGACTGGCGAAGGTCATCATAAAATAGGGAGACCACCCCCCCATATGAAAAGGAGAATCAAAGGAGATGACCTCATGCGATGATGACCACAGCAGCAGACCAGAGAGAGGCTGAAGCTGAAGAACATAGGCAGCGGGCTATTGGTGACTTGAGGCAAGGAATGCACATAGGCTGCAGGGAACTGCAGTCAAAGGCCTCACATCAGGTTGCGAACTGCTGGAATCTGGCTGAAAGGGAACCAGGAATTAGAACTGAAATGCGAGAGAATGCTGGGATGAGAGAGAGAGCACAAGGCTTAACGATTGCATTGGAGGTTTGGTTTGGATCTGGATCCTGGGTTGCCGATGGTATGGACGGAAGTCTGTGTGGCTATGGAGGCTGCAGGAGACAAATCCATGGACCCTCAGTGACTCTGGGTACTTTTGCTTCTCTTTCTCTGACTATAGGAGTCACCAGACAATTTCTGCTGATGGCAAATCTTTGTTTACCTTATGGTAGACTAAAGTCAATTTTGTGTAATATTGCATCTGTTTTATTACATGACAAAAAGAAATCTTGAATTCCATGTGCTGCAATTTAGCGTGCTCACTGGTTTTCATATGGGCATTTCCACATGGGCGTATAGACCTTACTGTCATCTCTCAATCCTTCAGACTGGTTATCCAATATATGATAATAAATGCTGGGAAGAGCAAAAGGTATACTTTTAAATTTGAAAAAAAAAATATATTTTTTAAAAAATACAAAATCCTGAGTAATTTTCAATTGGAGGATAAGCCAATTAATCCTTTAGATTTCTCATTGTAAAAGTGAAATACAAAACCAAAGTGGCTTAAATTTAACTGTCATGAACTTGGCACTTCCACATTCAGTGCAACAGGTCATTTTCTTACAGTGGTTTTAAAAAAAAAGGGCAAGAGCACTATTATGGACTATAGTTACAATGGAAAACAGATCAATTAGTATAACCAATCATGTTGTAGGGTTCATTCAGGAGCCAAATACTGTCTTTAAGCCTGTTGGTGTGCAGTTTCATATTCTTGAATATTATCCCTGATTGATACAAACTATTGTCATAACTTTGTTGTAATAGTATGTAGTTTTCTTCATCTTCAGCTCAACCAAATGAGTTGAACTAATTCTGCTCAGAACAGGAATCAACTGCAACACAGGAACTTTCACGTTTCTTTTGCCAATACCTCTAACTAATGAGATCTTATTAACTGATCGTAACATTCTAGAATTTAACTTATTTAATCACTCACAAGAGAAATAGATGAACTGTTATGGTTTCTAGAGCATTTTAAATATGCATTACAAAAACACTAATTTGAAAAACAACATTTTTACAAAGTAATTTTTGTTTTCTTTGCCCAGCCAAATCACCTTGTTAGTATAGGAATGATAATTAAGTGAATTTGCAAATAAACATATTTAACTTACCAAGCATGAAATGGCAAAACCAGCCAGAACTATGTACACCGTCCATCCAAACTGCTCAACTATGTAACCATAAATGAAGCCAACAATCTATTCAAGAAAATAAATACTGTAATTTCAACTCAAAAATCAAGATTTTTTTAACAATTTAAAAATATACTTACAGCAGATGCAATAATTACTCGTTGAAAAGTTTGTTCTGCTAACTGTTGCCCCTTGTAGTCCTGGAAATAAAAGTTATATAGTTTCACCAAATTGAATAAGACATGTTAATCAATTTTATTTAAGAATACCACAGATAATTAGATATTTAATTCAGGCCAATTGTAATTTCGGACTGTAGTGGTTCTGCACTCACCATCTGCAGTTGAAAAATATAGTTTTAAAATTCTTTGGCTTGGCTTCGCGGACGAAGATTTATGGAGGGGGTAAAAAGTCCACGTCAGCTGCAGGCTCGTTTGTGGCTGACAAGTCCGATGCGGGACAGGCAGACACGATTGCAGCGGTTGCAAGGGAAAATTGGTTGGTTGGGGTTGGGTGTTGGGTTTTTCCTCCTTTGCCTTTTGTCAGTGAGGTGGGCTCTGCGGTCTTCTTCAAAGGAGGTTGCTGCCCGCCAAACTGTGAGGCGCCAAGATGCACGGTTTGAGGCGTTATCAGCCCACTGGCGGTGGTCAATGTGGCAGGCACCAAGAGATTTCTTTAGGCAGTCCTTGTACCTTTTCTTTGGTGCACCTCTGTCACGGTGGCCAGTGGAGAGCTCGCCATATAACACGATCTTGGGAAGGCGATGGTCCTCCATTCTGGAGACGTGACCCATCCAGCGCAGCTGGATCTTCAGCAGCGTGGACTCGATGCTGTCGACCTCTGCCATCTCGAGTACTTCGACGTTAGGGATGAAAGCGCTCCAATGGATGTTGAGGATGGAGCGGAGACAACGCTGGTGGAAGCGTTCTAGGAGCCGTAGGTGATGCCGGTAGAGGACCCATGATTCGGAGCCGAACAGGAGTGTGGGTATGACAACGGCTCTGTATACGCTTATCTTTGTGAGGTTTTTCAGTTGGTTGTTTTTCCAGACTCTTTTGTGTAGTCTTCCAAAGGCGCTATTTGCCTTGGCGAGTCTGTTGTCTATCTCATTGTCGATCCTTGCATCTGATGAAATGGTGCAGCCGAGATAGGTAAACTGGTTGACCGTTTTGAGTTTTGTGTGCCCGATGGAGATGTGGGGGGGCTGGTAGTCATGGTGGGGAGCTGGCTGATGGAGGACCTCAGTTTTCTTCAGGCTGACTTCCAGGCCAAACATTTTGGCAGTTTCCGCAAAGCAGGACGTCAAGCGCTGAAGAGCTGGCTCTGAATGGGCTATTACTATCAAGCTAAATCCATTAAAAAATTAACACATGAAATAATGCTAACTTGATCAACAAGTATGTTCTGTTCTTAACATTTAAGATTCATTTATTTTCAATTATAGTAAAAAGAAAACAAAACTGCTTTAACAAGCTTTTGAACAAAAGACTCCACCTTTCATTTTCATTGACAAAATAATGGAAATAAGGGCAATATATATTTATTTGTTCACCACACCTTCGTTTGCACTGATTAAGTTGGTGGCCTTATTTTGTTGGTTTGACATTAACAAAAGTACTTCGAAAATCAAATCTTGTGATACATGGAGTGTATTGACTATTTGACCAAATTATTGCATTTACAATACTTTTGTTCTTGCACCTTTGGCAGTAAAGAGTTTCATAAGAGAGAAAAAAAAGGATGAATAGAGACATTGCAAGTTAAAATTAAGCTTTTAATAATGGTTAATGGTTTATTTATTTCAACATCAGCTGCATCCTGGTCAACATTTATTCCCAAACAACAGCATGCCCATTATCTCTCTACTATTTGAAGGATTTTGCTACAGTTCCAATACTAAGACAATTCACTATGACAACAATGTTTTAGTCAGAATCACGTAGACACTTGAGCCTAGTGTCCATACTAGCCATCAAACACATTTTACTTCACTCAGCCACAATACTACTAGGCAAGTCTGCCTATTTCCACCAGCTCCTCAGGCAGTTTTCAATCACCCTTTGCATGAAAAAAAATCTTTAACCCCATTTAAATCTCCTATCCTGCATCTTTTTTTTTAATATTTTTTATTTTTCATACTATGAACCATATCAACCAAAATATGTACAAATGTTTTTCATTAAATTTACACAGTGGTCGGAGGAGTCACGTGATGGAGTAGTGGCTGGACGGTGAACTCCAGCCCTCTCCAGAAAAGTCGGGAAAAACAAAGGAAAACACAAAGGCACAGAAATAAAAGTTACAGAAAAGTGAGTATAAAGGTGGAAAGATTATGGCGACAAAAAAAGAAAAATCGAAAGCAACGGTAAGAAGAGAGGAAGAGAAGACAAAGGAGGAAAAAGGTGAAGGCCTTACCTGTCCGAAGAGGCCCGCTGCGGAGAGAGAAACCCGCTCCCTCAGGTCGGTAAATAATGGACTACAAAAATGGCTCGCAGAGCCGAGTAAAAGTGCGCAACCGCGCATGCGCGATTCTTCGCGCATGCGCGATGCGAATGAAAAAAAAACACACCGACGGGAGGGGGGACCAGCTGGGGAGTCGATCTCCACAGCCGGCAACGACAGCTGCAGAACACCTGCAGCAAGAAGAGACCACAGAAGACAATAGAAACAAGAAAGAAGAGGAGGAAAGGGCACCAAAGAAACAACAGATGGCCAACCCAGAGGAAGAGGAAGAGTACAGAGAAATAGAAGAAGAAAAGAAAGGCAAGGTAAAGGATATACTTGCTCTTATTAAAGGATACATGGAGTCATTTAAAGAATGGCAAACACAGGAATTTAAGGATTTAAGAAAAAGAATAAACAACACAGAAGAGAAAATAAATAAAATGGAGATGACCTTAACAGAAATGGGAAAGAAAATGGACAAGATGGAAGAGCGGGCAGTAGCAGCAGAAATGGAGGTAGAAGACTTAAAAAAGAAATTGGAGAAATCTAATAAAAAAACTAAAGAGACACAAGAACTACTAGCTCAAAAAATAGATACAATGGAAAACCATAACAGAAGAAATAACATAAAGATAGTGGGCCTTAGGGAAGATGAAGAAGGCAAGAATATGAGGGAGTTTATAAAAGAGTGGATCCCTAAGACCCTAGGATGTCCAGAACTACAGCAAGAAATAGAAATAGAAAGGGCACATAGAGTATTGGCCTCTAAACCACAACCACAACAAAAACCAAGATCTATTGTAGTAAAATTCCTAAGTTATACTACAAGAGAAAAGGTACTGGAGAAGACAATGGAAAAAGTAAGAGAGGGCAACAAACCACTGGAGTATAAAGGGCAAAAAATCTTCATTTACCCAGATATAAGTTTTGAACTCCTAAAGAAGAGAAAAGAGTTCAATACAGCAAAGGCGATTTTATGGAAGAAAGGGTATAAATTTATACTGAAGCATCCAGCGGTATTGAAAATATTTACTCCAGGACAACAAAACAGACTATTCTCGGATCCAGAAGAAGCACGAAAATTTGCAGAACAATTACAAAAATAGACTGAGGGAGGAAGACGGGTAATGAGAGTTAAAATGATCACGATTGATATGTATGTGGGTAAAGACAAAAATAGACTGAGGGATGAAGACGGGTAATGAGAGTAAAAATGATCACGATTGATATGTATGCGGGTAAAGAGGTATAAGAGTGAATAGAGACAATGTGCATACGTGAATGTATCTGTACTTAGAGGAAAATATAGATAGTATAGACAAGAATTAATAAGGGAAGGTAATGGAATAGAGAGAATAAGGAGGGAATTAAAAGAGTGACCTTTGTGGCATATGAAAAGTGAAATCTTTTCTGGGGGGGGCGAGGTGGGGGGAAATAGCGGTCACTGCAAAATCAGTTGACGGTTGCGAGTGGATTCGCAAATCCAAATGGAGAGGGGAGATGTGGTTGTCCGACAAGGGATAAAGGACAACTCAGGAGGGGAAGGGGAGATTGGGGATAAATAAGATAGAAATAGGAGAATAAGGAAAATGTTGGATGTTGTAGGAATGTTGTCTTATAAAGAGTTGAAAATAAGAAAACAGAAATGGAAAAGGAGGAAAGGTAATGATGGAAAAACGGAAAGAGAAGATAAACAAAATATAAAAGGGCTACGCTGAACTATATGACTTTAAATATTAATGGAATACATAACCAAATTAAAAGGAAGAAACTACTAAATTTAAATGAATAAATGTATTCCATTAGAAAAAAAATAACATATAGGTTAAGAAATAATATTGAAATATTCGAACAAGTATAGGAGCCTTACATTAAATACAATAGCGAAAACCTACCGGGGACAAACATTATCTAAGTTGATGGAAGGAGAAGGAAAGAAAAGAATGGACTCAGTAGAATTTCTGGTGTATTTTTGTTGAATGACAACATTGTCTGACTGGCTTAATGCAACCTAGATTGTATACCTAAAATGGATGAGGGGGGTGTGGGGGGTGGCTTGGGAGGAGGGGGGGGGGGAGAAAAAGTCACTCTATATGTGTGAAAAAGAAATAGTGTATATCATGGCTAATGTGATTTATGGTGTGAAAAATAAAAAATTTAAAAAATAAAAAAAAATTTACACAGTGGTCTTTTCTCCCCTCTTTTCCCCCCTTTCCCTCCCTCCCCTCTACCCACCCCCCTCCAAAACCCATAAATATTCAACATATACAATACAATAAAACCATAAAACAATATCTTCACACAAAGGAAAATGAACAAGAAAAATACATCATCTATTTATTACACATTGAATCTAGTCGTTTAGTCTTCTTATCATTTTCATTCTCATTTTAGGGAATGGAGGTCGTAGGCAAGCTCTCTCTGATATGTTCCATGTATGGTTCCCAAATTTGTTCAAACATTGTGACTTTATTTTTTAAATTGTTATTTTTTCCAATGGAATACATTTATTCATTTCTATGTACCATTGCTGTATGCTCATGCTCTCTTCCATTTTCCAAGTTGACATTATACATTTTTTTGCTATCGCTAAGGCTATCATAATGAATTTTTTTTGCACTTTATCCAATTTGAGGCCTAATTCTCTACTTATGTTACTTAAAAGAAATATCTCTGTTTTTTTTGGTATGTTATTTTTTGTAATTTTATTTAGTATCTGATTTAATTTTTCCCAAAACGTATTTACTTTCGTATATGCCCAGGTTGCATGTAATGTTGTTCCCATTTCCTTCTTAGAGCAAAAACATCTATCCGATAATGTTGAATCCCATTTTTTTTTAATTTTTGAGGAGTAATATATACCCTGTGTAACCAGTTATACTGTTTCATGCATAATCTTGTGTTCCAGAACATAACTTTTCCCATACTTCATTTTTTATCTTTATGTTTAGATCCTTTTCCCACTTTTGCTTAGGTTTATAGTTTATTTCATTTTCCTTATCTTTCATCTTAATGTACATGTTGGTTATAAATCTCTTAATTATCATTGTGCCTGTAATCACGTATTCAAAGCTTTTTCCTTCTGGTAATCTCAAGCTGTTTTCCAATTTATCCTTTAAATAAGCTTTCAATTGATGATATGCAAACATTGTACCATGAGTTATTCCATATTTGTACTTCAACTGTTCAAATGTTAATAAATTATTTCCAAAAAAAAATTTTCTATTCTTTTGATTCCTTTTCTCTCCCATTCTCTAAAGGAAAGGTTGTCTATTGTAATAGGGATTAGCGGATGTTGCGTCAATAGTAATTTTGATATTTGATCATTCGGTTTTTTTTCCTAAGTGGATCTTCTTCCATGTATTAAGTTAAATGCAGTACTGGTGCGTTTTTATATGCACCAGTTGTTCATCCCACTTATAAAGTATATGTTCCGGTACCTTTACCTCTATTTTATCTAGTTCTATCTCAGTCCAGTCTGGTTTTTCCCTTGTCTGGTAAAAATCTGATAAATACCTTAATTGTGCAGCTCCATATTAATTTCTAAAATTTGGTAACTGCAAACCCCCTTGATTGTACCTCTCTGCTCATTTATCTAACGCTATCTTTGGATTCCTCCCTTTCCACAAGGATTTCCTTATTATTCTTTTTAGTTCCTTAAAGAATTTTTCTGTTAAAGGAATTGGTAACGTTTGAAGTAAGTATTGTATCTTTGGGAACATGTTCATTTTAATCCAGTTTACCCTCCCTATCAACATTAGCGGTTTCAATGTTCTAAGTCTTCCTGCAATTTCTTTATTAGTGGCTGATAAATTTAGCTTGTACAAGTGGCTTAAGTTGTTATCTAACCTGATCCCTAGGTATCGGATTGTTTGTGCTTTCCATTTGAATGGTGTTTTTTTAAAAACTCTGAATAGTCTGCGTTACTCACTTCACTTCACTTTTATTTGCGTTGATCTTGTACCCCGATATTTCTCCATATTCCTTCAATTTCTTACGTAATTCTTTTACTGATACCTCTGGTTCTGTTAGGTATACTATGATGTCATCTGGAAATAAGATGATTTTATACTCCTTCTCCTTTATTTTTATCCCTTTTATTTTATTTTCTATTCTTATCAGTTCTGCCAAAGGTTCTATTGCTAAGGCGAACAATGAGGGAGATAGTGGACATCCCTGTCTAGTTGACCTACTTAATTTAAAGTGACTTGATACATATCCATTTACTGTTACCTTCGCCAATGGTCCATTATATAATGCTTTAATCCAATTTATATATTTTTCTGGTAGATTGAACTTCTGTAATACTTTAAATAAGTAATTCCACTCTACTCTGTCAAAGGTTTTTTCTGCATCTAGAGCAACAGCCACTTTTGGTTTCTTATTTCCTTGAACTGTGTGGATTAGATTAATAAGTTTGCAGACATTATCCACAGTTCATCTTTTCTTAATAAATCCAGTTTGATCTTGTTTTACTATTTTAGGTACGCAATCGGCCAATCTGTTTGCTAATAATTTCGCTATTATAATCTGAGTTAAGTAGAGATATTGGTCTATATGATGCTGGTGTTGATGGATCCTTCCCCATCTTTGGTATTACTGTAATTATTGCTGTCTTACATGAATCTGGCAAGTTTTGTGTTTATCTATCTGGTTCATTATTTCCAGGAGAGGAGGAATTAATAACTCTTTAAATGTTTTATAAAATTCTATCGGCAGCTTTTTTAATATATCCTGTATTTCCTCTATTTCAAATGGTTTTAATAGTTTGTTTTGTTCCTCTTCTTGTAATTTCACCAGTTCAATTTTAGCTAAAAATTCCTCTATTTTATCTTTCTGCTCATTCTCAGTTTGATACAATTGTTCATAAAATTCCTTCAAATTTTCATTAATCTCTATTGGATTATATGTAATTTGTTTGTCCTTTTTCCTTGAAGCCAGTATCGTTCTTTTAACTTGTTCTGTTTTAAGTTGCCAGGCTAATATTTTATGTGTTTTTTCCTCCAGGTTCGTAATACATTTGCTTTGTTTTCATTATGTTCTTCTCCACCTTGTACGTTTGTAATGTTTCGTATTTAATTTTTTTGTCTGCCAATTCTCTCCTTTTCGTTATATCATCCCTTTTTACTAATTCCTTTTCTGTACTTACTATCTCCCTTTCCAACTGCTCTATTTCCCGATTGTAATCTTTTTTCATCTTAGTCACATAACTTATTTTCTGCCCTCTAATGAAGGCTTTTATTACGTCCCATAATATAAATTTGTCTTTCACTGATCCTGTGGTTATTTCAAAATATGTTTTAATTTGGCGTTCAATAAATTCTCTAAATTCCTGTCTTTTAAGTAGCATGGAGTTTAACGTCCATCTATATATTCTTGGTGGGATGTCCTCCAGTTCTATTGCTAATAGGGGTGAATGATTTGATAGTAGTTTCGCTTCATACTCAGTTTTCCTAACTCTCCCTTGAATATGGGCTGCCAACAAAAACATATCAATCCTTGAGTACGTTTTGTGCCAACTCGAATAATATGAAAATTCCTTCTCTCTTGGGTGTTGCCTCCTCCATATATCCATAAGTTTCATTTCCTGCATTGATTTAACCATAAATTTGGCTACTTTATTCTTTTTACTTGTCTTTTGTCCAGTTTTATCCAACATTGGGTCCAAATTAAGGTTAAAATCCCCTCCTATCAATATATTTCCTTGTGTGTCTGCAAACTTCAAAAAAAATCCTGCATAGACTTTTGATCCTCCACGTTAGGCGCATATATATTGAGCAAATTCCAAAATTCTGAGTATATCTGACACTTTATCATTGCATACCTCCCTGCCAGATCTATTATTTCCTCCTCTATTTTGATTGGTACATTTTTGTTAACTAATATGGCTACACCTCTAGCTTTAGAATTATAGGATGATGCAGTTACATGTCTTACCCAGTCTCTCTTTAGTTTGTTATGTTCCGCTTCAGTTAGATGCGTTTCCTGCACAAATGGTATATCTATTTTTTCCTTCTTCAATAAATTTAGTAGCCTCTTCCTTTTAATTTGGTTATGTATTCCATTAATGTTTATAGTCATATAGTTCAACATGGCCATCCTATATCAAGCATACACCTCTTTTCCACCTCTTCACCACCTCCATCCCCCTTTTCCCCATTTTCATCTCTTAGTTTTCTCTTATTACACTTAATGTACGACAACACATTTAAAATATAAAGTACCCCTGCAGTTCCCACATCCACTAATATTTTAACCCCAAAAATTACCCCCCTCTCTGAGTTACCCCATATCCCTTGCCGGGCAACCACAACACCCCTTTTCATTTGGATTGCGATCTTGTTCACAGCTTCAACTGATTTTGCAGTGACGGTTATTCCCCCTCTACCCAGCCCTCTCCAGAAACACTTTTTTTTAAAAACACATATAACAAAGCTCTCTCTTCTTTTTCCCCCCTTACTCCCTTCCTTCCCTTCTCTTTTCCCTCTTTAGTTCTTTACATATACATTGTTTTTACATCTTTATATATACTTTATCGCCGTTCTTCATTCTTGTTACAACTCTTCATCTCTTCTCCTGTCCTGCAAACGTTCTGCGAATTCTTGCGCTTTCTCTGTATCCAAGAACAGTCTGTTTTGCTCCCCGGGTATAAATATTTTAAGCACGGCTGGATGTCTTAATATGAATTTGTAACCTTTTTTCCATAAAATCGATTTCGCTGTATTAAATTCCTTCCTCCTCTTTAAGAGTTCAAAACTTATGTCTGGGTAAAAAAATATTTTTTGAACCTTGTATTCCAATGGTTTATTATCTTCTCTAACTTTATTCCTTGCCCGCTCCAGTATATTTTCTCTTGTCGTGTATCTCAAAAATTTTACTAAGGTAGATCTTGGTTTTTGATGTGCCTGTGGTTTCGGAGCTAATGTTCTGTGTGCCCTTTCTATTTCCATTTCTTCCTGCATTTCTGTCGTTCCCAAGACCTTCGGGATCCATCCTTTTATAAATTCCTTCATGTCTGTGCCTTCTTCACCCTCCTTCAGGCCCACTTTTTTTTATGTTGTTTCGCCTACTATAATTTTCCAACATATCAATTTTCTGAGATAACAACTCTTGTGTCTCTTTAATTTTTTTGTCACTTTCTTCCAATTTTTCTCTTAAGTCATTTACTTCCATTTACAGCCGTTTTCGCTCTTCCACATTCTCTACTCTTTTCCCTATTTGTCATTACCAGTTCCAACATTTGCATTTTATCTTCTGTTCTTTTCATTTTCCTTTTAATTGCATTAAACTCTAATGACAACCATTCTTTTAATGATCTCATTTGTTCTTCAAAGAAGACTTTATCTATATTCTGTTCATCAGTTTTACCTTTTATTTCTCTTTGTCCATCAGTTTTACCTTCTATTTCTCTGTGAAGATCTTGGTCTTCTTCCTCTTCTTCTGTGTCTATATCAGTGTTTGTGTCTTCTTCTTCTCTTCTTTGTGTCTGTGTCTCTTCTGTTTTTCAGGCCTCTTCTTGCTGGTCCTTCCTGGGCTGCTCGTCTGTTGTGCTTCCTGACATTGGTCTTCTTGTCCATTATCCCTCCATCTATCTCCCTCATCTGTTTCATCCCTTCCTATTCTGCTGGCTTCCTCGTCCTCCAGCTGAGCGCCCTAGTGTCGGGCGTCCCTCAGCTGTTCGCTCTGTGACAGCCCGTTCCTCTGCTGAGCCCCCCTCCCGCCAGTGTCCTCTTTCTCCTTTGATTGCGCATTGCGCACTTTTGTTTGGCTCCGAGAGCCATTTTTGAAGTGCACTGGCTGGTAGGTCGCGACTCCGCAGGGCAGGCCCTGACCTCGAGGGTCGGGCACTCCTCGCCACCACAGCATCCTGTTCCTTCATGCAGGTAAGGCCTTCTTTTATCTTCTCCGGCGACTTTTCTACTTTTTTTTTCCAGTTGCTTTTACTTTCTCCTTCTTGGAAGCCATCTTCTTTCTCTTCTCTGTATCTTTATCTTCTATTTCTTATATTTTATTTTTGTTATGCTTTGCTTTTACCTAACTTTTTTCCTATTTTCCTGGAGAGGGCTGGTTTTCCCAACCGGCCACTACTCCATCACGTGACTCCCCCCCCCCCCCCCCATCCTGTATCTTAAATCTGGTCTCAGTCCTCTGGTTGTAGACACATCTGAACAAAGGAAAAGTTCCTCACTCTCTAGACTATCCAAGGGTCTCATAATCTTGGTATACCAGTCAGATATCCCCTCAATTTTCATTATAGCATTTTGGATCTCCAAAAATGTCTTCAACATTTAAACATTATTCCCATTTAATTTTCAACTCTCTATTACTATTAAAACTCTCTTGGGGAATCAGGAATCTCTTGTTTTCACTCAGTTCTCTGAATTCAAGAACTGCAATGCAAAATGAATTTAACTGAACAGCTAAATTTTAGTGTACAATTTTTTTTAGAATTAGGTAAATTTTCATTTCACACCTCCTGTAGTCAACTCTTTTCTTTTAACACACACACACTCACACAAAGCCTCCAAATAGTTAATACAAAATTATTTTCTTCATTTGCCAACACCCAAGTTAATAAACTGATGGAAGAAAACTCAGCAAGTGGACCTGCTGAGTTCTTTCAGCAGTTCAATTTTTGCTCCAGATTCCAGCATCTGCAATTTGTGTCTTGCTCTGCCAGTGAAGCTATTGTTTTCAAAAAGTATACAGAAATTGCATATTACAGCAATAAAAGATTAATGTATCCACAAACACTGGCGTCACTTGGTGGGTATGGACGGTGACAGTTGACACCAAAAAGACTGTCTATAAAATTTTTGTGCAGTGTTTCGGCAGAATTTTAAAACATAAAAAATCCCTGTAGTTAGTTATAACAACATAAACATTTATCGTAAGACCAGCTTACATGTATCAATGTACCTACAAGGCTAAAACTCTATGTTAATATACTTTTTGAACCTTCTAATGCATTCTGGTCAGAGCCCCCACCCCAGACATACAAGGACAATCCATACATCTGTTTCTTCTAAGCTCGATACACTCGGTCCATGGCAGTGAGGTGGGAAAGGTGGTGACATCATGATTACCTCACCATGTGACACCAACCCTAGTGACACCACTGTCCACAAATCTATTCCTGTACTCACAATGCATCCTTAATTTAACTGTTATATTCATCAAATGTAAAATTATAGAACCAACACAGGCACAGAATGACATTCAGTAAAACATCAAAGTCTGTAGATGCCTTGATTGAAGTTAAAAACACAATGCTGGAGAAACTAAGCAGGTCAGATATTGTACCTTATGTAATAAAGATAAAAATACATAACCAACTTTTTGGGCCTGAGTCGTTCGAACAAAATATCATTAGATGAAATTTCTTGATAAAGACTATGGAAATGATCCTTAAAAGTATGGTAATTTTGCTCGTACCTTGATGAAGGTCTCAGATCTAAAACATTGGTTACATATCTTTATCTTTTCTATATCAAGAACGCTGTTCGATCTATTAAGTTTCTCCTGCATTGTGTTATTACAGTGACACTCGTGATACAATATTCCATCCTGTAACAATGCAAAGAGAAATAACTTATTGTTTGGATGCCAATTCAAAAGATTGTATTTGGCTCTATTTGCAAGAATAACATAAACAGCTGTCATAATGCTGAATATTTCCCCTCTTTGCAAGGGCATATTTAAGCCTATTTTATACATTATGAAACAACCAGATGTGTATTACAATAAAAACCCATGGCATCTGGAACCTTTGGGGATTGGTAGATGCTGGATGATTGAATTTCAGGTAGCTTGAGAATGTGTGTTGTGTGATTGGCAAACTAATGGCAAGGCACACCGATTTAAAACTTGCGTATTTTTGACCTGTTTATTTTCTGCAATTTTTTTGCCGGTTGCTTGAGGCTGCCGGTTGCTTGAATTCCAGATAACAACTAGCCCCTTTCACACTGGCAACCTACTAAATAGGCGAGTAAACGACCCATGTTGCAGTACCAGGTGAGCCGTTCATACTTGAACATGAATTCCCTGTTTCATGTGGATATTGTGGATCTAAGGAGGGGGACCCAACCTCCAGTGGTGATGTCTCGTGTGATGTAGTACGTACTTGCAGGGCAGTGAAATCATGCGGGAATAAAGCACATATGCGCACAATGTACAAAAGATCATAGGGGAAAAACATGCATAATTTAACAAGACATAAGCGCTCAATGTATAGAAGACCATGAGAAAATCTACTGCAGTGGACTTCAGACTGTTTAAACTTGGGACAAACCTACAGACCAGCTTGTCATTATTCCCTAAACAATGGAGTGTAACAACTAATTACATAGCATTTACATTGTATTAGGTATTATGTAATCTAGAAATGATTTAAAGCACAGGTACATGCTAACAGCTCCACCAGCTGCCCTGTGACATCCCCGTCAGCCACACACTGACAAAGCCCTGCTGTACTGATATTAAAACTACTAGACTGATGTACTCATGCAGGCACTACCGTCACTAATGATACCTGATTGAGCAAGTTGGCCATTCACACTGCATCTGAGTCAACTCACCCGGGCTCTGATACAACCCCCTATCAAGTATCAAACCCTGGTTGATTTTCACCCCCCCCCACCCCCACCCAGTTGGAAGCATTCACAGTGCCAGGTGACCTGCTAAATACCTACTAAATTTCCCAGTTCAACCCATGTTATTTGGCGGTATGAAAAGACTGTATAGTAATAAATTTCTTTGGGGGTCAAATCAGGTAAAGAATTCACTATTAAACATTATTTCTTGCCTGGTAGGTTCTTATTTTAAAATACTTTTCCAATTAAAAAATCAACATGCCACATTATTGCAATCATATTCATAGAAATATGACATTCCTCTAACTTTTACAAAAATGCTATAATAGCTTTCTTTCAACTTCAGGGTTACCTTGTAATATTTGTCAAATATAAATCTGACACTACAACATATGCAGTGCCCGCCACAAGGTTTTGGACAAAGAGATTTTTTTCTTTTATTTGCCCTTGTGCTCCACAGTTTTAAATCTATAATTAAATAATTCACATGTAATTAAAGTCCACATTCCAGATTTTATTCAAGGTTATTTGAATACATTTTTGGTTTGATCATGTAGAAATTACAGCACTTTTTATACATAGCCCCCTCATTTTCCGGCAACATAACGATTGGGACATTTGGCTTCACAGATGTTTCTAAATGCTCAGGTATTTTAATTGCTTCATTGCTGCAGGTATAGAAAGTTAGACTTGCTTCAAAGGTGATCAAAAGCTTCAAAGCAAGCCTAGCACTCTTTTACCTGCACCCAATGAAGCAATTAAACATACCCAAGTACTCACAAATACCTGTGAAGCCAAATGTCCTAAATATTATGATGCTCTGAAATGAGGGGAGTATATATAAAAAGTGTTGTAATTTCTACATGGTTAAACCAAAATGAATACAAATAACCTTTAATAAAATATGGAATGTGTATTTTAATTACACACGAATTGTTTGATTATAACTTTAAAACTGTGGAGCACAGGGGCAAATAAAGGAAAAAGTGTCTTTGTCCCAAGCATTATGGAGGGCACGGAATATAGAGATTGAATACTGAGATGATTAGCAAAAGTACTCTTCAAATACTGTGCATTTTAGAGTACAGTAAAGATTTTTTTACTACACTTTAGTCTTGAACAACAGCTATTAAAGTAACAGGACAACAATCCTGAGAATTACATGAATAAAAGAGCATCTGCAACTGCTTCTGCACTTCAAGGGCTGAATTATGCACCATTCTGCATTTTTCTGAGTTTCTATTTATTTTTTAGGTCAATAAAATAATTCAAAATTATAAATAGAGAAAAATGTGTAGTCAGTTTCTATCTGCAGTTAACACTGGACAATGAAAATATTCTTCCTGAACACTTTTGGGTGGATTTTATGGATTTTGGGCTGCTGTTCATGAAAGTCACCTTAAAATTTTCTGATCATGCACTGTATTTTTAAATATCTATTTTAGTGATTTCCTGTCACATTTTAAGTATACTTCAAGCATACAAAATCATGGTGCAACATGTCAGTGAAAATTCATTTTCTGCATTCGCACTTGGACTTCCCTGCTGATCTTGGTACAGTGACGAAGGTGGTGAAAGGTTTCACCAGGACATTGCAACCAAGGAAAAGCGGTATCAGGGCAACTGGAATCCATCAATGCTGGGCGACTATTGTTTGACGCTGGCATCAGATGCTGAGTACAAATGAAAATCAGCAGCAAAACGTTTTTAGGTCAGTTGAACTAACGCAATGTGTCAGCGTCATGATGCAATTAAACTTGCTAAATTCAATAAAAGTTCATTTAATGTTTCTCCAACTTCCTATGATACCTCAAATCTGAAATTATCTTTCTGTTCAGTTTGCACACATTTTTTTTTTCAGGAAGCAAAACGTTTGAAAAAATTTGTTGCCCAGTGTAATCCAAGAGATGCCAAGATTGCTTTCAAGAGAAAATATCCTCAATTAGCACCTGTACTTCTTAGCTCACACAAGATTGTGGGGGTGAAAGCAGACTTGAACCGTTCAGGCAAATTCACCATGGATACAGAACTTTTTCCTGGTATTTGAAAGATTCTTCCTCCCGTTAGGTGCACCATATTGCTTCACACTTACACCTTGATGATGGGCTCAGCCCGAAACGTTGGTTATGTATCTTTGCTATGTAAAGTACACGGTTTGACCTGCTGAGTTTAACATTGTGTTTTTACTTCACCCTAACAAAAAAAACCTGTCATTCCTCATACGTTTGTGATACAGTAAAAACATCCCACCATCTTTTAGAAAGGGCGCCGTTGACTCTGAGAAAGCAGTGGCCCTGCATTTAAAACAGAGAATGAGTTTACAGCACAGAATCGGATTGTTCGGAACCGTTCATCGTCCACACACAGCACCTCCTTTCCCGCCCAACTTTCCATCTTGAAGGAGAAACTGCTCCTCATCGTGCCCCTGCTTTGCAAAGAGCTGCACAAACACACGTCTCCCATTCCGCAGCGAAACCGTGACAGGCCTGAATCCCTCCAGGCCCGGGCTGATCTGGGCCCAAAGCCACAGCCCGAGCCTGGAGTTCTGCGCTCCTCTCCTCCTGCCTCCTTACCATGTGAGTAGGGAGCGACTTCAACAGGGAAAGCATCTTTCAAGCTGTCGACCCTACTCTTCCGCTACCGCCTAATTCGCCCCTGCAGCCGGATGGATGATCGCTCTCTCGCTCCTCCACAAGACCTCATCGCCCTAGCAACCCACCTATCTAACTAAGGCCAGCACATTTCTAAGTTTTTAAACAACTAAGAATCTAGATAGTAATCAGAAAAAAATTGCATTATATAAATCTGAATTGTTAGTTGTTCGCATGTACCGTGTTATTAAACTGTCATGGATGATTCAGGCATTGATTTGGACGCCCACAGGAGCAAAGGACTGCCTGTTCTCTGTTGAGTTGGCAGTCGGATGGAGTTAATATAAAACTTCGTGATATCGGTAAAGAATTTATTTTTGTTTAAAATCTTTAGTTGTTTTCTGGGATAGTTATCGTATGTTTAATCGCCGCTGACGTTGACTTTTCTCCACTGGGATGTTTTCTTACCTTGAAAAAGAAGTTTTCACTTCGCCCTCAGTCCAGAAACTATATTTTTTTTTAAGTAATTTAGATCTTATATTGATGAAGAAAGTACGACAGATGCGTAGCAAAGGCAGTTTCCGTGGTAGCGTTGCACTATCACCATGTGTGTGGCTGGAAAGACGTTGCAGTGCTTTAACTTGGGGACTTTACTAACTACACGGGTTTGGGGATCTCATCACCAAAGCTTTCAGGGATCCAAAATGCCACTCAGATTAATCAAACAGCCAGGTTATTTGAACTGGTGAATTCAATAGGTGAAAATTATTCTGTTGTTTTAAATGATCATTGTTCTGGGGGTGGGGGGGGGGGGGGGGAGGAGCTGAAAGGTTTTCTTCTGAACACTGTGTAATCTCATAAAATGTCACCAAGAATAATTTGACAATATGAACATGTCACTCCCAAGAAAATAGGAGCAGGAGTAGGCTGTTCAGCCCTTCAAGCCTGCCCTGCTATTTAATATAATTATGGCTGATCTATTCCAGTCTCAACTTCTGTGCCAGTTTCTCATAATCCTCAATTCCTTGATCTTTCAAATATTTATCTATCTTCACCTTAAATGTAACTATTCCACCTTTTTATTTGTGCATCTGCCAGGTTCTTGCTCTTCCTGATGAAGGGTTTATGGCCTGAAATGTCGACTATTGATTTCCATGGATGTTGCTTGACTTGCTAATTACCTGCAGACTTTCTTTGTGTTCCTGCATCTGAAGACTTCTTGTTTACCTCAATCAATATTCCTCTGCACAATCATATGTCCTCAACACAACATGCTCTTCCATCTTTTCAGGTAATGTCAACAAATTTGGAAACTATACATTTCATTTCCTATTCCAGTTCATTAATATAAATAGTGAACAATTAGGAGCCAAAGATCTAAGGTATTCTGCTAGTTACATCCTTTTATCCTAAAATGGACCCATTTATTCCAAAATTTTGTTTTCCTGTGACATCCAGTTTTCATCCATGCTAAGACACTTCGTATACTTTGGGCACAATTTATGCCTCAGCCTCATATGCTGCATCTTGCCAAATGCCTTTTAAATACTTCTACAAGTTCTCCTCTATCACATCCTCAAAGAATTTAAGCAAATCTGTAAAAAATGATTTACTTTTCATAAAACCATATTGACCCAGTTTGATTATTTCCTCTTTGATTAATGACTCAAACATCTTACTAACAATAAATATTAAACCAACTGGCCTTTAGTTTCCCTACAGTCTCACTTGCTTTCTAAACAAGAGAGTTACATTGGCTGTTTTCCAACCATCTGGAACCCTTCTGGACTTTCGAGAGGTTTGAAATATTTCAACCAATGGGTCCACTATCTCTGCAGCAATTTACAGTAAAATCCCATTATCTGAAATTCAAACAACCAGCATGTGGTAAATCACTGACATGTATAATTATCTGATCAAGCACACCTTTTGGCTGGTTGCACCTGTGGGCCTTCTTTCCGCAGTTAGAGCAGATTGAATCCTTTGCTAGGCAGCATTTCCTCTGATGCTTGCCCAGGCTGCAGAGGTAGCACCATGAGGGTTCCGGAAACACTGCAGCTGTGGTTGGTTCATTACCAGAGCCATTTGAGAATGTCGGGAAGCTTTTGTGGAACACTGCTATTGTAGTTGGGTCGTTAGGGAAGCAGAAGGGTGGTGGCGCATCCCAGGTGGCTACCACCGGGGTAACCACGAGGTGTTCACGCTGTCAGTTAAGTAAGCCTCCAAGTTTTGGAGGGTCATCTCCAGCATACCTACCAGCTCAACTGCTCTCTGCAGACTGAGTTTCCCTTGCTCCAAAAGTCTGTCTGATGTAGATCGACCATGACATAGGCATCCTGGATCAGGTCCTCTGTATACTCTGCCACAGACACGGCTTTGGATTCGTAGGCCTTGCCAAAGATATTCAGCGTTTGACTCACCAGGTCATTGTTTATGAGTCACTAGTAGGTGTTTAGCTTAAACAACATTGATTTTGCACAAGTATTGCCCTTTGTGGATGTCCATGGCCTCGTAATATATTGTGGTGTTCCTGATCATGGAGAACACCTGGATGCCGATTCATGAGTGCAGTACCTGCAGTTTTTCGGTCTCTGATCAGACTATGGTAGAGGAAGCCTTCAGGAATGCTTTGAAACAGCGCAGCCAAAGTTGGTAGGTGCTTCAGGCAACTCTGGGTCAATTTCCATCTTTTCTGGCTTGAGGATCTGCTCCATTGTAGAAAACTTCAAGTGAATAAAATTGATGCACCATCAATCACTCAAAGACTATTGTAGAGAAACTAAAAATAGGCTTTTATTCACTTGAGAACTTAGCACATCGCTACTATTTGGCTATCCTGCACTGAGTTACAGGGGGCTATGGAACAGTCACCTTTATACAGAAACCTGTGGGGAGGGGCCACAGGTACAACCAGACAATAGGTGTGCTTGACCAGACAATTATATATGGCAGTAGTTTACCGCAAGGCAGCCTCAAGAAATCAGCAAAAAAAAAAGCAGAAAATAAATTGGTAAAAAATATGAAAGTTTCAAATGAGCGCTTCCAGCAGTTAGTTCACCAATGATACAATCTCAAGCAACTGGCAAACTCACATCCAGCATCTACCAATCCCCATAGGTGCTGGATACCTATAAATGCTGTTATTTATAATTCTCGAGTGCAGGCTATCTGGCTCTAGCAATTTGTTTCCCTAATATTTCATCCCTTGTGATTGGAATTTTTACAAGTTCCTCTATGTCATTTGAAATTAGAAATCTGTTATCTTAGGGATATTTGCAGTTAAGATTCCACAGGAAAGAATGAAGCACAAAAAGTTATTTAATGTTACTTCCAGTTCTTTGTTTCCTATTATTTATTCACTAGCCTTGAGCTCAGCTATCTTAGCCATTTTCTTCATATTTATAAATATGTGGAAACTCTTGCCAGTTGATGACAGTGTCATCAATGTTGGGATTTTTTTTCCTCTGTGGGGAGTAATTAAACAGAGTAGATCTATACTTTATCAAGTTTAGGAGAAATAGAGGAGATGTCATTGAAACATTTAAAATTTCTAAAAGGTTTGATGAGGGGATAAGATTTTGATGCTTTTCCTAGAACCTGGGACAAGGTCTCAAAATAAGACTTGAGATGAATTTTTTTCATCTAGAGCATATGAATTTTAAGAACCCTCTTTGAAAAGGGCAGTGGAGTTTATTCAACAAAAAAGTGGTAGTTTTGTTAATTAAGAGAATCAAAGTGTGTATACAAAATTAACAACAATTTGAATGGATCTGATTGATCTAGTTCTGCTTTTATTTTGTATATTCTTGTATGGTGTGCACATACTCATTTGGAGTGCATTAAAAAATTATGTGCCATGAGAATTCTTTAAAAAACCTATACTTCTGAGAAGTATTTATTTTTTTGCAACAAATTTAATGTTTTCTGAGACTGCTTCAGTAGCTCTGAAATGTATTATTATTTTCAAATTAATATGGATGGAGTGCTCAAACCAAATAATAAGAATTTGTTTGTTTCATTCTCCAGATCTTAAAGCTCAGCATTGCAATCATATCTGAATATCAAAATGTCCTTCAGAAGAGGTATGCAGGAGTTGATGTTATAATTAAACAAACATAAATCAGTGAAGTAGCTTCTTCCTTGTGCCTATTGAACAATTTGTGCTAGATCACACAGACCTGGATCAAGCTGATTCATCTCTACTGGCCCTGACCTGCCTAGCTAGATTTGGAGGCTTGAATCTCTGCAGCAGTATGTCAGACAGCAAGACTAGAGGTCTTCTGTCAATACTGAGGCTTTTTTACATTCTGATATCTCTGATAGAGCCTATAAAGCAGCATATTTTAAAAATGTAAATGTTCTTAAAAATTGTCCGTAAAAAAATAAATAAATAAATAAATAAATAAAATCCCCATTATTCAGCACTTACAGGGATCGCGAATGTCGGAAATGCCGAATACACCTGCATTAAGAATACACCATTTAAAAGACAAAAGACAGTGCAAAATGTAATGTAATTTTTTAAAAATTCAGTCTTGTAGACTTTAATTATGTAAAGCACACTTTAATCAGATTCCCATAATTTATCAAATTTGAATTTGAACTTGCTAACCCTCTCCACTCATGCTAACAACCTGACTCACCTCTACGCACCCCTTCCTTTAAATTCAAACCCCATTCGCAAGCACTGTAATAGCATTGCACTAGCTGCTACACTAACTATCCTACTGTCAAAATTAAACCCATCCCTCCCCCAAGTTTACAGATAAAACCTTACTAATATACTTAATAATATAGGCTCTTTCCAGGCAGAGATAGGGAGACATTTTGGGAGAATTGTCCCAGTGGTGAGCAATATCAGCCGGCTCCTCATATTAGGCGCCTCCATTTTATTCAAACACAACTTTATTGAAACTTTATTCAAATAGCTGCTGTGGAAGGGGCACAACGAAGGCACTTTGTTAGCTGAATGTTTTCTCCCATCTTCACCAAGGGGTTGTGTGTTGCAGAGAACATTTACTTTTGTAATTTAAAACTTTTATTTAAAATTTATTTACTCTTTTTTGTTTTTCAACTTATTAATTAATTCATTCATTTCTTCAAATTATTTTTTGCTGGTGTTTTAGTTTCCAGTTGGTTGAGTGACAGATAATGGGGATTTTACTGTAAATTAAAATAAAACCCATTTTCCATGTTCTTTTGATCAAATATCCCCATTGAAATCAATAGTGTGCCCATTCGTTCACTAGGTTTGACTGCTGTAGAATTAGAGAGGCAGATTCCCCAACGTACTCTAAAGTACACAGAAAAACTGGGTTTTGCTAATGGACTCCATAACATTCGTCCTTTGGATTTGCAGAAGGTCTGCATGACCCTAGCCAGCATGATTCAGCCTATAGAAAAAACTATGTTGAGAAAAGGAGATTTAATGCTTCAACACAGTGACCTATCTTCAGAAATACTTGAAAAGAAGGTCTAATACCTTGTAATCATAATGATCATTAATTGGGTTCATTGTGCCTTGGAATTGGTAAAATATCATTTTACAAGTTGGCTAGTGTTATTCATTCTCCTGTGATCTTTGCAGGAGTGTTCAGATGTAGGAATGCCTGGAAAAGTTTGGCTATTGTGATTAAAAAGGCCATTGATATTCATAACTTAAATTTGTAAATTTAGACATTCAGTACAGTAACAGGCCCTTTTGGCCCATGAACTGTGTCACCAAATTACATCCCAATTGACCTACAAACCCCAGTACATTTTAGAAGTGTTGGAGGAAACCGGAGCACCCGGAGGAAACTCATGAGATACAGGGAGAATGTAGAGAATGTACAAACTATGTACGGACAGTGCCACATTTGAACCCTGGTCACTTGGCACTGTAACATTGTTTAGTGCAGCCATTCTCAACCCTTTTTTTGGCTATGGCCCCCTTCCCTGTGAGCAGCCATTTAGTTGTTTTTTTTCCGTACTTCTCTCCAACTACATCAAAAGAATTTAGGATTTCGGTCAGTGCACTCCCCCCCCCCCTCCCCCAACCCCTTTGGCTCCCAGAGAGCCATATAGCCCCCGTTGAGAATGGTTGGTCTAGTGTTAGCCAGAGGAAGGTCACGTGTGAAGGGTGTTTGGACAGATGGTGACTTCTATTGCATTCGACCTCTGAACAAGGATCTAAGGGGACATTGATGTGAGGAGAAAGATGAATCAAGAGAAATTTGATTTTTCTTCTTTTACAGTTCATATCCTGGTGATCCTGCTTGTTGCAGTAGTGCTTTTGATAGTTGTTCGCCATAATCTAATAAATGTCCATGATCTTTTGAGCAAAGGAAACTCTGGTAAGTGATAACACTTTTTTCTTATTCATCATGATATGTTGTATCACATTTTGTTTATTACAATAATAGATTACTGCAGATCTATTTCTGGAGTTATATTTTTCAGCATTTGTATCTGTTACATTGTGATCTTTGTTATGGAGTCCAGAGGACCCCAAAACCCAGCAGCAATAGATATGCACCATGACAAAGGGTTACTTAAACAAAAGTTGCTTTTACTTATCATTGCAAATGAAAACAAAATCAAACTTTAACTTATTACTATCAACTTACTTAACCTACTTAGCCACCCTCTAATTCTTAGTGCACGTGTGTGTAATGTATATATAAGTGTAGGAAAGTTCTTTGGTTCACAGTCCAATGTCACTGGTTGCATGCAATTCTTGTACTGTGCACAGAAGTTAACATTAATAAAGTTCACCAGGCTTTGGTGCTTAACAGGCAAATGGTTACCACTCAGGAGGGTTCTTGTTGGTTTTCAGAGAGAGAGATTCCTTTTGTTCCAGGACATCCACACCTGATTGCTTTTTAATCAGTCTTGCTGACAAAACTTGCCCCTTCAGGGTTCTCCAGATAATCCTCTTTCTTTTGGGTCACCACAGAGTTCCTTTCAGACAGCCAGTCTTCTCTTTTGACCACAGTCTTCCAAAATTTGCCAGCTTGTCCTTCAGGAACCAAAGCCTGTGTCTCTCACTCCCTCCCTCTCTGAGAGCAAAGCTGTTCTGCCTGCAAAGATCACATGCTCCTCCAGGCAAGCTGCTGCTGTATGTTGCTATTTTATTGCCTTTTGCAAAATAGCACTCTGCAAAAGTCGTGCAAAAATTCTGTTTTTAAAATATTTGTGTGCAACCTGCTCTAACAATCTTCCCAAACCACCTCTAAATACTCTGTCACATCTTCCATTCAATAGATGTGTCATTTATTAACGAATATTTTGTAACTTAACTGCAACATTAAAATGTCCTTAAATTCATATTTCTTATTCTGGAATGTATATTTGCACATTTTGCCTGGCTAACATAGCAAACAGAAAAAGTGTTTGAATTTATTTGATTATTGTAGGTATATTATAAAGATGGAACATTTGAATGGCCAATTTGTAAAATGTAAAATTTGTAATTTTTGTTTGATCCAACAACCATTCATTGATCAATTATTTAACTTCAAATAAACAGAAAATTATAATTTTGAGTAATTTTACAATCATTTAAATGTGAGCTGTATTTCTCTTTTGGATTTCCTTTGCTTTTTAAAGGAACACATTTTTTCTTTTAATACTCAGAGTAGGAATTACAACCCAGAGAAGTGACATTGAAAATCGTTTTTGCTCTCTATCAACTGGCATGAAAGACATTTAAAATGTTTTCTTAGTGCAAATTAATTACTTTCTCCTAATTTTTGCATTTAATTCAGAGCTAAAATATGGAAGAGTACAATCAAATGACTTTCTAAGAATTACAGAAGAGAGGACTGGTGAAGAAATTCCAATTCTTATACCTGCTGTAGAAGAGCGACTCGGTGGAGTAATATCAGCTATCAACAGTATATATAGTAACACCAGATCAAACGTTGTGTTTTATATAATAACTACAAATGACACAATTAGTCACTTAAGGTAAACATAACTTTCAAAGAATTACAAGTAAAAATCAATCTAATTTTCTCAACTTTTAATCTTTCTGCAGAATTGAACACTTGTAATTATTCTTTACATTTGATTCAAGATCTTGGCTTCAGAAACAAGAACTGATGAATATTAACTATAAAATTGTAGAATTTGACCAGCGTATTTTAAGAGGCAAAGTCCAAGGTGACATTGATTCACCTGAAGTAAAGCCAGTGAGTACTGATTTGTGTGTAATTTTGAATATTATATTAAACATTATGTATCCATGAATAATTTCAGCTTTTCCATTCCTTTCATAAATCAGTTTCTCAATCTGATACCATTCTTTAAATCTTCCGTGTACACGCCCCAAGCTCTTGAAATGTTTCCCACAAAATGGTGGGCAAAACTGGTGAATACTGTAAGGTAAAACATCATGAGATGGGAATGTGTAGGGAGTTACCCTGTACAGGGCAGTAACAAGAAGGGGAGGTGTCCTTGTACTCCTGTTAGGTAAAACATCATGAGATGGGACCGGAGAAGGAGTCACCCAGTACTAAGGAGTAACAGAATGCATCCTTGTACTTACAAGATAAGAGAGACATTGATGGATTGAGAGGCAGGAAGCTAGCAGGGAAAGGATAGCAACAGTTTTAGTCATTGGACAAGTAATGATATGATGATGTTCTAAGCATGTATCCAAGGGTATAAAAAATCACCATTTTGCTGATAACGGCAGAATGCATTCTCCGACTAACTTTGTTAGTCGCAAGTGTTACAATCCGGTAATAAAGAACAAAGAACCGTGATTTCGACTCAGCCTGGTGTTTGTCTCACTCATTCATGAACAAAGCAGACCTAACAATACTCACTAGCTTTGACCAGATCATTGATTTATAATGGCTTCTCATATCTTTCTAGCTTTTATAATCAATACCTTTATATTCCCCTAAAGTTTATAAACATCCCTTCTATTTTTTCATCTGTACTGTTGCCTTCAAAACTTTCTTTATATCTTCCACTTCTTTTGAAAACCAAAACAATAAATTGTACATAGAATAAATATGAAACAAAGATACTGTATAATAAGAAGTTACTTCAACGATTTCTGACAAGATTAATGATGATTTTTTTTATGTATTCAATAAATCCATAATATTTATTGCTTTGATAATCTAGATCTTTTCCAGTTAATGAATTTGAATGGAAGATTAAAATTCTCATCTTGATTGGCAATTTTTCATTGTTTTAGTTGACTTTTGCAAGGTTTTACCTCCCTATGTTGGTTTCCAGCCCAAAGAAAGCTATTTACTTGGATGATGATGTGATTGTACAAGGTAATTTTTTTTTTATTATTGCTTCAGTTGTAAATCTCTGAATATGAACACAAGATATGCAAAGTGCTGTGTAGAGAATTCTGATTTTTTTTAAAAGTAATTTAAGGTTCCTTTATTGTCACATACTGATACACAAAATGGAAAAAGACAAAATGTGTCAAATTTTGCCTGCTGTAAAGGCACTCATAGAGGTGGCACTAGCATTGCCCAGGCCTCCAACTATGTGAAAAAGCAGTAAAACATGGTCCCTTTAGAGATACTGAGTGTCTATGGATTTGCATATGATGTTCAATCCATTGGAAAACCTGTGCTCCCAGATCCAAAGCACTGATACAATCAAGGAACTTTCAGCACCTGAGGTTCCTTCAGCAGTACTTTCAAATTCTGGTCCTGATACCTGGTTCCCATGGACCATTCTACAGAATGACCTGGTTTCAGACCTTCATCCGCCAGTCACCAACACCTTGGAGCCTGTGTGGGTCTTTCAGCTGCTGATCCTGTGGCTGGTCTGTTGCTGTTGGGTTGTCTCCCAGGCTTGTGCATCTCAGTGAGGAGGGAAGGAACGTTCTACTACTCTGGTGCCCTGCCCCCATCTGCTCATTTTATGGAGTCCACAGCCCTCATATTCCACTGCTAAGTTTGCATGCTGCCATCTTGGGCACAGCCTTTTTAATGATGGGCTGCTTTTAATAATGAACTGTCTTAGTGACCAACAATGAATTGGCCTACATCCAGCGAATTTCCAGATTAAACTTTTATTTTCATTTTTTTAATTTAACACAACTAATTTTATACCAACTATATTTCCAATATTCAGCAATTCATGATTCTAATTAGCAAAAGTTCATTATGTTTTTTATTGAAATTTCCTTGCCCAATCTCATCTGCAGAGTTTGCTTGCTTTCAAAGATGGGATAGCTTTCCAAAATTCATTAGGTAAACCGGTTTTGAGACCTTTCAGCATCTTCCAACCATGTATAAATTTTAAATGTCACTTTTCTCCCCCTCTCGTACCGATTGGATCAGGAGATATCCAAGAACTTTATGATACTGAACTGAAGCCAGGCCATGCTGCTGCATTTTCTGAAGATTGTGATTCATTATCTTCTAAGGTGCTGGTCAGAGGTGCTGGAAGTCAGGTATTTTTCATTCATTGTAGAAATTGCTATTGGGGTTACCGACCTAATAGTTATATGATCCTGGATGTATGGAAAGAGAATGAAGTATTCAAAGTTCAAATTTATTGTCAGAGTACATACATGACATCGCATACAACCCTGAGAATCTTTTGCCTGCAGGTCACACAGAATTTCTACTTATCGGTAATGCAAAAAATAACTGTACTGAATAAAGTATGAAAAAGAACAAAATATAAACAAGGCGGCAGTGCAACAAACTGTGCAACACAAAAAATATTCAATAATAAATAATGTGCAAAGTAAGAATTCATAAATGAATCTCTGAGTTTGTTGCTTAGGAGTCTGATGGTGGAAAGGTTTATGAACCTGGTGGCATGAATCTTGTGGCATCTATACCTCTTTCCTGGTGGTATCAGTGAGAATAGAGCATGTCCTGGGCGATGTAGATCCTTGATGGCAGTGTCCATGCAGATGTTTTTCAATATGTACTGTGCTGTGTCAACTACCTTTTGCAGGGCTTTCTGCTCAGAGAATTTGATGCCCCCATACCAGGCTGTGATGCAGCCAGTCAGCACTCTTTCCATTACTCATCTGTAGAAGTTTATCAAAGTTTTCTATGTCATTCCAAACCTCTGCAAACTTCTGAGAAAGTATATCAGCAGTCTTGTTTCAGTTTTCAAATTTAACCTCCAGAGCAGATAAAGCATTCTGTATGAAAAGCTAACATTAATTTATATGCATAATATAGTTATCTAGGTGATAAATTCTCTCCCACCCTATCAGTTGGCTTTTTTAAAAAAATGTATTGTTCATTTTCTGACTCCCAGCTATTCCAAAAGTATTCCTGTAACTTATAAATAAGAGTAGATTCATAACCTACAAATGAGTTCGCTTAAATATTTTAACTGCTTAAGTTATTTTGTGGTCAACCCATTGAAACCAAATGTAATTTAATCTTGAGTCTGTTAACTTCATTAATTGCTAGAAATATTGTGGGAAATATATTGACTTCACCTCTGATGTGGGGTAAATCATTATGCCAGCTTGTATGTACTGTCAGAAATTCTGTGTGCACACTGTAAAAGGGGGGAAAAAAAGCAAAAAAAAAGGAAACAGGAGTTCAGGTACAAGAGCCACCATTTCAGGTCAGCAAGTTTTTGACAGGATGAAACTGAAATATTGTTTCTTTTTCTACACTTGCAACATGACCTATTTCCAGCAGTTTCTATTTGCATTTTGAATTTCCCCTATCTGAAGGGTTTTTTTGCTTTTTAATTTAAGAGCAGAGAAAGGTTACTTTAAATACAACTGCCATTGACAGTCAAATGTCAAGTTGTCACTAACAACGTGCAGTGTGGTCAGCAAATTGCTATTCAAGCTCATCTACGTGGGCAATTATTGGAACCTTAAAGTGAATACTAACTCACTCGCTGCTATTGCTGTGGAATATCTCCCCTCCTCACAACAAGATGCTATAAAATACAGAGACTGTGGAAACTATCACTAATTGGCACCCACCAAAACATCATGAGTTTGTTAACTGAAATTGTGACATTCAGATAAAATAGCTGAATAGAAATTTTAACTCATGTTTTCTAGAACACCTATTTGGGCTTTCTTGATTATAAAAAGGAAACCATTAGAAAACTTGGGATGAAAGCAGGCACATGCTCCTTCAATCCTGGTGTATTTGTGGCTAATCTCACTGAATGGAAACAACAAAACATCACAGAACAACTTGAAAAATGGATGGAAATCAATGTGGCGTAAGTTTACATAATGCCTCACATCTATTATGCACACATGTCTATTTTCACTCAGAAATAATGTAATTTCTTGTTAAGGTAAACTTCTAATGTTATTTGTCAAGAAAGACATATATGACAGTGAAAATAATAAACAGGAAATTTTGCAGAGGTATCAATAAATTATTTTTATTTTTAGCATTGAAGTACAGTGCACTTCCAATTAACCAAAAACCGATCAACCGGAATTCCGAATATCCAAAAGATTTTTTTAACTGGTGTGACATGACATCACAATTTGAAAAAAAATTAGGACCACTCTGGCCCATTCCCTTTCAAATCATCAAATTATTTTCAGCTAAGGTGAAAACTATTCACTCAAGGTTATATGGTTATATATTACTGCAGTCCCTTTAGCTTCTGCATACCTCCAGCATCAGCTTTTGAAAAGGTGGTTCTAAGGGAGCTAATATTACACTTGTACATACTATTTACATACAAAATGTTGACGGTGATTATTCTTAGAACAAAGAGTAAAGAGCTGTATAGTCGACACTTTCCAGGTTTCCTAATTTCAAGGAAATGTGAGGACAATATTCCGAATTACTATTTTATTAATCGAAATAAACCAAACTTTGTAGATGCAGCTTTATGTAGCTTTAATTCGTTGATAAAAGGGATAAGCATTTTGCATAACTTTGCATTAAGATTTTCATAACAATTAATAAACAAAGCATTAGACTATATTTAAAATCATAACGATATTCAACTTCAAAGAAATATACAAAAGAAATAAGACGAATTCAAAGAAAATCTCAAGCTTACGTCTCCTTCATAGTTCATCAAAAAATGAGATGCAAGCTCTTAGTCTGCGTGGATATTATGACATATTACGTCATAGTCACTAAGGTAACACTACATACAACAGTCCTTAAAGAGATATGCACAAAATTAACTAAAAATCAAAAACACAAGATTTTAACCTTTACAAGTTGTGCTGCTTTTTCCCCGCCCACCTGAGCCATTCTCTTCCCTGTCCGCTTGCCCAAGCCGCGCTCTCTGCTCGCCTGCCTGAGCTGTGCTGCTGCCCCCTCTTCTGTCCTCCAGCACAATTTCAGTGACCCCGCTGAAAGGGTATTTGACAAAGAGCACAACTCGAGCAAGCAGAGAGCGCGACTTGGGAAGGCGAGCGTGCGGGGAGAGAGCTTACAGGTTAGGTGAGCCCTCAAGCTCCTGGACAGATACGGGGACCTCAGGCTCCCAGGCATGATTGACGACAGCAGTGGGGATGTGTCAGGGATCAGCGATAGCCTAGATAAATATTTTCATGATACTACTGTTCTGCTTTAGAGAAAATTCCCAAATATCAGAAAGGTCCGCTTAACTGAGATAAGTCCGGTCCTAAGCATTTTCAGATAATCGGAAACCTACTGTATTCATAGTTTTCAATTTTTTAAAATTTGGAGTATTGTGTGCAGTCTTTGACACCTAACCAAAGGAAGGATATCAATAAGATTGAAGGAGTGCAGGGAAGATTTACAAGGCTGTTGTCAGGACTTGAGGAACCGAATTACAGAGATAGGTTATTCCATGGTGCATAGAAGAATGAGGGGAAATTTTATTGAGGTACACTAAATTAGAAGGGGTAAAGAGTAAATGCAAACAAGATTTTTCTACTGTGGTTAGGTGAGACTAGAAATAGGTTAAGGGTGAAAGAGGAAATCTTTAAAGGGAACATTAGGGGGAACATTTTCCATGCAGTGGTTAGAGTGTGGAACAAGCTGCCAGGTGAAGTGGTGAATGTGGGCTCAATTTTTACATTTGCAAAAAGTATGGATAGCTACATAGATAGCAGTTTGGAGTGCTATGGTCTAGGTGCAGGTCAATGGGACTAGGCAGAATAGTAGTTGCCACAGACCAGATGGACCAAAGGGCCTGTTTCTCTGCTGTAGTGTACTATGGTTGGTGAACAGACTTGTTGGTGTACCCATTCAGCTAAATGGAAAGTATTTCACCACACAGAACTTTTGCAAAGATCTTAGTGAAGCCATCTTAGCATATTTAACAATCCCCATAAATACAATTTCCACTGTTACAGGTATATGACTCTATCATTATAGTTTGTGACCTATGTTTCACTCTAATCAGGAGGTAAATAATTTGTAAATACAGTTGTTAATGCTTATTTGTTGTAAACAAGATTCATTCTTTTCATATTCATGACCTTTTGTCAATGAAAAATGTATCAGCATTTGCAATTAGGAGTTATTGGCTACATCATCTCTTTTGACAGGGAAAATTTGTATGGCGGTGCTCTGGCTGGAAGTGTTACAACACCACCTATGCTCTTGGTGTTCTATAAACAGTACTCATCCATTGATCCATTGTGGCATGTCAGGCATCTTGGTAAGTCTTCATGTTCAAATGATTAATACTTCACAATATTACAACTAAGAAAAGATTATGTGCAGGATATGATAGACAACAAAAGCTTATTTTCTGAATAACTTTTAAAACAAATCTTCATTTCTGGCTTTGGTGGCATTGCTGGTCACCATGTAACATTTGTCACCTGGTTAGAGTTCAATTTGCTTATATTCAGGGTAGCACCTGCTTGTGTGCCCACCTTTACTTGCAAACAGAGCCTGGTCTCCAGTTGCCTTGACCCCACCCCCTTGCCATTGAATCAAGACCTTGCTCAATGAAACCTCTGTTGTAAGTGATATGTAGTGGCTGTCTATGTTAAAAGAAACTGCAACTCTAAAGTATTAAGTTCAAAATCTGGAACGTCAATTGGCAACTTAAATGAATGCAGGTCTGCAGTCAACAAAATCTCAGCACTGAATTAGACACATCAGGCAGAGTGTCTAGTTTAAAGAACATGCACTCCACCTTCTGAGGGCAAATCAGAAAATGAATGTAATCTTCGAGGAGTAAGCTTTGCCATCAAGGATGGGCTGCTCTGGTGTATTGTCTTGTGGAAATAGCAAGCACCTTATGATCTACTATCATGAGTGAATACACTCCAACCCTGTAAATTTCAGAAGGGACCAAGGACATGTGCTTCGAGACCACATTCAAAGAAAAACAATGTTCCTCTTGAGTGACTTCAGGTGCCAGCACAGTGAGCAGTGATAAGAGCCACACTGTTACTGCACCAACATCCCAGGTTCTAATCCACTGATTGTACATTCCTCCTGTGTTAGTGTGGGTTTCCTCTCACCCTTCAAAATGTACCAGGGTTATAGGTCAATTGAGTGTAATTGGGCAGCACAGACTCGAGGGCTGGAATGGCCTGTTACTATGTTCTAGGTCTAAATTTAAATTTTAAAAAATAAATAAAGCATCAATATGGAAATGATGAACAAACAAAGAACAAAAAAGTCATACTCTGAAGGTATCCTTCTCTTACCAAAGTGGTTGTCCTTGAGACAAACGTTTCATGGCAACTCTCTGGTACCTATTAGGTTATGTTATAATGCCGGCACTCACAAGACAGGGACTCATGACTGCTGGATTGACATGACTGATCTGTTTTAATAATATCTATCATTTGTCGCAAAAACATCAGCATCTAAAGAAGTTTTGTTAGATCAATGTCGAAGCTTTCAAGGACTCCATGAAGGTAGGTCTTCTCAGACTCAACCTCACAACCTGTTCAACTCCCAAAGGAGCTACAGTGTTCGCAGCTCTTGATTCCTTTAAAGTCCACCATACTTGGTACTTTTGAAGAGGCTCTTGACTTCTCTACTAAGAACCAGGCTGATTTGATAAGAATGACAAGGAGATTGAGGTGCTAATCAACTCCTAAGGCACTCCTAATTTAGGAGCTCCAGTTTCATTCAAGATAAAGAAACAACTTTACAGACATCTGAAGGCAGAAACTCAGTAGGAAACCCATGAGTGGATAAATAGATGAGAAAAATACAGAGAGCATGGTAGTGTAGCGGTTAGTGCATTGTTACAACGCCAGCGATTAGGACCAGGATTTGAATCCTGTAGTGTTTGTAGGGAGTTTGTACGTCCTTCCATGTCTGTGTGGGTTTTTCTTGGAGGCTCTGGTGTCCTCCCATCCTCCAAAAGTGTACTGGGGTTGTAGGTCAATTGGGTGTAATCTGGCACGTGGGCTGAAAGGGCTCATAACCATGCTGTGTATCTAAATTTAAATCTAGTAGTTTCAGCTACTCACTCACAGCCGTGACATGAATGAGAATTTTAGTGCTAGAAAGGCAATCTGTGATCCAAATACCTAAGACCCCATCCCACTGAGAGCCAATAACAGGAATAACTCAATAGGGTCAGAGAGCCAGTCAGTGTTTAATGGAAGAAAAATTAAAAAGACTTCCTTAACTCCAAACCTGTCTTTGACTAGCCCAGAACAACCTTTTCAGGATGGTTTCACTATTAGCCCTGACAAATACTATTGAAAAAGTCACATCCCAACTCCAATATAACAAGCCTTCTGAAGTAGCCAGCATCCCTATTGACATCTTAAAACTGTGGACTTTTGACTAAAGTTCATCACCAGATTGGCACACCTTTGGAAGATTTCAGATACTCTAATTAAGACGACTTCTGTGGTAACTTGCTGCCAGGGTCCTCAAATGTCTCTTTCCAGTGGTGTAAGAGCTGGTCTCCCTAATGACAGGATTATATTAATCTTTCTAGAGGCACAATGCACATGACCTTTTAATGTCCAAGTAAAATTCAGGGAGCAGGACCAAATATTCCTGGTCTTCTTTGACTCAATTAATTAGGTGGATACTCCTCAAATGTAGCTGTCCACAAAATGATGCAAGTCTTGATACTCACCAAAGTATTATGATTAATGTCATACAAGGCTGCATAATTTTTCTCATGCTTTCTTGCTGCAATGCTATAGCTCATCTCCATGGAAACGGACTGCATCCTGAGAACATTGAACTCTAGTCACCTGAAAACACACAAAAATTAGTTGATGCAAGTTAAAGTGATCAAGAGGCACTAAATAGAAAAAGGTCCGAGAAACATTTATAGATAAGAGCAGGAATATGAAGAGGGTGCTCAATCATTTACTGTGTAAAACTCAACCCACTTATTTTTGCCCAAAAATGTGATATTTTGTATATATCGTGTGTCAACCCCCCCCCCCCCCCGCCGCCCCATTTTTTGGCTTGCTCCCAATGCCTCAGCTCCGGCTGCCTGCCCATCGGAGCTCCCAACATCTTGATTGCAGATTCTTGCTTTGGCCCTAGCCACCTGCCTTTTGGAGCTTGTTTCATCAACTGTGGACATACCACCAGGTCCCGGCTGGCTGCCCATCAGAGTTCCCAACTCCTCGAACGACACAGGCACTAACAGTCAAAAATTACATCCATTGTATTAGTTGATCCCATAAATTTAACATTAAAAATTGATCTACAGAACTCTGCTTTTACACTAGCATTTGCTTTTACACTAGCATATAGTACATTTTTAATTTGATAATTGTAGGCAAATGCAATACCACATACTTGTAGTTGCTAGAGGCAATCAGATTATGTCATAAAATATCCATGTGAAGTTTTTTAATATAAGGCCCTGTTAGCACAATGCTGTCACAGTGTCAATGATCAGGACTGTGTTAAAATCCTAGTCTTTTATAAGTTGATGTTTTTCCTGTGTCTGCGTGGGTTTTCCCCAGGGGTTCAGGTTACCTCCCACCAGTTGAAACGTACTGGCAATTTAGGTTAATTGGATGGTACGGGCTTGTGGGCCAAAATGGCCTGTAACAGTACTACAAGTCTAAATTTAAATAAGGTATCGGAATGAGAGAGAAAAAAAACTTGTGTATATATTCAGATTCAGAGGGAAAAGCGGAATACAGTACTTTGGATCCTGTTTTACCAGTTTCCTTCGAGTATAACTACTGATTTCAAATCCAGATTGTCAGTGATTCATCAACTGTGGACATACCACCATACTTCACATACAGCCCTGAGATTCTTTTACTTGTGGGCAGGGCAGAATTACCACTTATTGGGAGTGCAAAAAAAACTGTACTCAACATACAAATGTAAACAAATAAATGTAAGCAAACTGCAATATAGAAAAAAAAAATCAATAAAATGCAAGAATCCTTAAATTAGTCCCTGATTGAGAACCAACCTTCTGAGATTAATGTTCTAACAAATGCATTTTTTCTAGGGTCCATTGCTGGTACCAGATATTCATCACATTTTATTAAAGCTGCCAAGTTGCTGCACTGGAATGGGAGATTCAAACCCTGGGGTCGTACTTCCACTTACAGTGAACTTTGGGATAGGTGGTACGTTCCTGACCCAACTGGAAAATTTCACCCAGTACGTCGACACCCTGAAGAAGAGGGTGCTCATTAGAAGGAAAATTGTGACATCATGAATTTGTAAAAATACCTCCACTCAGGAATTCATTTCTAAAGTCACAATTGTATTTTTAGATCGATTTTGCAAGAAATCCTGATTATGATACTAGTTTTAAACTTAATTATTGTTATAAGCTGTTCAAAGCCAGTGGAAACCATTTTTTAGTGAGCACTACAGGGAACATATTTTTACCCTAGAAAGGAATATGTATATATTGAAGGCTCTTTTTTTGTAACAGTAAATGGTGGTGCTAATTATTACCAAGCTAATTATTTTGTCCTTTATTACAGGACAGAACAAATTAACTTGTTTGTTAATACTAGGTTCGGTTAAGTTTCACAGCTCAACTGAAATTTGTATCCATACTCCAAGTATGTTGATAATATAATTGTGTCAAACTCATTAAAATTGAAAACAGAATCAGGATCAAATAATGCTTCACTAACAAGATTGCTGAATGTTTTGAGCATTAACTAATTTATTTTGGTCAATTTAAGCATTTCATATAGGTGTTTATGAACATATTAAGAGGTATCCAAAAGGAAGTTTGTATTGGTGTACCTTTTGCATTTCTGAATTGAGTTAGGTCAACCATCTAAAACGGTTAATGTGGAAAGAATATTATCAGACTTATTGCATTACAGTGTTAAGTTTATATTAAAATGTCACAGTTGAGACAAATTGAATGGTTACAAGTAGTTTTTGTAATTAAAATTCTGATCAAGTACTCAAATCAGTAGAAATAATTCCAGTTATCTAGCTGGAGTAATACTAAAATTGCATTCGAGAGGATCATGTACCAAACTAGCCATTTATTTCAGTGTGGAACCTTCCAGGTTAGTTTCATTCATATTGATGAAATAAAGAATAAGTAACATCATACAGCTTTAAATTATTTAATAACCCATGTCACAATAAAAATTGCTTACATTACAGTTTAACATTCAAAAGCGATTTTATAGTATACATTGTATTATGTAAACTAATTAAATATAGTCATCCAAATTTTACAGCAGTGCACGATGCACAGTCAGGAGGAAAATATCTGCACTGGTGGTAGATCCTCAAACATAATCTGTGTTGAAGTCATAGGCATCCTCCATTGATCTCTCACAGATACCTATATTTACATGTTTTTGGTTTTGAAGATCTTTTTTCTCTGCAAGACAAAATAATCTAATTTTAAGAATGAGAAAGAAATTAAATTTATTCTACACAAATGCCACAAGGTTAATCTTACTCTAATGCATACACACAACAAATAAAAAATAGAATTTTAAAAAGAGTTTCATCTTTGGATCAGAATTAATTTATTAGTTTACACTTATACATCTACTCTAGGTTTTCTCATCGAGTCCCGGTCTGTACAATCGAAGAAAAAAAATGAAACACCTTGTGGAAAGAATTTAAAACCAAAAATCTAACCTGATTCCCGTTGTATTTCCATTTGTTTTTCTTGGAAATGTTTGACTACTGGGCATTTGTTTGCTTTTACCAGTTCAAATGTATCCTCGTCTTCAACATATTCTACCTGGGAATTGTTTAAAAAAAGTTACTTCACATCTAAAATACTCAATTTACAAGCCCCCATCCTATCACTACATGCTACAATCTTTCTAGGATGTTTTTTTAAGAGTTCCTCATTTTAGCCATGTTGAAATAGCAGAATACACAATCCTGCATTTTGACCAACTAATCTTTTATATTATTACATCTCATGGAATATACAGTAACAGGTTTATAAACTAATTCTTATCAACCCAGCCCAAATGTAAACAAAGATTTGAATATCCTTATAAGGGAGTCCAGTTTTTTTTTCCAGTTGGAGCGATTCCCTTCTGAATTTAGTTACATCATTCAATGTTTGTTTTAATAATACAAGCCATTATGTTATAGATTTTGTAGTTACCTGCACCTTATCCTCTTCCTACAATATGAAATTTTTCACATGAAATTTACAAATGGTATTGGAATTAAAACATTTCACCCAGCCTCAATGGTCTTCCTTGGTTTAATAAGCTTGGTACTTAAAATTCTAAACAAAACCCTTTAAACCTAATCAGATTTTTTAATTGCAAACTTTATGGATTCAGAAAGAAAATGCCAATTTTAATCATGCTAGAATCATTAAATGTTCAGCTTAAATATGACGAATGTTATATTGAACATCCTAGAAAAATAGGAAAAATCCCCAGGAAGGAATTTTCCATCTCTTCCTTTTGCTTGGTTGATCATGTAAAATTGGTTAAGAACCATACAATCTCTAGGGGAAACATTACAGCAATGGCATGCTCTTAAATTGCAAGAAATATTTAAAACTAATCCATTTCAAGCATTGAATTCCATTGAAAACTTCAACTCACATTTGAAAGATATCTGCAAAATATTTAAATACACAAACATTAAAGCAGTGGTCCTCAACCTTTTTCTTTCTACTCACATACCATGTTAAATACTCCCTATCCCAAAGGTGCTCTGTGATTAGTAAGGAGGTAAGTGGATGGAAAAAAGTTTGAAAACCACTATTTTAATCATTACCTAATTGACTCGTTATGTGCACAGTTTCATAACTCCAAAGGAAATGGGCCAATGACAATTTTTCTCAAGCAAAATATTTCAGTAACAATTGGGTCGAGAGCAATGATTCTCAACCTTGCCTTCTCACTCACATCCCACCTTAAGCAATCCCTTACTAATCAGAGCACAAATGAAAGTGGTATGTGAGTGGAAAAAGGTTGAGAACCACTGCATTAAAGTAATAACCCATCATAATATTTTTCTAACACACTTAAAGATACACATCATTTTAGGGACTGAATTACAGTACATTTATTCTAGCTTTCAAAAGCCACAAAGATATACCCTATAAATAGTTACCTCTGAAATTTGTTCATCTTTTTCCTCCTCCATATCCTGCAAGTCCTCAGAGTTTCCTTCTGCAAGCAGTCCGTTTGTTGGACCTGTGGATTTGAATACTATACTGCTGGCTGCATTGGGACATCTAACAACTGGTGGTATAGAAAAAGAGGAAATTAGGATCAGTGGAATGCAATGAAAGGAGAGTTGTAGGATGCAACATGCTTTTGCGTTCTGAGAGCATGCTGTCTTTTATCTCTGCCCTTGCAGTTATTCCAAATTCCAGGAACAAGTTTTCACCAACCCCACCCCCTTACTACGCAACTTATTAGCAAGGCCAATTTAATTGCATCAGTTGTTTTCTGATACCACCCCATCTACTGAAGTTGGTTATCCCATCCTACAAATCATCTACATTTATGGCAATGGCTGACAAAAGTACAGGTACATAATCTTTTGTCTGTAATTCTGAAAACCAAAACCTCTGAAAACTGAACATTTCTTCGCCTGTGGATGTCATCTGCACACCAAAGCTTGTGTTTGACGCCAAACGTGACCTGACACAACCCACTCTCGTCCAGCACCATGACTCAGTGCTCCTAACAGTCAGAAGTGGCTCTGCTGCTCAGACTTTGAAGACTAAAAATGTCAAAAAGAGCAGCAGATGGGTAACAGAGAGAAGCAGGTAAAGAAGCAATAGTGCAGAAAGTAGTTATTGCAGAAGCTTGATTATAGCGTGGGAACTACCATCATATATAACTTAATGAAGCAGAAAGGTTGGGTTTTTTTGTAATTTATTAATTTTTTGGTCTTTATCTCACTTCATTTACCACTCCTCCCCAGTCCAGCACCACTGCCGCAGTCCCTCTTGTCCAGAGATCCTTCTAGTTAGTGTGCCTTTGTTTTGTGCTAATCTGAAATAGTATTATTGTAATTTCAATCATATAATGCACATGCAATTTACTGCTCAAGGGTGTAGTATTCTAAATTCCAACTGCATTCAAATGAATGAGACAAAGCACATTACCAGTATCTGCCAGTTTATCTCCTGCAATTAACACCCAATCATCTTCCCCCAGAGGTGTTAATTTCCCATTATATAGATGGCTCCTTTGAAGAAGACCGCAGAGCCCACCTCACTGACAAAAGGCAAAGGAGGAAAAACCCAACACCCAACCCCAACCAACCAATTTTCCCTTGCAACCGCTGCAATCGTGTCTGCCTGTCCCGCATCGGACTGGTCAGCCACAAACGAGCCTGCAGCTGACGTGGACTTTTTACCCCCTCCATAAATCTTCGTCCGCGAAGCCAAGCCAAAGAATATAGATGGCTGCAACATATTAAGTTTTTGGAGAGGAATCTCAATAGGTTGAAGACAGGCTAGTTAAGCAGGATTTTAATTCTAATGTCTCAAATCAAAAGTACTTCATATGTTAGTTAATCTCCTTCCTCAGGGAAGGATCTGGGCAATTAACATTGAAAAGGTGAAGTGCCCAAGCCAGAATGCCCTGTTTATAGGAATACCATGGCATTCAGTACAGAGATATTACCCAATATCAAAATTTTTCACGCTCACTATTAATTGTACATGTTCTTTCATTGCTGCTATTACATTTTCATACTGGCTATAACATTCCCACGCTCACTATAAATTACGTCTTTCCCACAGCCGTTATGAATTGTGCACATTCTTTTAATGCTATAAATTGCCGGCGTATCTCCCATGGCCGCTATAAATTATACACACTTTCAATGCTATTATATTCCCACGACTGCTATAAATTGCTGGTTCGACTTTCCCACGCCCACTATAAATTGTGCGTGTTCTTTCACCATATAAAAATATTCTTGTATAGCGCTCACACATAATGGGGGGGGGGGGGTGCATGTTCTGTAAAAAATGCATTATATGCACATAAATACAGTTCTTAATGCACTGCTGTTACTATTCTATTATACGAAAATTCCAAAAAGTGTCTGGTCCCATGAGTTTCAGATAAAAAAATTATGTACCTGTACCAATGGACTTTCTCCCCTCAATGGACAATTGCTAATATGTCTTTACAATAAATATCTACAAACATCAGATTAAAAATCATACCAAAACTGTTCAATTATTAAATAAAGTTGTTAATTACCTTTAAGTGTATTCATATTGGCTTTCATTAGTTGTGCAACATTAAAGTCTCTTTTTGCTTCATCCACAAATTTTTCAGTGATCTCTGGTGGATACGTATGGTAACTAATCTTAGTCCTTAAGTGAAAAGGAAACACTTCAATGTTATACTCTGCACATTTTATTCCTATGTATGAATCTACTTCTGATTCAGTAAAGCTTTGCCATTCACAAAGTTCAATGTTTAAATAGTTTAATTATTTTAACATGCATTTATAGTTCAGATGGCAGCTAAATTTTAATTACCCAGTCCAATCATGGAGGATCTGTTTGGCTGCTTTCTCAAGATCAGGCGTCCCTTTCTTCAACATACCTCTTTTCTGAGCTAGCAACATTAAAAATTCCAGTGGCGTTTGAAAATCTGGGATATTATACTGTAACGTGACCTGTTGTGGTGAGAAGTTATAAATTTTAACCATTACCATACATGAAGTATAACAGAGAATAAGAACTGAAGATAATACCCAAGATCAATGCCATCCTTATTGGATACTAATAGCCAAATAATCTCTGGAGGAACTCTGCAGGTCAAGCAGCATCAATGGGAGAAAAATAATGGTCAATGTTAAGACAAAAACCTTTAATTGATTAATTGCTTCAGATCATTAGCCCAGTGGTTCTCAGCCTTTTTCTTTCCACTCAAATACCACTAAGTATTCCCTATGCCATAGGTGCTCTGTGATTAGTAAGGGATTGCTTAAGGTGGTTTGTGGGTGGAAAGATAAAGTTTGAAAACCACTGTTTCAATTGGACGTGATTGACTCGTTATGTGCAGTTTCAAAGGAAATGGGCCAATGACAATTTTTCTCAAGCAAAATATTTCAGTAACAATTGGGTCAAAAGCAGTGATTCTCAACCTTCTCTTCCCACTCACCTACCACCTTAAGCAATCCCTTACTAATCACAGAGCACTTATGGCATGGGAATACTTAAAGTGGTAGGTGAGTGGAAAGAAAAAGGTTGAGAACTACTGCATTAACCATTCTTTTCCTCTAATCAATGCTGTTTAACTCGCCTTCAACAGATTGTGCTGAACTTCAGGTTCCAGTTCCTGTTGTCTCCTGTGTCTCTTGGATTCTCAGAACAGGTTCACTTTAGTCTGTCTCAAATTAAGAACTACAAACAAAAACACAAATTCCCAGGCAAATCCCACCATCTTGTGCCAGGTGGTTTACAGCCATTTTCAGCCCTGCCAGTTTGACTCCCACGAGGGTCTCAGGTGCTTACAATACATTAACCGCTGGAACAAAAAAAATTCATGGTCTCGTGCGCTGCCAAGTTGAGGCCACCCGTAAATTAGAGAAATTATACCTTGATTTCAGTTTCACCATACTCTAAACTGATAACTAATCCTATACCCAAGCACACACTACAGATAGGGCTTCAGTTTCAGAAATTTTTTTGATTATTTTTTTACTTTATCTGGTTTTATTTTATCTTTTTTTCACCCATCTGTGAGCTTTTTCTTTCTGGAAAATAAAGGGTACCATATGTTTTTTGGATTTGTTCACGGAAGGTTATCTTCTATCCGTTGAACAACTTTCAAACAAATATGGCCTGCCCAATTCACATTTGTTTAGATATATCCACCTATTACCCCTAATCAGTTAGCTTCTTTATTCAGGCATCTGTCTGATTTTCAGCATTCCCAAAGGACTCAGGACTAAAACTTCATATGAATACTGTGTGACCTGCTGAATTTCTCTTGCTCTTGTGTCTTACACTAGAACCCAGAATCTGCAAATTTTCTTGTTTACCACCAAACAAAACATGGTATGATTGATAATCAGAGGCATCTCTGAATTCTTACACAAAAATAATATTCCTCATTCAAACAAGTTGAATTTGTATGGTAAATCATTCAAAACACCTATGTGGAGATTTCCCTTTTATCGTTGTTACAATTCGTACATTGTTACACTTTTTTGGTCATTGATCAGAGTGAGATCAGAGTTGGATCTTTAATAATCATAGATTCATTACATGTCAGTTATCCTCATTTCTCACTCGATAAAATTGTTTTCCTATTAAATTACATGGATTCCATTAAATTTGATACAATTTTCAAAAGAAACAAAGAGCATCAAACTAAATACCTGCTGCTTTTCACAATCCTTGAGTAGGAGTTCCACTACAGTAATTGGATTTTCAAGGGCATCAATATCTACAGCTTTTCTTAAGGCCAAGGCAATGGCTGAATTTGATGGAGAAGCAATTATACTTGGAGAATCCAATAATTTGATTTGCTTGTCAATGTGTACTTCTTGCAGAGATCTGCATGGCACAAAATTGTAGTTACTATAGTGTACAAAGGCAATAATTCAACATCATAAAAATGTTTGAATTCAGAGTTATAAGCAGGCCTTCTGCTGAGTGAAATCAGAGTTGGATCTTTAGCAATCACAGAACATCAAGCTAAAAAAAAGTTGTCCTCATTTTTCACTCAGTTCCCTGACTTAATATCAACTGGTTAAAATATACCAATGTTTGAAGAATCGAAAACATTTGCCAGTCAAGTCAGTTATACCTTTTTAGAACAATTGACCTCGTTTCAGGTAGCTCCCTCCCTCTCACTTCTTTACCTTTCCCTATTGACTTTTCTCTCCAACTCTCCCTCTCAAACTGTGTGACACTGCCTCCCAGCCACATACGGTGCAAAGAATTCCTTGTCCCGGCGTCATCAAGGAGAGTGGCCTCCTGGGCAGGAGCGGGACATCAGAGTCAGTGGCATTCCCTTCACTTCCCTCCCTGTTCTCGGAAAAAAGTTTATCCTACGTAGCCGCGGTCCTGACCACTATGGATAATAGGAGTTGTACTGTACTTTAATTTAGCTAAGTGTACACATATCCAAACAGTCACTTACTTGGTAAGACCTTTTATTTGTCCCACATTGCAAACTCTCATTTTTTTCAAACTGTTAATTATGCTGCTTTTCCCAACATTTGGAAAGCCTGAAAAAAAAAAAGGATCATTACCAGTATTTAAGATAATATTGCATGATTTGAACAGCACCAATATAAAATAGATTGGTTTTAAATTTTACCACCACTCAGTTCAAAAACTACCACGTTTTTAAATAGAAGGTCCATGACGTTTCCCACGTCATATACTTGTACTACTTCAGAGTAAAACAATTACAACACAAAGAACAAACTGCCAGAACTCAGCAGGTTAATCAACTGCAGGATGCAGGATTACTAACTGAAACTTCAACTATTCCTTTGCCTCCACAGATGCTGTTTAACACATTGTCATATCTCCCCACCCCCCCCCCCCCGCAGCTGGAGCTAAACAAGAAAATATGCATTCACTTGGGTCTAATCCATTACACAAACGTGTTGGAGAAACCCAGCAGGTTACACAACATCCATAGGACAGCCCAAAATGTTGACTGCCTTTACTTCCTATGGATGCTACATAATCAGCTGGGTTTCTCCAGCATTTTGGTGCATCTCCAGCAGTTTGGTTTTTGTTCCTCCAGATTTCACCACATACAGTCTCTCGAATCACCAAGCAATCACAAATCAGTTTGATGAGCATGCTTAGCAAGTAACCAAATCAAAGACTTTTTTTTTCCCCTGGACAAAGGTGGGATGCACAAGAACATTTTTTAAAAAGAGTTGCATATAATCTTTCAAACCTTAAATCAGTGGTACTTGAAAAGAGCACAGATCAATTTTATCAGTGAACTTTAAAAGAATTTCAAAAATCATTACATGTACAAATGCACACTCACCCACAACACCAACTTTGATCCTTTTCAAATGCTGATTTCTGCAGTAGCTGCCAAGAAACCTCAAGAGATTTTCATCACCAGCACAGGCATTGCTATGGAATATCTCCATAGCACTATTCACCTTACAGTTTTTCTGTGCCTGTTCAAATAAGTCATTTATAAAAATTAGAATGTAGTTATTGAGACGATGCCGCTTTAGTTGCCCATTCAGAGCCAGCTCTTCAGCGCTTGATGTCCTGTTTTGCGGAAACTGCCAAAATGTTTGGCCTGGAAGTCAGCCTGAAGAAAACTGAGGTCCTCCATCAGCCAGCTCCCCACCATGACTACCAGCCCCCCCACATCTCCATCAGGCACACAAAATTCAAAACGGTCAACCAGTTTACCTATCTCGGCTGCACCATTTCATCGGATGCAAGGATCGACAACGAGATAGACAACAGACTCGCCAAGCAAATAGCGCCTTTGGAAGACTACACAAAAGAGTCTGGAAAAACAACCAACTGAAAAACCTCACAAAGATTAATGTATACAGACCCGTTGTCATACCCACACTCCTGTTCAGCTCAGAATTATGGGTCCTCTACCGGCATCACCTACGGCTCCTAGAACGCTTCCACCAGCGTTGTCTCCGCTCCATCCTCAACATTCATTGGAGCGACTTCATCCCTAACATCAAAGTACTCGAGATGGCAGAGGCCGACAGCATCGAATCCACGCTGCTGAAGATCCAACTGCGCTGGGTAGGTCACGTCTCCAGAATGGAGGACCATCGCCTTCCCAAGATCGTGTTATATGGCGAGCTCTCCACTGGCCACCGAGACAGAGGTGCACCAAAGAAGAGGTACAAGGACTGCCTAAAGAAATCTCTTGGTGCCTGCCACATTGGCCACCGCCAGTGGGCTGATTTCACCTCAAACCGCACATCTTGGTGCCTCACAGTTCGGCAGGCAGCAACCTCCTTTGAAGAAGACCGCAGAGCCCACCTCACTGACAAAAGACAAAGGAGGAAAAACCCAACACCCAACCCACCAATTTTTCCCTCCAACCATGTCTGCCTGTCCCACATCGGACTTGTCAGCCACAAACGAGCCTGCAGCTGACGTGGACATTTTACCCCCTCCATATATCTTCGTCCGCGAAGCCAAGCCAAAGAAGAAGAAGAATTAATTTCCATTAATGTTTGCCAGATTCTTACATTTTAGATACGAGTGGTAGAATATTTTAATGATCATGAAACAGATGCTGGATAACTGGAGCAGCAGGGGGCTGGAGGAACTCAGCAGCATCCATGGAAGGCAGTAGAAAGTTTACGGTTCAGGCCAAAAATTCTTCATCAGTAAAAGGAAGCATCTGGCAGATGCCCAAATAAAAAGTTGGGATAGGTGATGAGGGAGCACAGGCTGGTAGATGATAGATGAATAAAAGTGGTGGGGGAAAAGAACAAAAAGATGGAATGGGTAGAGGGCTGAGACAGTTGCACTCTGATAGGAAGAAGGGAAGTGGAATCCTGGAGAAAGGTAGATGTAGGTGACAGGCAGATAGGGAGAGTGGGGAAGGGGAAAGAGACCAAAGAGCTTAAGGAGAAGGTGGGCTACCAGAAATTGAAGTTCAATATTGCTGAAACAATACAAGATGCCATTACTCCAATTTACATGTGGCCTCAACATCAATACATTAGGCCACTCTGAAGTCCCCCAATGTTTTCTCTTCCTTCCTCCTATCAGTCACCTTTCTCCAGAATACTTTAGTAGCCAATTGCATTTTACGAAGAGGTAAACGGAACTGATCTTCTATAATTCCAACATGCTAATTCCCCAATCTCAAAATCTTTGTTAATCCAGAATAACTGAACAATTTTCAATTCTGGCAAAACTCGCAAAAAGAAATGGAGAATAACCAAATACCATCATTAGGCACTCCTTTCTAAGTAGCAGAATCAGATGTGGTTATCCGAAGAACTTTCTGGATTAGGTCACACACACAAAACTCTCAAATAGCACAAAGTAGCAGGGGATTCACAAATAAGGTAATGAGAAACCTCAAGGCACTAATTTCACACACCTAATTTGATTATTTTTGTCTTCACAACTTTACAGCATCCTCATTAATCTAAGTACAGACAATATTTTAGAAGTTTTTATTCTAAAAAAAGAAGAAGTTCCTTGATTATTGGTAGAAGCAAACTTGGGAGAACGATTTTGAAAAATCAACTGCATAAAATCAGAGTTGGATCTTGCTCTTCATAGTCATCAGAATCAAAACAACATCATCAGCTTTCATGGCAGTTAACTAAAATAAAGCATTTCACTGAGCAAGACTGGAACCCTTTTGGGAAACATACCATTGTTCTGTCTTGCAGTTGCGTGGATGATTTGAAAGCAATAGTTGGAAACTCATGTCCCAAATATTTCAGCCATTTTTCTGCATTCCCCTTTGGCACTAAATCTAAACAGTAAAGAACAGTCTTTACAAGATAAAATTCTGAACATACACTTTCCGTTGACGCAATTCTGTAATACTTGTGTTGTAGCAGCGGCTACACTTCTGCAATAACACACACAACCAGATGGGTTGAGCTCAGTGAGCAGACTAGTTTATTGCAGGCTGCATTTATACTCCCAGCTCGGACCTGGCTGAGAACCGCGCTGGAGGGCGCTGACGTCGCGTGGTCTGCCAGCGCGGGTTTCTGAGCCCCATGCTGGAAGGAAGGGAAACCCCCGACGGCGCCATTTTGGCCAGCTGCCCAACTGCGTGGCTTACAAGTGGGGCCGGTTCGCCTGCCTTGTGGTGAGCCGCCACAATGTTATAAATTATGAAATTAAAGGGTTTTTTTTTTACCAATTTTGTTTATTACAAGAATCAGTTGCTTTTTTTCCTCAGATTGTAAGACTGCCTGTTCCACCTGAGGACATCTGTGACCAAGAGGATCTCTGGCATCAACCACTTCCAAAATCACATCCGAGGCATCAATCACCTGTTAACAAGCATGAAACAATTCTAACATCTAAACCCAATATTAAGTATTCGTTGCTAGTCTTTGTGAAGTTCAGTTTTGACAATGTTCTATTTAATAGGAATTAATCATCAGTGATAATATTTAGTTATCAGATTAAAACTTAATTACACAGTAAATAATGAGGCACAGAGGAAGAATTTATTAAAACTAATCTATGGGATGCACAATTTGCAGCTACCTGATTGTGGGGTTGCATTTACCACTCAATTTATACATTTGATCACCACAATAGAAATGACCATATATTGAACAAATCTTGTCAATTTTTTCCTCGTCAAATTAGAATGCTGTTCTAACCAAAATAAATACAAATTAGCAGTCACCATGAATACATGTACACTTATTAAGCCTCACACTAACCTTGTTCAGCTCCACGCACAGAGATTTTCTTGAGTTTCTCTCTTCAAATTTGACTGACTTTTTGTTTTCCTTTATCATCTCATGCTGAGAAAAGGTAACATTTATAAGAATAATTACAAGTAGAATGTACACATTTCTGAACTGTTAACAGATTTGTTACTAAAGGAATAGAAAACAAGTTTGTACCTCAACAGATCTCTCATTTTTTTTAGGATTTCCCTTCTTAGCTTCCAGTTTCCTTTTCTTTGCAACTTCTTTCTGTCTGGCGAGCTTTTGTTTTTCCTTCATCTCCTCAAGCTGAAAAGAGGTCAAATTCTATTAAGTCTGCTTGATTTAAACATTTCCAGCACTTTGTTGCATTTGATTGCCTTTCCCAATTAAACATTGTTGATGGCCACTGCCTGAATTTATATTCAGTTCTTGAATAATTTCATGAAAAGATGCACCTCAAAATACGACATGTTTAACACACACAAACATGGTATTCCTGAACCTTGTATCAATAGTCACTACGGGGAAATAATTAGAGCTAACATTTCAGATTTTGATGGGCTCAAGACTGAACTTTTATCTCTTTCTCCCTCTCCACAGAATATACCTAATCTGAAGATTTACAGTACATTGAAAATTAAAATCAACAATATACATATAAATTCACTTCACAGTTTGCCTTTCTTCTACTGCTAATTCACTAAACACTGAGAAGCTCAGCACAAAAACAATCCTGAGCTATCACCCATGCTTAAACTGAAATAACTTAAAGCAGGTCTTAACAAATTTAGGAAGCCAATTACCAATGGTAAAAACACAATGCTGGAGAAACTCAGTAGGTCATGCAGTGTCATTTATATAGCAAAGGTAAAAATACATAACCAACATTTCAGCCTTGAGCCCTTCATCAAGGTTTGAAAAAAAATGTTGGCAGGTGTCCGAACAAAAGAGTAGGAGGAGGGGTGAACACAAAGGTGATAGGTAGACAAGGGAGGGAGGGACAGCAGCAATCAAGGAGAGGAAGGATGGCTAGGTGAAGGGAGGGAAGAGAACTGGAAAGGGGAAAGTAAGGGGAGAGAAGGTGAGCAGAAACCAGGAAACTCGATGTTAATGCCACCTGGCTGGAGAGTGCCCAGATGGAAAAATCAGGTGTTGTTCCTCCAAATTGCAGGTAGTCTTGGTGGGGCAGTACTTAAGGCCATGGACAGACATGCAAGTATGAGAGTTTGACACCGAATTGAAATGATTGGCTACTGGGAGGTCTCTGTTAATGGTGCAGACAGAGCGAAGATGCTCAGAGAACCAATCTCCCAATCTGTGCCCAGTCTGATAGAGAAGGCTACAAAGGGAGCACCGGATATGCAAATCAGTTCTGCGAATACAGTGAAGTGTTTTTCACATGAAAGGCCTGTTTGGGATTCCATACACAGTGAGGGAGGTGGTGTGGGCTCAACTGTGGCCACAGGGGAAAGGGCAGCTATTGGTGGGGAGGAATGAGTGCACAAGGTACTCACAGAGGGAGCGGTCCCTACAGAAGGAAGAGACGGGAAGATGTGCCTGGTAGTTGGATCCTGCAGTAAGTGCCAGAAATTCCGGAGGATATTGTGTTGGATGCAGAGGCTGGTGAGGTGGTAGGTGAGGATTAGGAGAATTCTAATTTTGTTGTGTCTGAGGGCAGAGTGGGTTTGGGCAGATGAGTGGGAAATGAAGGAGATGCAAGTGAGGCCTGAGTTAGTGGTGGAAGGGAAGCAACATTTGTGGAAAAGTCGGTTATGCATTTTTACCTTTACTATATAGAGGACACTGCTTGAACTGCTGAGTTTCTCCAGCTTTGTGTTTTTATTTCAACCACGGTGTCTGCAGATTTTTGTTTTACTTCCAATTACCGATGGTCATATTTTCCATTCAAAGAATTGAGAAGGTGTAAAGATATCAGTTCAAAGTACCAGAAGACAGCAAGGATTATCATATAATTGTCCTTTAAGAAATAGCATACTTTTCCAAAAGGTAATGCAACAAAGGTGCACTAGATCGATTCATGGGACGACATGGTTATCCAACAAAATTAAAAACATAAGCTACAAGGCCATTTGCACTCTTATGTCTGCTTACGTCCTTCAAATTCATTGCTGATCTTTTATCTCAGTGTCACTTTCCCACACAAATACAATTATCCCAGATTTTTTTGTCTTTTAAAAAAAAACTTTGATTTGCCCTAAATATTCTGAGTAACTGAGCCTCCAAAGTGCCTCTGAGCTGAGAATTCCATTCACTACTCTGAGTGAATTTTTTTTAGATCTTTTAACATCAAAGATAATTTTGGCCCAGACTGGGTGGGATGATCTTATTGTTTAATAAATGAAGGTGATTAACATGTTCTTCTTCATGGGAGGATCTAGAATCAAAAAGTACAATCTCCCATAAGTAGAATTTCAAATTTTGACTGCCGTGGCAACTTTAAAGCATGCCTAAAATTATCCAACAAGGCTCTAACTTGGTAATAACAAAAAAAAGGCTACTTTGCAGTATTTCATATTTTTCTTTCTTTGAAAAGAAATAAAATGACCAACTTCGTAGCAATCTTGTACAATCTTAATTCCATTCTGATCCCAGATTTTCAAAAGTTGACTATTAAAAGAAAAAAGTTTATTCTGATACAAAGGTATCTTACCTTAAATTTTCCCGTGTACCTATTTCCTCATTTATCTCAAATTCGATTAAATGTCTCAAAATAGATGAATTATAAATAGTAATTGATAATTCCATTTATAAATAAATTGCTTCATCTTCTTCTCACCAATTTTGGTTAACTCAATATTAGCCCATGCTTATGAATTTTCCAAATCAAACATTCTATTAATAAATTTTATTTGTGCTGCTTAATAATTTTGAAAATTCAGTAATTGCAAACCTCCCAGATCATACCTCCATTAATTTTTGTAAAGATACCCTAGCCATTTTATCTTTCCACAAAAATTTCCTAACAATAGAATTCAAATATTTGAAAAATTTTTGAGTAACTTTACAAGGACTAGATTGAAAAGATATTGTAGTCTAGAAAAAATATTCATCTTGATACAATTAACTCTACCTATTAATGTAATAGGCAAATCTTTCCTTCTCCTTAAATCATTTTTTATTTTATGAAATAAAGATAAATAATTAAAATCATATAAATGATCTAAATTCTTATCTAATCTAATACCTAAATATTTAATTTGATCTATCCATTTAAATTGGGCTATCTTCCTACAATCAGTATATTCCGCATCAGTCAATGACAAAATTTTTATCTGAAATGTATTCATTATTACAGAATAAAATGCCTAAATTAGATTTGCATAAGTCTGGATAAAAGTGGGAAAAAGATTTGGGAATAGCAATTGATCAGGAAGATTGGAGAAATTTATGTAAAGGTAGTATGACTAAGATTGTCAATGTGAGATATAGATTAGTTCATAATTTTATACATCAGTTACATTCAACTTCAGAGAAATAAAAGAGGTAATTAAATTTTTTTCAGATTTATGTTTTAGGGGTCATAAAGTAGGTTCTTTTTACATTCTACTTGGTCATGTGACACTATTAAACCCTTTTTTGGATGTGACTTAAGCAGGTTTCAGAGAAAAATTGTTGATGAAACCAACATTATTTTTATTTAAGTAATGGTAAAAAGTTGGGTTTTAAATTAGATTAAGTAGGTATCAAATTGTGTTTTTGAGATTAGTCTTGGCTGTAGAGATAAAATGTATAATGATTACATGGAAAAATTAGATTGATTTAAATTTGCAACGATGGCATATGGAATTGAGATCGTGTATTCCATTGGAAAAGATAATATATAATTTACGAGATAATTATATTTTTTTATTGGAAACGTGGAGCCCTTACATGGAAATATATGGGTTTAAAGTTCTGAACTTTCTTTGTCACGTTGTGGTGGTGTTTTCCTAATCCGTGACATTTAATTATGTTAATGGTGGGTGTATCTCCTTCCTTACTTTTTTTTCTATCTTTGGGATTTGGGGTAATAGGGCATTGGGGTGGATGGCAGGGAGCCGAGGGGGGGGAAGGGAAATTTGGTATATACAACATTGTATATTTGAATATAAATCATCATATTCGAATAATTTTTGAATGTAATGTGGCTTAAAATTTTAAATAAAGTATTTTAAAAAAAAAGTACAATCTCAGGAATAAAAAGGGATTCAGCCACAAAGAATTGAATATTTCTTCAGTTTTAAAATGCAAAGGGCCCTGAATTCATTAAGTACATGTAAGGCTAGGATGAATTTTAGATTAGAGGGAAGGTTAATCGCATTGAGGCCAAAGATCCAATCACCCACTAGCCTAACTTTAGGCCATTTCAGGTGAACCCTGTGCCTTGAGGCCGAGGAAAGGAGCAGAATGAAAACTACAGGCAGCAGCCCTAAAAGGGTGCCAAATGCTATAAGTATTACTAAATAACAAAAATTATTACACAAAGACAAAATCCCCCTACTTGTTGCTTCCTTTGCTCAGCTTCACGAAGAACATCCTCTTTAAATGGAGCATCATTAGGAACACCAGGATCTTTTCGTGATCGTTTACTTTTAGTTCCCGGTTTCTTTGCTTCCTTTCTTACTTTCCGTTTATGTTCACGGACCTGGACGCAGATTGAAGTTCAGTATTATCAATGCAACAAACAAAGCGACTGTTCTATACAGATACTGTAGTTATTCTTCTGCCTATTAGCTTAACTGCAGGACTATGATTCCATATCCCTCAATATTGATTGGCAAAAATCTAATCAAGCCTAGATTTAAAACTTTTTTTGAATGCTACAGGTCAACCAACAAAAGGGCCTCACCATCTTGCTTGCTCTGCTCTCTTCATGACTCACATGCCGAGATCCCTCCATTGTTCCATGAGTTGAAGTGTCCATTCACCATTTAATCTCTGACCCAATAATATTCTCCCAGAATCACAGTGCGGCTTTCGCGCAAACAGAGGAACCACTGACATGGTCTTTGCCCTCAGACAGCTCCAAGAAAAGTGCAGAGAACAAAACAAAGGACTCTACATCACCTTTGTTGACCTCACCAAAGCCTTCGACACCGTGAGCAGGAAAGGGCTTTGGCAAATACTAGAGCGCATCGGATGTCCCCCAAAGTTCCTCAACATGATTATCCAACTGCACGAAAACCAACAAGGTCGGGTCAGATACAGCAATGAGCTCTCTGAACCCTTCTCCATTAACAATGGCGTGAAGCAAGGCTGTGTTCTCGCACCAACCCTCTTTTCAATCTTCTTCAGCATGATGCTGAACCAAGCCATGAAAGACCCCAACAATGAAGACGCTGTTTACATCCGGTACCGCACGGATGGCAGTCTCTTCAATCTGAGGCGCCTGCAAGCTCACACCAAGACACAAGAGAAACTTGTCCGTGAACTACTCTTTGCAGATGATGCCGCTTTAGTTGCCCATTCAGAGCCAGCTCTTCAGCGCTTGACGTCCTGCTTTGCGGAAACTGCCAAAATGTTTGGCCTGGAAGTCAGCCTGAAGAAAACTGAGGTCCTCCATCAGCCAGCTCCCCACCATGACTACCAGCCCCCCCACATCTCCATCGGGCACACAAAACTCAAAACGGTCAACCAGTTTACCTATCTCGGCTGCACCATTTCATCAGATGCAAGGATCGACAATGAGATAGACAACAGACTCGCCAAGGCAAATAGCGCCTTTGGAAGACTACACAAAAGAGTCTAGAAAAACAACCAACTGAAAAACCTCACAAAGATAAGCGTATACAGAGCCGTTGTCATACCCACACTCCTGTTCGGCTCCGAATCATGGGTCCTCTACCGGCACCACCTACGGCTCCTAGAACGCTTCCACCAGCGTTGTCTCCGCTCCATCCTCAACATCCATTGGAGCGCTCACACCCCTAACGTCGAGGTACTCGAGATGGCAGAGGTCGACAGCATCGAGTCCACGCTGCTGAAGATCCAGCTGCGCTGGATGGGTCACGTCTCCAGAATGGAGGACCATCGCCTTCCCAAGATCGTATTATATGGCGAGCTCTCCACTGGCCACCGTGACAGAGGTGCACCAAAAAAAAGGTACAAGGACTGCCTAAAGAAATCTCTTGGTGCCTGCCACATTGACCACCGCCAGTGGGCTGATAACGCCTCAAACCGTGCATCTTGGCGCCTCACAGTTTGGCGGGCAGCAGCCTCCTTTGAAGAAGACCGCAGAGCCCACCTCACTGACAAAAGGCAAAGGAGGAAAAACCCAACACCCAACCCCAACCAACCAATTTTCCCTTGCAACCGCTGCAATCGTGTCTGCCTGTCCCGCATCGGACTGGTCAGCCACAAACGAGCCTGCAGCTGACGTGGACTTTTTACCCCCTCCATAAATCTTCGTCCGCGAAGCCAAGCCAAAGAAAGAATTCTGCTGATCGAAAAGGTCCACTGTCATCCTCCTGCACCCCAGAATTAACAAATACTAATCACACCATCAATCAAGACTATGTTATTTGGCCAAACCACACACACACACACACACACACACACACACACACACACACACACACACACACACACACACACACACACACACGGTGCCAGATACAGAAGAGCCCTCTGGAATCTCGGTACGTGCTGACCGACCCATGATAAAATCTATTTACTTCTCAGAGACTTTTTTTTAAACGAAGGTGCCAGTTTACTTCGTTAAAATTACATTTAATGAAGGCACGTCAATTATCATTAAAAAAACCTCAAATGTTGGCACATCAATTAATATTTTACCGAGGGCCCTCACTCGCCACGTTCCTTGCCCCCAACTCCAACCACGGTCTATAAAAGTAATTCACTTGTTCTGAAGCCCACTCAAACAGAGGCGACCTGCACATTAACAGGACGCGGACACTTCGGAAGACATTGCTCGCACTTTGGCTGCGTGTCTCCCGAACCAAGGCCCTGACTCGCGGTGCCTCCCCTCACCTTTCTCTGGATCTTGTACCGCTTGTGGCAAGACAGACGCTTACTCGCCTTTTTTAATTCTGCAAGAAAGATAGGAGATCAAGCAGCAGAAAATTCAACTGGTGAGACCAAGTGATTTTAACCCAGCCCAGCCCACTCCACTCACTCGGCCGCCTCATGCTGCGTCGCTGCAGGTCCGATGAACACGAGCTGCGAGAACCCCGGGAGCCTGCCGTAAACGCACGCTTCACGTCAGTGTCGCCAACTGGCTCCGCTTTACGTCTGCGTGGCCGCTTCTCGGAGGGGAAGGAGGCGACGGTGGTTGTCATCATAAGTTTTTTTTAAAAAAACATCGGCTTTCAATCTCTTCCACGTGTGGGTAAGGACAGCCGTGGTTGTGGGAGCTGGAGCGAAGTGAAGGCTCGCGCGGGTTTTGCGTCGGGTTTTGCGCCGGCGACCGCCGAGGAGGGGCCTGCGAGGCGCCGGCCGCCTTTTCCATTGTTGTGACCATCAGCTGCCCGGTGGCCGCGCCGACGCCCGGTGCCCGGCTCACTGTGGTCACGGGTCGTTTGGGGACATGGCATTTGGCGGTGGGGGAAGAATCCAGCGGTTCTCTTGCCATCTCCCCGAAAGGAAAAAGACGACAGAGCACAACTGGCAGGTTATGCCCATGTCCAACAAATGAATTCACATCAGTCTCTTAATGACCATATTACAACCAAACGCTTACATTAATTGTGTATGGTCGGAAAATTAAATTGACAGAAGGCTCCAGGAATCGAAGACTTTCCGATTGCTTTCTATAATGGGGAAGATATTAATTGCTATGATGTTATATCACCTTAAAATGCTCAATGAAAGAAAATCAGATGGTTTCGTTGCAATGTTGCTGATCTGGTAAAAAGGTGATGGAAATAATTCAACTTCAGATGAAACAAGTCTTTGATACTTAATTTTCACTAATACCCAGAGAGCAAGAAGGTTGATCGAGCATTCATTGTCAAAATAGTGCCAATGTCAGGTACTCCTGCCTTGTGATCATTCGCAGTTTTAAATACTTAAGGCCTTGATAAAAGTAGCTTTTTGTCAATCATCCTTGACAGTTTCAGAAGATTTTAATTTAAGTGTTGCCGAAAAGATTTTAGGACCCTTTTTTAATGTCTTCCATTTTCTATGATGAAGAAGAGAGATGATTAAAAAAAATATATAGCATCTCGAAATTTGGGGAGTAGACCTTAATGCTAAAATTCTTATCTCTCTTAATTTTTTTTATTATTCAGTTTTCCTTTCCCATGTATCACTCTCCAACATTCTCGCTATTCTTCTATCTCTTTTGGTCAGCAAATAGGAACCAGATATCTCTTAGGTCAGTTCCCATTGGCACTTCCAACATTTTTAGCAAAATTATTTTTATCAATCTGAATGATGAAGAATTAATAACTGGCATAGTTTACCATGGGATGCAATTTACTACTAAATTCTTTAAGAATGTTTAACTGAATTTGATTTTTTTTTACTAAATTGGTATTCTCTATTGAAATTCACAGACAAGCTTGAAAGAAATACATTAACAGCTAACATTTACTGCAAAAAAAAACTGAAAACCAGAATATTCACCAGAACAAACTTTTGTAAATTAACTTTTTTTTTGCAGATTAACATTATGCATGATGCTATGAAGATTCTGTTTGATTTCTTTCTTATCTTCCCCTCTGAAAGCAAATCCTCGTTTTAAACAATGCTGTCAGCCTAAATCATTTAAATGGAAGCAAATCTAGCCTTTACGATAGACAAAATCAAATGTGAAATGCTGCGATTTGAAATATCTGTTCACACATTCTAAAAAATGGATGCTGTTTTGCTGCGGGTGCTCATTATTCACCTCTCTGATCCTTTGGCAGATTAAGCCTAGTACAAATGACAAGAACCGATTAATTTCAATGGGGGTAGTAGGAATGCATAAGATGAGGTAAAATCTATAAAGACAAAAATGGTTACCCTGATTTTTTTTAAAATGATTCTAAATGAGTTGGATATTAGGACATTTTTAAAAACTATTGATATGGCATTGAAAGCTGATAAATCCAAGAGTGGGATTTTTCTGGTGGTCAGTCCTTTTGAAGGCATTTTGATGACCAGGCTTTCTCCGTGTGCTGCTGGAAAGGCACTGTTGCAGATCAGTTTGAAGTAAAAACACAAAGTTGGAGAAACTCAGCAGACCAAACAGTATCCTTTACCAAAGATAAAAATACATAACTGACGTTTTGGCCTTGAGCCCTTTATCAAGTTATGAAAAATATCAGCAGGCATCCGAATAAAAGGGTAAGGGGGAAGAGTGGTCGCAAAGGCAGGAGGCAATAGCTGGAGAAAGGAGGGAGGGCACGGCAGCAAGCAAGTGGAGGAGGGATGACTAGGTGAAGAGAGAGAGAGGGGGGGAAAGGAGAGCTGAAAGGGGGAAGGGAGGAGGAGAGAACAGGTTAGCAGAAACTGGAAAGTTTGCTCTCTTCTTCACCTCTCTTCCTTTCCCCCTTTAGTCTCTTCTTTCCACACCCCCCCCACCTTCCCTATCTATTCACTCTGCCATCCCTCCTCCCCTTGCTTGCTGCTGTGCCATCCCTCACTTCTCAACCTATTACCTCCTGCCTTTGAGACCATGCCTCACCCCCTACCCTACTCTTTTATTCGGACACCTGTCGACATTTTCCATACCTTGATGAAAGGCTCAAGTCTGAAATGTTGGTTATGTATCTTTGCTATATAAAGGAAACTTTTACCTACTGAGTTTCTCCAACATTGTGTTTTTAATTATGAAGTTTTAGATGCCCAGATGTGAGAAAATCACATCTGATTCTGATGGAGGGATGTGGGACTGCACTTGCAAATTCTGGTCCCTTATCATCTCCTTGTGAATTGTATACTCCATACAATTTTTTACTTACAAACACTAGATTTCACATGACATGAGAGCAATTCCAAATATTTGGCTTTCCATTGTTGTGTTGTTTACTCTGTAGTTTTTCTCTTCCCCAATCCAGGCATACAGTATACTATGCTTTACGAAACTAGAGCATTCCAACGAAACCTTTCGTAAGCTGAAATGGCGTAAAGAAGTGATTACCATTGATTTCTATGGGAAACATTTTTGATCATTCCATGACTCAAAAAATAACCTCCCAAATAACACATTAAACCCGAAATAACAATTATTAAAATTAGGAATAATACAAATAAGTGGTTTATAAAGTAGAAATATACATTGTAGTTAGGCTGAGTCTTCAGAGGTTGAGGTGGTGGGAGGTACGGGAGACTGAGATGTAGGAGTGGGAGGAAGAGGGTCATCTTTTGACATCTCATAGTTCCTGGAAAAGGAGCTGCTCAAGGCACAGCCTCGGGGTACACATGGAGCCTCGATAATGGCTCGCTGCTCTTGCTACATTTTTTTTGTAGAAGTGAAAATCCTTTCGTAAAAGTGAACAAAGGTTTCTTCATAAAATTTGCGGAAAGCAAGTATTTGTAAAGTGGGGTATACTATAATAAAAACTGACATTAAAAAATAGAGTAGAAATTGTACTATTTATTTTTAAAGTTGCTTGAAATTTGTAATGTACATATTGTTTTAAATGCAGAATCTGGGTATCATTACTGTGTATCCCTTTTCCCTACATGCTTTCAACTTGGTCCAGGCTTCTGAGGTTGTGAGTTTGCTCATTTACAAAATTGAAGTCGGGCTAGACGATTATTGCATATGAATCGGATGACCATTTATCCTAATGTGTTTCCAAGTGAGCAGTTACCCTTCTGTTAAATAATGTCTTACAGATGCACTAAGGTTACGGATAATATATGTTAATTTGGTTGGCATCGGAAAAGTTAACTGAAGGGTTCTTCCTTGGGCAAAGAGGAGAAAATAAATGAATCCTATTTACTATGCTTATTGGCCAGCAAATTCTAAAATGATTTCTCTCTTTAATCATTAATTTATCAAAAACAAAAGTATGATTGTTGGAATTCACATGTAGAATAATATATTCCAATAAATATCCTGTCCTCCCCAAAGTTATTCTCTCTACGCGGGAAGTGTACATAGTCTTAATTAAAAACATGGCTTTCTTTGCTTCCCCATTGCTGAAGGGAACCCTTTATTCATGAATTTTTTTGACTTGTACATTAAATGATGCATGCTTTTAGTTTGCTGCATAAGGTTTATATTAGTCCAAAATGCAAGTGATTTTTTTTCAAGTATATGTTTAATAAAAGTAAGTAATCAATGCCATTACAACCTAAGATGAAATTCTGCCACTTGTTTTATAGATTGCATCACTAAATGTACATTTTAAAATATTCTTTGCTCAGAATGTTCTACTGTTGCTATACTGTTAGAAGGAACCATTTTTAATCTTTGAATGTAGTACTTTCATAGTGGCATTATTGAATTGTTCAAAGGGAGAAGTTCAGCACAGTAAATCTACCTTTTAATATGATTCCACATACAAACGCACATGAACATTTTTTAATGTACTTAATTTGAAAATGCACATTTCATTGTGGCTGGCTATTGAACTCTTTCACATAGTAGAAGTTGAGTCATTTCTGTTGGATGATTTAAAAACTGTTTTGAGCCAGAATTGAATTCCATCCTCTGGAGATTAGCTGCAACTGACTTAACTGTGGATAAACAATTCAAGAGTTTGTTTCCAAAGACAGGTGTAAGCATTTGTACTCCAGAATAACATCCTGTGTTTTGGTGCAACTTTTCATGAAGTAATGATGACAGCATTTATCTGTGAAAATTTTATATGGATGTATCATCCAGAATGGTCTTTCTCTCATCCCTTTGACTCCCTTCTTCAGCTCCTTCCTTTCTCCTATCAGAGACCATCTTTCTCAACCCTCTGCCCCCACCCCCTATCCTCTCACCTCCTTTCTCTTCCCTCTCCCAACTTTATTCACCTATCATCTGCTAGCCTGTGCTCCACCACCCTTCCCACCCCCCTCTCCACCCCCAACATTTTCAGCATGCCTGGAGAAGGGCTCGTACCTGAAACATTGACTGTTTATGGCTTTTCATTGGATGCTGCATGATCTGCAGTGTTTCACCAGCACGTTGATGTACTGCACCAACATTTGTAGACTTCTTGTTTGTCTCCTGTAAAATAAATTTTTCACCCATTTGTTGACTCAACTATACTTTCTTAGTGATAATAATCTCGAGTTTGCCTGATTAGTGCTGCCTAATATTTTTTGAACTTCATCTAATATGTTTTTGCATTTGTTGCTAATAAATTTATTGACACATATATTGTACAATGTACATTTGCACTATAATTTTTACTTGCTGCAGCTGAACAGGTACTTAAAAACACTTCATAAACAAATAATAAAAATGCAAGTATAATAGTATACGTAATTGAATTGTAAAGATAAAATAAATACAAAAAAAATAATAAAAATTCTAGTGCACAAATAAAGTTACTTAGCAGTAGTTCAGTAGTGTACAAGGGGAGGTTCAAGAGCTGTTGGAAAGAAACAGTTCTTGAACAGTTCTTTAATATAGGCTTTATCAGAAGAAAATTATGCTATTTTAAATCCCAATTTCTCACACAAAATATTTGATCCATATCTGTGAAAATATAACTTTGATAATTCTGGGATTAATAAGCAAGAAAAACAGTGGATATCCAAAAAAAGAACAATACCAAAAATTGTTTAAAAAAAAAATACTGTACCACTTTATAGACTATTGTGCTACTTGCTACTTCCAGCATAAATGAAGTAAGAGAATATCCATTTGAAAAATCTGAAATGTATGACAGGTAAAGAATTCCTGTTCTGTTTTTGCTCTGGGATTTTTAAACAAAAAAAAAAGATTTTAATTTATAACATTTTGGTTTGGATCTAGGAATAGAAATTGATGCATGTTGTAAACTAAATTATATTGAAGGAAATTCAAATGAAATAATTTAGTTTCTGATTGTATTACAAAACTTGAGATTGTTTGTGCTCACAATTGAACACTTTTTTTTTAAAAGATATTGCCAAATTTCCTATGGGTTCAAAAAGAAAAAGGGCAACTTCTCCTTCAAGTAGCATAAGTGGTGGAGATTGTGATGATGGGCATCCTGTTTCTGGAAGCAATATGGGATCAAACAGAAAACGAAGAAAAGTTTCCAATGTCCCGACTGTAGATCCAGTAAGTAATGCCATGGTCCGATTATTATTTGAATGGGGAGAAAATTCAAACCTCAGAAGTGCAAAAGGACTCGGGGGACCTCGTGCAGGATAACCTGAAAGTTGACCGCCAGGTTGGATTGGAGGTAAAGAAGGCAAATGCTATGATGGCATTCGTTTCAATGGGGATTGTGTATAAGAATAAAGAGGTGTTGATGAAACTATATGGGGAACTGGTGAGACCCCATTTGGAGTCCTGTGAGCAGTTTTGGGCCCCATATCTTAGGTTGGAGAGGGTACAGAGGAGGTTTACCAGGCTAACATATGAGGAACACTTAGCGGTTCTTGGACTCTATTCATTAGAATATAGAAGAATGAGAGAAGATCTCAGAAACATTTTGAATAATGAATGGATTGGACAGAGTAGATGTAAATAAGATGTTTCCCCTGTTGGGTGATTCCAGGACAAGAGGGCACAGTCTTAGAATTAAAAAGTACCAATTTACAACAGAGATGAGGAGAAATTTCTTTAGCCAGAGGGTAGTGGATTTGTGGAATTCGTTGCCACATGCAGCTGTGGAGGCAGGATCATTGGGGGAATTTAAAAGGGAAATTGATAGGTATCTAATTAGTCAGGGTATCATGGGATATGGGGACAAGGTTTGAACTTGGAACTAGATGTGAGAATTAGGGAGGTTTCACAGAGCAGACCCGATGGGCCAAATGGCCTGCTTCTGTTCCTTTTTCTTGTAATATCCTTTGGTTCTTAAGTGAAATTTTAGTCTGGTTGAATGTTCTGTAAAGGGTTGTATTTTTCTTGATGGATACAATACTTATTTCAATATTTTTTAAAAATTCAAAATTATTGTTTATCCTTTTTCCTATAATTGTCAGTTTTCAAGTAAAATTCTGATAATTTGCTGTTCGACCATTTGGAAAACCTGATTATTTGGCTCAATGGATGCTGATTCCTGAATTTGCTTTAACGTACAAGTGGGTAAACAGGTTCCAGCACTCTTTTTAAAGTTCAGGAATATATCTTTTGAGGTACAATGAAACAGTGCTGCAGATTGTTTATCAAAAATCTACCTACCTTTGACTTAAAAATATTGATAAGTCTGCTTCCTTTGCCCTTTCAGGAAAAGTAAAAATATTGACTTGTCTTTGTCTTAAATGGGCGACCCCTTATTTTTAGACATATTGGATAAAGTATTTTCTTTCAACAGATTGCTGTTTGTCATGAACTTTACAATATCATAAGAGATTACAAAGATGATCATGGAAGACTTCTATGTGAGCTCTTCATCAGAGCCCCAAAGCGAAGGTAGCAATTTTGGAATCCTTGCCTTGAAAATTTTTCAGATGTCAATAAATATCAAGTACATTTCAAAATTAAATCATATTATTAGGTTAAAAGATGTTTCAATACACCTTTTCCAGTTTTCACAACCAAGTTTATTCTTATTGTTTATTAATTGGATTGTTATAAATTATGTATAATTGGGTAAATTAAGGAAAAGTTTCTTTCATTGGAATGTCTACATTTTGTACTTGATAAAATTAATTTCATTTCTCTTTTCTCATGTTCCATTGCCATCACCAATTTGTTACAATGCAAGTTGGTAGTTAGCATTTGCCTAGACTTCTGCAATTACTTCCATTAGAAAATAGAGAGCCAACAATAATAGTTGCTTTAAATACAAATGAAACATTTAAAGAATGAATAAGGAAAAAAAAGAGAACATCATAATCTAAAATTATCGCAGAACATGAAGATGGAATGGAATTTTACAATCTGGTTGAAGCAGAGAATTTTGCATCTTTGAAGGGAAAAGTACATAAATATTTGAAAAAGAGAAAGATGTAGAATTATTGCTATGACTGATGAGAAAGATTAACAGCTGGGTTGCTCAGCAAAGATAACCAGAGACAGGAAAAGTGGAATAGCTTTGCGCTGTATTACCAAAGCATCAATGTTTTTTAAATTTCCTTTTAATAATATAGGATAAGGTCCAAGAACAATAATAAAGAGCAGTCTTTAGTCAGAACATAACAAGTTAGTTGATATCATAAATAAAAGGATGTGGATTTCTTTATGTATTATCAGCATAGTTCTCTCTTTAAATGGACTTCCTGCACTGATTATGGAACTGAGCTTTGCTGTCATTTTAACAAGAATTTCAAATGTTCTATAGAGTCTAGCTTTGCAGCAGTTGTTCCCCCTCCATAAATCTTCGTCCGCGAAGCCAAGCCAAAGAAGAAACACAATTTTAAAAAAAGTTACTAATTAAATAAATTTGATCTGAAAATTTGGAAATAAACTCATGTAGTGTGAAAATGAAGATTTCAATGAATTTCAAAGTCACCATTATTAAGGATTAAGTTTTTGTTGTCATTGTTGTTTCACTGGATTGTTTCAGCCAAATGCTAAATTTACCTTGAATCTTTTGAAATGTATATGAAATAAACAATTAGCAGTGTTTCTCACAGTGTAGGTAATGTTTAGTTCAATTCAATAATGCTGTAGTGGTAGCTACAAGGAGCAAGATTGAAAGAAACCACAAGCTGAGGTTAGTTTCAACTGTTTATTTGAAAGCCCAGACACTGCCCTTTAAGAGGCAAGCGCGAGACTCATCACTGCATCGGCTGTGACGTCATGACGCAGCTGAAAAGCGCGCAGAGTGGCCGAGGCCTCGAGGAATCCCAGAACCTGACGGCTCCATCTTAACGTGGCTGCTCTGCTACAGTGGCCATCGCACGTGGAGCCGGTTCGCCTGCGTCGCAATGTGTGCCACCACAATGTCATAAATTGCATTAAGGTTTTGTCCAATAATTGTAATCTTTTGGATTGACAGTACCCCATGAATCACTGATGTTTCAAAGCTTTGATAGCATCACATGTAGAAGATAAGTAAAAGCTTTTTTAAAATTATAGAAGGGTATTTTTATTACCTTGAAAGGTTTGTCATTTTATAGTGTGAAATATGAATTGGAATGAATATTATATATTCTAGATTTGAATATAAATTTGTAGTATTTTCCATTTGAAGATTGCACAATTTTTATGCAACCTCCAATGTGCTGTAAATAGGAACCAACCAGATTATTATGATGTCGTCTCCCACCCCATTGATCTTTTGAAGATACAGCAGAAATTGAAGATGGAGGAATATGATGATGTCGATCAGTTAACTTCTGATTTTCAGCTTATGATCAATAATGCAAAAGCTTACTATAAGGTAATTAGCTTTGAGATTAAACTGAACACACAGCTTATGGCATCACTTGTCTCCTGTATTGTCTGGGTTTTAATTTATTTTTGTTTATTTTACTCTGGCATCTTTGGACATTTATATATTGCCTTTAAAATAGAAATTGTTTTTCTAAGAAAATGGTATTTTTTGCAATAAAAATGGAACATATTGGAGAAATGTAGAGATTTGACAGTATTTGTAATAAGGATAAACAGGGTTTTCAACTAAAACCTCTAAAGTTTCTAAAAATTTGAAGTTTATTTTCTATTTGTGTAATATTATCAATGAGTATTTAAAATTTTGCTGTTCCTTAAATTTTACCATCTCTTTCAGAAAACTCTTAAATGAAGTTGTGATATTGGAATATTCAAAATTTCCTGATATGAAAGCGTAATGGTTGTAATAATTAAAGGAAATACAGTTTTATAATGAGCTCGAGCCGAATATTGATCATCAATACCTTCAAAATGTGTCTCCTTGGAAACAAGAGTACCAGTAACATTTTTGGAATCTTAAAATTATTCCCCAAAAACATTTCATATTCAGTCTCTGCTGTTTCCATTTAGTAGTGGCAATGCAAAGCACTCACAATTTATTTTAAGTGTCGGCTAACTTGTTGAAGATGGTTTGAACATTTTTTTAAGCAAATGGATTCTACATTGGCAATAAGTCAAACTTGCATGGTCTTCCCCTTTGCATAATCATATACAACCAGTTTGTCAGTCATCAGGAAAATTGAATTTTGAAATGTTTTTGTTTATTAAGTTACTTGTTTAAGCTTCCAGAGTATAATATATATTGATGGTTTAATTACAACTTTAATATTATAAGTACAAGTGACTTAAGTTGAAACTATTTATCTTTGAGAATTGCTGGTTATTGATTTGGCAACACCAGTTATACATGTTTGTGAAAATTATAATTGGAATAGAAATAACATCTTGGTAAATGTGTTTGAGCAGTTTATTTGATCAATTCCAGGAAGATTCAGCTGAGTGCAAAGCAGCAAGTAAATTGTGGGATTTGTACACAAGAACGAGAAATGAGTTTGTTCAAAGAGGTGATTATGAACATGAAGATGAAGAGGATGATTATGATGGCCAGGATAATCCTGGTACAACTGGAGAAGAGGATGTAAGTTTTTTTTAAATTTACTGATTTTCCAAGATCTGGACATTGTTGCAAGCCCCGTATTTATTGTGCATTTCTAATTGGCTTTGGGCATGTCAAGGGCATTTTTTTCTTACTTCATCTCTAGAATTCAACTCTTTTGTTCATTTAATGGTCCTCGCAAAACACAAATTTGCATTGGGAAGTTGGTATTTATAATATGTTTGACAGTCAGTGGCAACTTCGAAGGCTTTGGAGATGATTGAGTGTTGAATGATTGTGTGGTAATTAGCTAGCTAGAATTTGTTCTGCTCTTTCTGAACAGAACATACCTGGGAAATTTTCCATTTTTTCTGATGGATACTTGGAAACAATTGGAAGAGGTAAATGTGAAGCAAAGTTTCCTCGTACCACGGCTGGTCTCCTTGTCATTTTTGTCTCAATTTAGTGAAGTGAATCAAATTGAATGGATAATGGAGATTTTAAGAAGAAATAAAGAGATCCTCTTTTGTACTTTTGGTTAAACATGGTACAATATGCTTTAGCATTGCCTTTATCATTCAGATGATGGGTTCTGCCATCTTTGAGGATGGGAATATTCTTAGAATGCCTTTGGATTAGCTGTTTGGTTGATCACCACCGTTCACAATTAGATGAAGTAGGACTGCAAAGGTTCAATCTGAATCATTAGGCATGAGGTCAATTAACTGTCTATTGTGTATTGTTGCTGTTTAGCATGCACATTGTCCTGTTTTGTGGCATTACAAGGCTGGGGCCATATTTTTAGTATGAGTGGTCATATTGGCCTGCCTTTCTGCACCCATCATTGAACTAGATTTGATCCTTGATGATGGCAATGAGGGGGGTGGGGTAGAGAGAATGAGAGAGAGAGAGAGAGAGAGAGGGAGTGTGAGAGAGAGCGAGAAAGCGATCCATCTCAGGCTAGAAGGTTATAATTGTGCTTGTGGACCACTGATACATGGTGCTTCATGGATGATCACTTTCATCTGCCTGATTTCTACTGCGTCTATCATTTAGCACAATTGTGGTGCCGCAACACAATGGAGGGTATCCTCTGTGAGAGAAGACTTGGTCTGCATAAGGGCATGCCTGTTGTTATTTTTACCAACAGATAGAGGTTTTTGTAGCAGGTGGATTCGTCAGATTGAGAAGGTTTATCCCTTCAATTGATTGATGCAGACCTAGCCTAACAGTTTTGTCCTTCAGATAACTGCCAACTCAGTCAGTGGTGATGTTCCTCTTTGTGATGGTTATGAAGGGCACTTCACTCTTGCTGTGCCCTTGTCACTTCCACTGTTTCTCTAAGTCTTGCCGAATTATCAGCTTAGGGAGCATGCTAGGCGGCATTCAGAGGAGGTCACTTTCCCCTTGATTGACCTGTTATCAAGAATTCATGGAGTCTTGAATCAAGGTTGAGCACTTCGAGATCTGGGCCCTCTTGCCTGCACCACTGTGCAAGTTTGTCATGCTGGTGGAACAGGATAAATTCCTTTTCTGTATGAATGTAATGGCATTTAGGAGTCAACATCATGGGATATCCTCCCCTCAATGTCATTAGTGAACCAATAGTGATTTTTATTTTAAACATCCTAGTAGTTTTTATGCTCATAATTTCTAAGACGAGTTATTTTTCCAGACTTTTAACAATTTAATTTTGTAACTGCCATGGTGGAATTGTACTCTGATTCAGATCTCTGAATTTCTACTTTGTTAGCTTATCTGTTGCACCTCCAACATACAAGTTATTCTTCATGAAACGTTCTCTGTAACCTTTTTTGTTATAGTTGCACCTGGTGGTTACATTTTTAACTTTATTTCTATTATGTTGAATATTTACAATTACTCACAATTGTAATGTATTCCAATAATCAGAAATTTAGTTTTTATATATATATTTTGTGTGTGTGTGTGTGTGTGTGTGTGTGTGTGTGTGTGTGTGTGTGTGTGTGTGTGTGTGTGTGTGTGTGTGTGTGTGTGTGTATATTATATATTTTAAAAATCCAGTCTTCTCAACAATTAATGATCTCAACAATCCAGTGGATTAGGGTAAACTGTATATTTCTTTTTTATAAGTCATTTAAAAATTTTTTTACATCAGTTTAAAGAAGTTGTCTATTCTCGGAAGAAAAGTACAACCCATATGTAATGAAATATCTACTATTGATGGGGTATAAACATTAATGGTTACTGACTTTTTTTCCAATTTGTAGATTACAGCACATTATAATTTAAAGGAACAGCTGGAACACTTGTTTGAAACGGTAGTCACTTATGTTGATCCATCAGGTCATCTTGTCAGTGAGCTTTTTCAAAAATTGCCGTCAAGAGTGGTGAGTGAATCTATTAATAAACAAAAGACTGGTAAAGTATAGTAAACTGTGGGAATGTATTATTGTACAGTAAAAGTCCAAAACTCCAGATGCCGGAAATTCAGACCACCTGAGAATCTGGACGTCTTGAAAACTCTGCTTGTGCGTGAGCCCCACAGATGCATAACGGCAACAAGTGACCACATTTAATTCGCAGAAATGTAAAACAAAAGTGTTTTTTTTTGTATTTATATAATAATATGTTTAGATAATTAACTATCAAAATTTATCTGTTTATTCTCCTTAAATTAGAATTTTAAAAGTACTGCCCAAGAGTCTGGAAAATCCAAACATCCAGACTGACCCAATCCCAAGCAGTCTGGATTTTAGGACTTTCACTATGCCTTTTGAGCACAAAAGAACAACTGAAGACCCAAGTTATAATTCTGTCTTCTTAACTGAAGTTTGCTTGGTAAAATTAGTCAATCTACTCTTTAGACAAAAAAGCTGTAGAAATGCATTGTTCTTTATGTAGCAAAGATAAAGATGCATAACCAGTGTTTTGAGCCTGGTATAAGCAAAGTGCAGACAGGTGCCTGAATAAAATGGTGGGAGGAAGGGCATAAGATTACAAGCAAGAGGTCGTAGGTGGATATGAATGGGAGGACATAAGAGAAAAATGCTGACAAGTGATAGAAGGAGGGGTTAGTTCTCTGAACAGAGAGGGAAAGGGGTGGAGAGCTGGAGGAAAGGATGAGGAAGAGAGGGAGTTAGAGGAGTGGCCTAACTAAACCTGGAGACGTCGATGTTAATGCCATCTGGTTAGAGAGTGCCCTGATGAAATATTAGGTATTACTCCTTCAATTTGCAGGTGGCCTTAGTTTGGTAATGCATGAGGCCATGGACAGACATGCTGGCATGGGAGTGGGGCGTGAAATTGAAATGGTTGACTACTGAGAGATGGCTGTCATTGATGTGGACTGAGCAAAGTTACTCAGTGAAATGATCTCCCAGTCTGTATCCAGTCTCTGCGATTAGGGCAGGCCACAACGGGAGCACAGGGTTCTTTAGAAGGCCCCCGCATATTCGCAAATGAAGTATTACTTCACTTGGAGGGACTGTTTGGGGCCCGAAATGGTGGTGAGGTCCTATGGTCACAGGGTGTAGGTACCAAGGGGCTGATTGGTGGGAAGGGTTGAGTGGACAAGGGAGTCAAGGAGTGAGCAGTCTCTGCGGAAGATGGAGAGGGGAGGATGTGCTGGAGATATGATCACGTTGCAGGTGATGCAAATTGTGGAGCATAATGTGTTGAATGCAGAAGCAGGTGGGGTGATAGGTGAGGACAAGGGGAATGCTATCTTTGTTATATGTTGGGGCAGAGGGGACCAGGATAGATAAGTGAGAAATGGAGGTCAATCTACTGCCATTTTGTGAAGAAACATAGAAGACCTACAGCACAATACAGGCCTTTTGGCATACAAAGTTGTGCCGAACATGTCCCTACCTTAGAAATTAGTAGGCTTTTTCTCTTTTTCTAACCTCCATGTACCTATACAAAAGTCTCTTGAAGGACCTTAACGTATCCGTCTTCTCCACCGTGGTCGGCAGCCTATTACACACACTGACCACTTCCTGCGTTTTTTTTTAAACATACTCCTGACATCTCTTCTGTACCTACTCCCCAGCACCTTAAACCCGTGTCCTCTCTTGGCAACCATTTCAGCTCTGGGGGAAAAAACCTTTGATTATCTACACGATCAGTGCCTCTCATCATCTTATATACTTCTATCAGGTCACCTCTGATCCTCCGCCGCTCCAAGGACAAAAGGGCGCGTTCATTCAACCTGTTTTCCTAAGGCATGCTCCATAAAACAGGTATCATCCTTGTAAATATCCTCTGCACCCTTTCTATCCTTCTGGAAGTGACGTTACCAGAACTGAGCACAGTACTCCAAGTGGGGTCTGACCAGGGTCCTATATAGCTGGAACATTACCTCTTGGATCCTAAATTCAATTCCACGATTAATGAAGGCCAATATGCTATATGCCTTCTTAACCACAGAATCAACCTGCGCAGCTGCTTTGAGCGTTCTATGGATTTGGACCCCGTGATCCCTCTGCTCCTCCACACTGCCAATAGTCTTACCATTAATACTATGTTCTGCCATCATATTTGACCGACGAAAATGAACCACTTCATGCTTATCTGAGTTGAACTCCATCAGCCACTTTTCAGTCCAGTTTTGCATCCTATCAATGACCTGCTGTAACCTCTGACAGCCCTCCACTATATCCACAACCCCACCCCAACCTTTGTGTCATCAGCAAACTTACTAACTGTTAGGTCTGCTTTGTTCATGAATGAGTGAAACAAACACCAGACTGAGTCGAAATCAGGGTTCTTTGTTCTTTATTACCGGATTGTAACACTTGCGACTAACCATGTTAGTCGGAGAATGCATTCTGCCGTTATCAGCAAAATGGTGATTTTTTATACCCTTGGATACATGCTTAGAACATCATCATATCATTACTTGTCCAATGACTAAAACTGTTGCTATCCTTTCCCTGCTAGCTTCCTGCCTCTCAATCCATCAATGTCTCTCTTATCTTGTAAGTACAAGGATGCATTCACATCTTGTTACAGCCCTGTACAGGGTAACTCCTTACACATTCCCATCTCATGATGTTTTACCTTACACTAACCCATCCCTCCACTTCCTTATCCAGGTCACTTATAAAAATCACAAAGAGTAAGGGTCTCTGAGGAACGTCACTGGTCACCGACCATGCTGAATATGACCTATCTTTGCCTTCTGTGGACAAACCAGTTCCAGATCTACAAAGCATTGTCCTCTTGGATCCCATGCCGCCTTACTTTCTCAATAAGCCTTGCGTGGGGAACCTTATCAAATGCCTTGCTGAAATCCATATACACTACTCTTCCTTCATCAATGTGTTTAGTCACATTTTCAAAAAATTCAATCAGGCTCGTAAGACATGACCTGCCCTTGACAAAGCCATACTGACTATTCCTAATCATATTACACCTCTCCAAATGTTCATAAATCCTGCCTCTCAGGATCTTCTCCATTAATTTACCAACCACTGAAGTAAAATGCACTGGTCTATAATTTCCTGGGGTATCTCTACTCCCTTTCTTGATTAAAAGAGGATGAAAGTCAAAAGTGGTCAATAGGTGAAATAGTGCAGCCCCATCAAAGGACTTTATTTTTTATTTTAGTGACAAATTTACAACATAAACCTGAAAGTAGGAAATTCTTGAATTTTTTACATAATTAATTTGCTTTTCAGCTTTTGTGTGATTACAATCCCTCAAATGGTTTTCACCTGCAAAGGTGGTTCCCAGCTGGTTCGTGTCGTCAAGCAGAGTGTCGAGTCTGACTATCATAAATGGCAGGATTATTTGTGTTAAAATATGTTTGGAATATTTGACAGCAAAGTCAGACCTTTAACAATTGGACTGTTGTTTGGCTTTTCAGCAATATCCCGACTACTATGAAATTATTAAGGAGCCAATAGATCTGAAGACTGTTGCCCAGAGAATTCAGGTTTGACTATTTTATAATTTGCCAATATTCTATCCCACAAGAGCATACGGATCTAGGAGTGGATGTAGAGCATCAGACTCTTCAAATATACCTTGTCATTCATTGTGATCGTGCTCATCTATACTAGCCATGATTCCTCTCTTTTTTTTAATGTCATGCACAAAATTCATTTTCCTTTGCCCTGCAACAGCATCCAAAGAGGCCCTACTAATTCAGAGTCACTATCGAGACAAGAAAGAGAACAAAACAAAATTCCTTCAGGGTCCCTTCAAACCCACCACCTCCTCTAGTGCCTTTGCCTTCTGCGCCCCTGTAACCTACATAGCCATGTGCCCTCCTTTCCAGTTCAGCAGTGATCCTGAGTAAGAGGCGTCCAAGTCTCACCTCCTTGGTCCCTCATTCTGAAGCAATTAGTCCATGGGCCTCAGTTGTGTAGCTGGAATCACAAACTATGATGTGAAGAATCATTGTTTCGATAATTACGTATTTAATCCTGTTTATTGTTGAACCAGATACATTTTAGATTACTGTGAACGTTTACTCTTTTGAACATGAATGTATCAATTTCTTTTCACAGAATGGTGCTTACAAGAGTGTTAATGTAATGGCTAGAGATATAGAGCTTTTAGTAAAAAATGCTAAAACCTACAATGAGCCTGGGTCACCAATCTTTAAGGTAAATTATATTTTCAACGATAATACTGTATTGCCAGTCTTTTTAGGCTAAAGATTATTTACTTTACTAAAATAATGTGAGTTAATGAATTTCGCTACTGAAATAACCTTTCATGCATGAATCTGTTGCTGATTCAAAGCTATGACATTGTCCAAGTCCACACTTTGGGGACTGATAGAATGATAATCTATTAAGTCTGCTGGTAAAAATATATTCTCCATCTCTAGGATGCAAATACCATTAAGAAAATTTTTCATCAGAAGAGAGCTGAACTTGAACATAATTTGGAGCCAACCAAATCCAGTCTTCGAATTAGGTGCGTACAATTTGTTTGTGTACTATTTATGACAATTGAAGATAAATAAAATGGAAAAGTTAAGTTGGTGATGACGCAGATGCTGGAAATCTGCAATAAAAGCATGAAATGCTGGAAATGTTCCACAGATTGGGCAGCATTTCTAGGGATAAAACCAGATGTCGCAGAAGTGGGAATACTATAAATGAGCATGCCGTCAAAAAGTAAACCACCAATTTCCAAACATTTTTAAATGTTGAAACTTTAGAAACCGAAGGTCAGCACAGGGAGATCGCTTGTCAGCGATTACCATGGCTTTGCAATATGGATCTGAGAGTGAAGAGGAAGGTGGACTAGGTGGTAAGTCATTAATGAAATTATATTTGAATGAAGTTTTTTGAAAGTGACTTTTTGTTTCAGTTTTTCTATACATATCTCTTGGTTCCATAGGGGTCACTCATTATCAAGATGGTGACTCTGATGGAGAAAGCATTGGTTCATCCGTCGATGTTACTAGTCCTATTTATCAGCTGTTTGAAGCAGTTAGGAATCATCGGAACAGTCAGGGACACCTTCTGGCCGAGCCCTTCTTTCGTCTGCCTTCCAAGAAAGATTATCCTGATTATTATCAACAAATCAAACACCCCATGTCATTCCAAATAATAAGGTAAGAAATGTTTTTTTATGCCATTTAAATGAAAAAATCAGTGACCTTGTTGATTCTTTAATATTTTTAATCATCACAGAAACATGTACTTGACTGGTTACATAATATTTATTCACCATTAATGCTATATTCTGTTCATGAAACAAACCATGTTGCTTGTTTATTCCATACTTGGATGATTCTCTTTTGTATTCAAATATTTTGATAATGGAGTTTTAAAACATAAAGTGCAAGACACCTACTTCCGTGATTCATGGATTAATAACTTAAGGCCAGAGATTTGAGATTGGCAGAAAGTCAGAAGTAACACAAGAAATAAAAATACTCGACCACAGATGTTTGGATTTACATCAAAAAGACATTGGTACAGATTTATGGATAGGAAGGGCTTTGAAAGGTATGGACCAAAAGTGGGGAAATGGGGACTAGACCAGAATGCCAATTTGGTCGACATAAATTAGTTGGCCAGAGGATCTGTTTTAAGCCGTATGACCCTATTTTGAATGCATTGCCTTTTAGAGTGACGAATGAGGATTTAATAAAGAATTATTAAACAAATATGGGAGAAGATTGGCACATAGGACTGGTTGGACCAAATAGCTTGTTTTTCTGTTCTATGATTATACAGTAAAGTTAATGGGACAAACTTAGAGAGTAGTCTGGGGAAAGTTAATTAAAATACTTTACTTGGGCTTTTAAGAAAATTAGCAAAGTAACCACATTTAGACTGTATCCCAGTGAGCGTGAAGGAAGATGTTATGCTGGCAAAGCAATGAGCTTTAAAAATAGCTATGAATGTAAACTTTTCAAACCCAAGAGAAGTCGAAGTATTATCAGTTTTAGGCTATCTTCTATTTTAATACACGAGGATATAATCAGTAGAACCTCAAATTATCAGATTTTTCTGAAAAACATGATAAAAATAGTACCACACAATGAGAATCATAAATCTCCATCAATAATAACTGCTAGAATTTCTTGGACCTGTATTTTCCATGTATTTGATATGGATGAAGATATGCCCTTCAGCCCACCATGTGATGTCCTAGAAAAGCCTACTGAAAAAAACTAAACCTTCCCTACCTCATACCCATCTATTTTTCTTTCATCCCTGTGCCTGTCTAAGTGTCTTTCAATGTCCCTATTGTATAGATGCCAACGTATTCCATGCATATTTTGGAAAAAAAAACTTGCCCTGACCTCTCCCCTAAACTTTCCTCCCTCACATTGTATAGATTTACTACTTTCACTCCAGGAAAAAGTGCTGGCTATCCACCTTACCTATGCTACATAATCTTGCATATCTCTATTAAATCACATCTCATTCTTCTTTGCTTCAAAGAAAAAAACCCTAGCTCTGCTAACCTTGCCTCATAAGACTTATCTTCTAATCCAGGCAACATCCTGGTAAACCTCCTCTGCACCCTTTCCATAGCTTCCACATCCTTCTTGTAATGAGGGAAACAGAACTGAACAAAACATTCCAAGTGTGGTCCAACCAGAGTTTTATAGAGATGTAACATTACTTCTCAACTCTTGAACTAATTTCCTTGATTAATGAAGGCCAGCATTCCATAAGCCTTCTCAACTACTCTACTAGCTACTAATTAACCTGCGTGCAATTTTGAGAGGTCTATGGATTTGGACCCCTCTTCCCCACTGTTAAGAATCCTACATTAATCATGAACTCTGCCTTCAAAATGCATCATTTAACACTTATCTGGATTTAACTCCATCTGCCACATTTATTAATTTTTCTTCCTGTCTATATCCTAATTTAACCAATGACAACCTTCCATACTATGCACAACATCTCCAACCTTCATGTCATTGGCAAACTTACTGATCCATCCGTCTACTTCTTCGCCAGGTCATTTATAATAACAAAGTGCAGGGCTTCCAAATCTGATCCCTGCAGAACTCTACTAGTCACTGACCTCCAGGCAGAATATGTTCCATCCATTACCACCTTCTTCTTTCCAAGCTTCCATGGATTCAATTAGGCTCATGAAGCACAGCCCACCCCTCACAAAACATGCTTACTATTCCTGAGAAGACAATACTTTTCTAAATCCTGTCCCCAAAAATATTCTCCAATATTTTGCCCATCACTGACATAAGACACAGTGGTCAATAATTCTTAGGATTCACCCTATTACCTTTTATTGACAAGGGAATCACATTTCCATTCTCCTAAACTTCAGTATCTCACCTATTGCTAGGGAGGGCACAAAGATCATTGCCAATACCCCAGCAATCTCTTACCTCACTTTCTGTAGTAACTTGGGCTATATCTCATCTGTCCTGGAAACTTATCCTAATGTTTTTAAGAAGATCCAGCACTTCCTGTTTCTTAACCTCCACCTACTCCAGCACGTATGATTCTATTCTGACCTCACCCTCGCCAAGGTTCCCCTCTCTCATGTACAATGAAGCAAGGTGTTCATTTAGCACCTCCCCACCCTCCTCTGCCTTCAGGCACGTTGCCTCTTTTATCCTTAAGTGGGCTACATACACTCTCTTCTTCCTTCTAGTCTTGACGTATGCATAGACTGCCTTAGTGTTTTCCCTTTTTTTGTTTTTTTTCTCCAAGCTAGAACTTTATGAAATCTTTCCCCTAATTCATAATATTTCTGTTTAGATCTAAGTATCATTTTCTCTGTTTTATAAGTGGGCATTGTGTTATATTGTAACTTATTATTTAAACACCTTTGTTTATCCTCTGACAGTGATTTTTGAGTATCTCTTCTGTCCTGCAAATGCTCTGCGAATTCTTGTGCTTCCTCCGGATCCGAGAACAATCTGTTTTGCTCCCCGGGTATAAATATTTTAAGCACGGTTGGATGTCTTAACATGAATTTATAACCTTTTTTCCACAGGATTGATTTGGCTGTATTAAACTCCTTACTCTTCTTTAAGAATTCAAAACTTATGTCTCTGGGTAAAAAAATATTTTTTGACCCTTGTATTCCAATGGTTTATTATCTTCTCTAATTATATTTCTTTCCCACTCCAGTATATTTTCTCTTGTCGTATTATCTCAAAAATTTTACGAAGATGGATCTTGGTTTTTGATGTGTCTGCGGTTTTGGAGCTAGTGCTCCGTGTGCCCTTTCTATTTCCATTTCTTCCTGCATTTCTATCGTTCTCAGGACCTTCGGGTTCCATTCTTTTATAAATACCTTTATATCTGTGCCTTCTTAACCTTCCTTCAGGCCCACTATTTTTATGTTGTTTCGCCTACTATAATTTTCCAACATATCAATTTTCTGAGATAACAACTCTTGTGTCTCTTTAATTTTTTTGTCACTTTCTTCCAATTTTTCTCTTAAATCATTTACTTCCATTTACAGCCGTTTCCGCTCTTCCACACTCTCTACTCTTTTCCCTATTTGTCATTACCAGTTCCAACCTTTGCATAGATCGGGGTCTCTGGCTCAGACCTGGCTTTGGTCTTAAGGCTCTCTGGGCTCTTTCGATCAAAATCTCCTCTCCAATTACTTCCATATCCATTCTTGAAAAAAACGAATAATGTCTTCTCCTTCTTTACCTTTGGATAATCCCATTATTTTAACATTATTTCTTCTGCTATAATTTTCCAAAATATCAACTTTCACCAACATTTTCATTTATTGAGATTAAACTAGTCATCAAATCTTCAGACACATTAGATCTACTTCAGTACGCTGCACTTCCTCTCAAACATCTTGAACCTTAGTTTCCAACTTCTCCATTCTTTGTGAAACGTTATTCATCACCTTCAATGCATTATCCACTTTAACTGTTAAATCTGTTTTAACTTCCTTTAATTCTTCAGACAACTATTTAAAATTATTTTCTAAAGACATTAATTTTTATTTGAATTTCATCAATATTTGATTCAATCTTACTTATTTCTTTCTTAAAAGTCTTTTTCTTGCCTCTGGTCTGCTCCTCTTCTGAATGATGCATCTTCTTCCATGTTTCTTCCACTTGACTTCCATCTCCTTCATGTTCTGATGTTGACACAAAAACTGTCCCTTATGAGACCTTGATTTTTTTTTTCAACCTTCTTTTCCACTGTACCATGCGTGCCTGACTTCTCACTCATGCGCGATGTAGTTTTAGTTTTTCCTCTGGCGCCATCTTTACGAGTCGATGTGAAGAAGGCTTCGGGGGAAGGTCCCTCTCCCAGGTCCTGGCCAGTGGAACCAGAGAATACCTCAGTAGACCCAGTTTCTTTTTTTCTTATCTTCAGACTTAGTAGGAGTTAGTTTAGGTATTTTTTTTCTTAAGGAACATCCTCAATATTTAGTTAGATGTTTTATACTAACTTTAAAGTAATTTTCTTTTTTTTAAAAACTTTACTAAATAGGTACTTTTTTAACTAATCCCATGGGAGTCATGAGGTTGCGTGTCATCCCTCATGCCATCACATAACATCCCCCACAGTTTTCCTTAATCTTACTTGCCAACACCTTCTCATGCCCCCTCTAACTCTCCTAAGTTCTTTCTTCAGTTCCTTCCTGGCTACCATTATAATTCTCAGGAGACCTTCTTGTCTTCTTTTTAAACTATTTATTCATTCAAAAAACTAATAATATATGACATATACAGCAATTAAACATGAACATGAATTTTTTTTATATATATTTAAAAAAAGAATAAAAAAAGATTCCCCCTTCAGCCAACTCTCCTAAGGAGAGCGATTTAAAAAAAGAAAAAATATTTAAAAAAAGTTAAATATACATATTAAAAGCTAATCAATATAAGTTGAAATGTAAATATTCCGAGTATAACAGCCACTTATTAAATATAAAAATTATAATTATCTTGTGAAACATATGTAACTTTTTCCATTATTAAACAATATTTCATCTCATTATGCCATTTATTAATATCAATCATATTTGTACCTTTCCACGTACTAGCAATACATTTTTTTGCTACGGATAAAGCTAAATATATAAAAACAAGCTGAAACTTATCTAATCCCAAGCCTTTCAGAGTTTGCAAACTACCCAATAAAAATACTGTTGGATCTAAAACTATTTTAATCTTATACAGATATTCTAAAAATGATTGAATTTTCTTCCAAAAAGATTGTATATGTTTTTTTCTTTGGCTTGGCTTCGCGGATAAAGATTTATGGAGGGGTAAAGTCCACGTCAGCTGCAGGCTCATTTGTGGCTGACAAGTCCGATGCGGGACAGGCAGACACGGTTGCAGCAGTTGCAAGGGAAAATTGGTTGGTTGGGGTTGGGTGTTGGGTTTTTCCTCCTTTGTCTTTTGACAATGAGGTGGGCTCTGCGGTCTTCTTCAAAGGAGGTTGCTGCCCGCCGAACTGTGAGGCGCCAAGATGCACGGTTTGAGGCGATATCAGCCCACTGGTGGTGGTCAATGTGGCAGGCACCAAGAGCTTTCTTTAGGCAGTCCTTGTACCTCTTCTTTTGTGCACCTCTGTCTCGGTGGCCAGTGGAGAGCTCGCCATATAACACGATCTTGGGAAGGCGATGGTCCTCCATTCTGGGGTCGTAACCTATCCAGCGCAGTTTGATCTTCAGCAGCGAGGATTCGATGCTGTCGGCCTCTGCCATCTCGAGTACTTCGATGTTGGAGATGAAGTCGCTCCAATGAATGTTGAGGATTGAGCGGAGACAACGCTGGTGGAAGCGTTCTAGGAGTCGTAGGTGATGCCGGTAAAGGACCCATGATTCGGAGCCGAACAGGAGTGTGGGTATATGTATACATGACCAAACAGTACTCTTAACCTTGCCAGTAGCTGTGCTATAGGTCAGGAAGGTGTGGTCACTTTCACTGAAATGCTCCCTCACTGAGAGGTCTGTCATCTGACCAGATTCATTTCCAGTTCAAGATCTAATAAGGCCTCTCCTCTAGTCAGCTGGTCCATATACTATGTCAGGAATACTTCTTAGACACACCCGATAAATTCTGCCCCATCTATCCCTCTTGCAGTACAGAGGTACCAGTCAATATTTGGGAAGTTGAAGTTTCTCACAACAACAACTTTGTTATTCTCCATAATTCCAAAATCTGCCTTTTATCTGCTCCTCAATGTCCTGAGGGCTATTGGGGGCCTATAGATTATTCTCAATATAGTAATTGCGGCCTTCCATTTTCTGACTTCCACACACAATGACGCAGTAGACAATCCCTCCACAACATCCCTTCCTTTCTGCAGTTGTGAAACTCTCCCTGATTAGTTAGACATGCTACTTCACCCCATCTCCTCTTTTACCTCACATCCTAGCCCTTTTAAAACATCTAAACCCGGGTACCTGTATCAGCCAATCCTGTCCTTGTGTCAGTCAGTCTCTGTAACAGCTAAAACATCATAATTGCATGTACTGATCCATGCTCTAAGTTCATCTTCATTATTCCTAATACTTCTTGTGTTCAACACATTTCAAATCCTCCAACTAACTACATTTATGCTTCCTCCACTGAACGTCCTTCCTCACAAACTCACAACTCATTGCATTAACCTTTCCACCATTTGCACTATTCTCTGCCGTCACCATCTGGTTCCCATCCCCCATGGCAAACTTGTTTAACCCCTCCCCAACAGCTCCAGCAAACCTTCTTGCCAGAATATTGGTTCCCCTCTGGTTCATGTGCAACCTTTCCTTTTTGTATAGGTCATATCTTCCCCAGAAGAGATCCTAGTGATCCACAAATCTGAACCCCTGCCCTTGCACCAACTCTTCAGCCACGCGTTCATCTATCATAACTTCCTATACCTGCCCTCACTGGCACGTGGCACTGACAGCAATCCAGAGATTAACATTTGTGAAGTCCTACATTTTAGCTTCCTTCCTAACTTCCTGTATTCCCTCTTCAGCACTTCATCCCTATTCCTATGTGCGTCATTGGAACCAAATTGGACCCCGACATCTAGCTGCTCACCTTCCCCTTTTAGAATGCTGGGAGTCTCGATCTTGTTCATGGAACCTCCTATTTGTTTCTCTAACTACTGAATCACAAATCACTATAGCTCTCCTCTTCTGCCCCATCCCTTCTAAACTGAAGGGCCAGGCTCTGTGCCAGAGACCTAACCATTACAACTTGTCCCTGGTAGATCGTGCCTCACCCCAACAGTATCCAAAACGGAATACTTGTTGTTGAACGGATTGACAATAGGGATTCTCTGTGCTGACTGCCTATTCCCCTTCCCTCTCCTAAATTCACCCATTTACCTGCCTCTTGCCTTTTGTGCTTGTCTTTCTCCTTGTATCTTTTCTCTATCAGTCTATCACACTCGCTACCTCCCAAATGCTCCAAGAGTTTATCCAGCTCCAGTTTATTAACTCAGTCTGTCAGGAGTTGCAGCTGGATGCACCTCTTGCAGGTATAGTCATCAGGGGCAATTGTGTTGTTCCAGATTTCTCACATCCTGCAATTAGAGCATACAACTTCCATAGCTGCCATCTCCAGATCCTACTCTGGGTTACTATGAAAAGATTTCACCTATAGCTGTAGCCTCTAACTTGCCACTCCTACACTGGGCCGCTCCACTCGGGCTTCCCTCTTCATATCAAAGACTTCAACTAATTGCCGAGCTTCTTGCTCCACTTTAATTTAAATTCTCAATGAAACAAAGTACAGCTCCCGACACTCACTAGTCATCAAGGTTCTCGCTTGCTTCAATTTCAATTCATACATAAAATTTTATTGAAGTTATGTTTGATAGAATTAATGTTCTTTTGTATAAGAAATTTACATTCAGGGTTTAACTTTCTGTAAATTATCCCTTCATTAAGCCTGTTGCTAACAATTGGGAAAACTTTTCTCTGCTCAATATAGTTTATACAATTAACACACCAACTGTTTCACCAGTGATATTTCACATGAAATTTGCAGAGTACATGAAATATTATCTGTGCAAACTTAGACCCCTAAATAGACCACGATGAAATTTAGGTAAGTCTTCAAATCAGTCATTGGTTTTCTTCAACCAAAGCCTCAATTTCATAATCTCTGCAAGCACCAGGCATAGTTCACTATTGGTGGTTCACTCAATATCTTCCTTCCTACCAACAAATTATATTTTCACTCTCCTTGGGAAAGGGTTGGAACATCGCCCCAATTTTTAATAAATTATACTCTATGGTTGTATTCCAGAGATGCCCAGGTCATTGGCTAAAAAATTATATGCCATCTACCCCTTATTTCTCCCTGGTTGCTTAACCTCGATCAATATTTTATCTTTTTTTAAATTATGATAACCTATAATCTGGAAACTGCTAGCATCAGCACATCTACTCTTGGTGTAGTGTGTTTAATTTGTAGAGAGTTTTTGTTTATATTCTCTCAAAATGTCTTTATTGCTCTTTTTATTTAACTGAAAATAACCACGTTAATAAAAAAAATGTAATAATGATCGTGGAATGTAAAGTGTTTCAGATAACTAAAAGAAAGACCGATTATGTTATAATGTGCACATTTACATGAATAGTCAATGTTTTTAAAATTCCCTTCTAATCATAGACAAAAATTGAAGAGCAATGAATATGAGAACTTGGACCAACTGGAGGCTGACATGAATTTAATGTTTGAAAATGCCAAGCGCTATAATATTCCTAATTCTGCAATCTTCAAACGTGTGTTGAAGCTGCAGCAAGTTGTGCAGGTATAAAAATAGCAGTGTGCTATGTTTTAATATTTATATATTCTGAATAATTTTATCTGAGCTACTTTACTCCTGAGATTTATTCTTTAAGGCAAAGAGGAAGGAGCTGGCTAGAAGAGAGTACACAGAAGATGGTGACAGTATGGTATCTTCTGTGACATCTGATACGGGAAGTGGCAAGAGAAAAAGGTAAGGATATGAATTCTGCAGCATTTATATGCTCAAAATTGAATATTAGATTGTATATCTAAAATTAGAAAAATTATATATTACCTCCATATCCATTTTTTATCTAAAACTGTTGAGTGATAATAACTGGAACATTTCTATTAAAATTGCATGTTAAATTTAAAACATATTTAAATGAAAATATTCTAACTGTTTTGAGTATGTTCTGTTATTTCACTTCAGTATTGAAAAATAATTTAAAATAAATAGTTATGTGAACCTGTAATCAATATTTGATGACTGTAGTTGCCTAAAAGGGTGGTTCTTCTTATCTACCCTGGTACTTGATACATATAAATGTAGTCTCTATATGTGTTACGATATTAGTTATCATAATCAGTAATTTTATAGTTACCAAATGTTGATAGTACAAGCTATTTTCCACAGATTAGATTGGTGGATAGTCATTAGATTAATATTCAGTTTATTTCAGCAAATTATTTACCACTGTTGCTGTAGATTTAGCATTTCTTTCATTTTCAAGTGTAAATGTCATAAATACCTTTACAGATCTGTGTGATCATGTAACTATTTTTTAATGAAAGAAAAATATTGCAAATGCCTGATCAGATTCTTGTGCCCCATTTAATTTTCCGGAAAATGTATATTTTAGAATAGAGAAATGTATGTATGTAAGGAATACAAATAATTTTTCTTGCATTGTTTAACAATTACTGTGAAATGAACAAATGAAAATTAATGAAGCTTTTATTAATGCTAAATGCCAGAAACCATACTTGTTAAAGGGACAGTCACAATCAGCCACCATTCACAGGCAGACTGGTACACACCAATCTACAAGATTACTCTATGTACTGCTCACTGACCCTTCTTTGCATCTTAAACCAGTTAGTTGCAAATAAAATAGACTAATCATGGGGATTTGTCTACTACTCTTACTTGGTTATATCATAAATCAAAGGGTTGTGCATGGTGGAAATGTTCTGAGATACATCTATTTCAACACAATGAGTATTGTAGGAAAGGCAGATGAGTTTAGAGCATGGATTGGCATGTGGAGTTATGACATTAGTAAAATGGTTGCAGGAGGAGCAGGACTGGCTGCTCAGTGTTCTGGGGTTCCATTGTTTCAAACCTGATAGAGCAGGAGGGATGAAAAGGGGAGGAATGGCATTGCTTATCAGGAAAAATACCACAGCTGTGTTTAGACAAGATAGACCAGGGGTCTCGTCTATTGAGGATATATGGGAGGAGCTGATGAACAGGAAAGGTATGACCACACTCATGGGCTTTTATTATAGACCGTCCAGTAGCCAGTAAGAATTGGAGGAGCAAATCTTAGAGAGATAACTTTCCACACATTGACTGGGACTCACTTCCATTAAAAGGGCTGGATGGCTTGGAGTTCGTCAGATGTGTTCAAGAAAGTTTTCTAAATCAATATATAGAGGTACCGAGTGGAGAGAGAAAGAGTGCAATACTGGATCTCCTATTAGGAAACCAGACAGGACACGTGACAGAAATATATTTAGGGGAATATTTTGGACCCAGCAATCATAAAACCATTAGTTTCAAGTTAATTATAGATAAGGTCCTTGGGTTGAGATTCTCAACTGGAAAAAGGCCAATTTTAAGGAAATGAGAAAGGATATAGAAAATGTGGATTGGAATGTTGTTTTCTGACAAGGATGTGCTTGGCAAATGAAAGACCTTCAATGGCGAGATTTTATATGTTCCTGTCAGGATTAAAGGCAAAGTTTACAGTGACGGGCAATCTTGGTTTTCGAGGGATATTGGGAATCTGGTTAAGAAGAAGAGAGGTGTATGGCAGGTATAGGCAACAAGAAGCTAATGAGGTACTTCAGGGGTATTTAAAAAAAATTAAGTAAAAACTCAGGAAAGAAATTGGGAAGGCTAAAAGAAGACATGAAGTTGCTTTGGCTGACGGGGAGGAGTCACGTGATGGAGTAGTGGCCGGACGGTGAACTCCAGCCCTCTCCAGAAAAGTCGGGAAAAACAAGAGAAAATACAAAGGCACAGAAATACAAGTTAAAGAAAAGTGAGTATAAAGGTGGAAAGAAGATGGAGACAAAAGGAGAAAAATCAAAATCAACGGAAAGAAGAGAGGAAGAGAAGACAACGGAGGAAAAAGGTGAAGGCCTTACCTGTCCGAAGAGGCCCGCTGTGGAGAGAAGACCCCACTACCTCAGGTCGGTAGAAAGAGAACTACAACAATGGCTCACAGAGCCGAGTAAAAGTGCGCAACCGCGCATGCGCGACTCCTCGCGCATGCGCGATGCGCATGAAAAAAAACACACCGACGGGAGGGGGGACCAGCTGGGGAGTCGATCTCCACAGCCGGCAACGACAGCTGCAGAACACCTGCAGCAAGAAGAGACCACAGAAGACAATGGAAACAAGAAAGAAGAGGAGGAAAGGGCAGCAAAGAAACAACAGATGGTCAACCCAGAGGAAGAAGAAGAGGAAGAGTACAGTGAAATAGATAAAGGGAAAGGCAAGGTAAAGGATATACTTGCTCTTGTTAGAGGATACATGGAGTCATTTAAAGAATGGCAAACACAGGAATTTAATGATTTAAGAAGAAGAATAAACAACACAGAAGAGAAAATAAATAAAATGGATATGACCTTAACAGAAATGGGGAAAAAAATGGACAAGATGGAAGAACGGGCAATAGCAGCAGAAATGGAGGTAGAAGACTTAAAAAAGAAATTGGAGGAATCTAATAAAAAAACTAAAGAGACACAAGAATTACTAGCCCAAAAAATAGATATAATGGAAAATTATAACAGAAGAAATAACATAAAGATAGTGGGCCTTAAGGAAGATGAAGAAGGCAAGAATATGAGGGAGTTTATAAAAGAGTGGATCCCTAAGGCCCTAGGATGTCCAGAACTACAGCAAGAAATGGAAATAGAAAGGGCACATAGAGCATTGGCCCCTAAACCACAACCACAACAAAAACCAAGATCTATTGTAGTAAAATTCCTAAGATATACTACAAGAGAAAAGGTACTGGAGAAGACAATGGAAAAAGTAAGAGAGGGCAACAAACCACTGGAGTATAAAGGGCAAAAAATCTTCATTTATCCAGATATAAGCTTTGAACTCCTAAAGAAGAGAAAAGAGTTCAATACAGCAAAAGCGATTTTATGGAAGAAAGGATATAAATTTACACTGAAGCATCCTGCGGTATTGAAAATATTTATTCCAGGACAACAAAACAGACTATTCTCGGATCCAGAAGAAGCACGAAAATTTGCAGAACAATTACAAAAATAGACTGAGGGATGAAGACGGGTAATGAGAGCAAAAATTATCACGATTGATATGTATGTGGGTAAAGACAAAAATAGACTGAGGGATGAAGGAGGGTAAGGAGGGTAAAAATTACCACGATTGATATGTATGCGGGTAAAGAGGTATAAGAGTGAATAGAGACAATGGGCATATGTGAAAGTATCTGTAATTAGAGGAAAACATAGAGAGTATAGACAAGAATTAATAAGAGAAGGTAATGGAATAGAGAGAATAAGGAGGGAATTAAAAGAGTGACCTTTGTGACATATAAAAAGCGAAATCTTTTCTGGGGGGGGCTGGGTGGGGGAAAAAGAGCGGTCACTGCAAAATCAGTTGACGCTTGCGAGTGGATTCGCAAATCCAAATGGAGAGGGGAGATGTGGTTGTCCGACAAGGGATAAAGGGCAACTCAGGAGGGGAAGGGGAGATTGGGGATAAAGAAGATAGAAATAGGAGAATAAGGAAAATGTTGGATGTTGTAGGAATGTTGTCTGGTAAAGAGTTGAAAATAAGAAAACAGAAATGGAAAAGGAGGAAAGGTAATGATGGAAAAACGGAAAGAGAAGATAAACAAAATATAAAATGGCTACGCTGAACTATATGACTCTAAATATTAATGGAATACATAACCAAATTAAAAGGAAGAAACTACTAAATTTACTGAAAAAGGTAAAAATAGATATAGCATTTGTCCAAGAAACACACTTAACTGAATTGGAGCACAAGAAATTAAAGAGAGATTGGGTAGGACATGTAACAGCAGCATCGTATAATTCAAAAGCAAGAGGAGTGGCTATATTAATTAGCAAAAATGTGCCATTTAAAATAGAAGAGGAAATAATAGATCCAGCAGGGAGATATGTTATGATAAAATGTCAGATATATTCAGAGCTTTGGAATCTACTTAATATATATTCACCTAACGAAGAAGATCAAAAGTTTATGCAAGATATCTTTTTGAAGGTAGCTAATACGCAAGGGAACATACTAATAGGAGGGGATTTCAATCTGAATTTGGATCCAAATATGGATAAAACGGGGAAAAAAATTAACAGGAAGAACAAAGTAACCAAATTTATAATTAAATCAATGCAAGAAATGAAACTTGTGGACATATGGAGGAAACAAAAACCAAAAGAAAAGGAATACTCATACTACTCGACTAGACATAAAACATACTCAAGGATAGACCTATTCCTGTTATCAGCCCACATTCAAGGGAGAGTTAGGAAAACGGAATATAAAGCTAGACTATTATCGGACCACTCACCCCTGTTATTGGCAATAGAGCTAGAGGACATCCCTCCAAGAATGTATAGATGGAGATTAAACCCCATGCTACTTAAAAGACAGGATTTTAGAGAATTTATTGAAAAACAATTAAAAATGTACTTTGAAGTAAATACGGAATCAGTGGAAGATAAGTTTATACTATGGGACGCAATGAAAGCATTCATTAGAGGGCAAATAATAAGTTATGCAACCAAGATGAAGAAGGACTATAACCAGGAAACAGAGCAGTTGGAACGGGAAATAATAAACATAGAAAAAAAATTAGCAATAAAGGAAGATACAACCAAAAGAAGAGAATTGGCGGATAAAAAAATAAAATATGAAACATTACAAACATATAAGGTGGAGAAGAATATAATGAAGACAAAACAGAAATATTATGAACTAGGTGAAAAAACACACAAAATCTTAGCATGGCAGCTTAAGACAGAGCAAACTAAGAAAATGGTATTGGCAACAAGGAAAAAAGACAAACAAATTACATATAATCCAAAAGAAATTAAGGAAAACTTCAGAGAATTCTATGAACAATTATACCGAACCGAAAACGAAGGGAAAGAAGGGAAAATAGATGAATTTTTGACTAAAATTGAACTACCAAAACTACAAATAGAGGAACAAAATAAATTAACAGAACCATTTGGAACAGTAGAAATACAAGAGATAATAAAAAATTTACCAAATAATAAGACACCAGGAGAGGATGGACTCCCAATAGAATTCTACAAAACATTTAAAGACCTAATAATACCGCCCCTCCTGGATGTAATCAACCAGATTGATGAGACACAAAACTTACCAGATTCATGTAAAACAGCAATAATTACAGTGATACTAAAACAAGGGAAAGATCCACTCTCACCAGCGTCATATAGACCAATATCTCTGCTAAACACAGATTATAAGATAATAGCTAAACTATTAGCGAACAGATTAGCAGAACAGGTACCGAAAATGGTAAATTTAGACCAAACTGGATTTATCAAAAAAAGACGCACAACAGACAATATTTGTAAATTTATTAACTTAATTCATGCAGTAGAAGGAAATAAAGCACCGGCAGTAGCAGTTGCTTTAGACGCAGAGAAGGCCTTCGACAGAGTAGAATGGAATTACTTGTTCAAAGTATTGCAAAAATTCAGTTTACCGGAGAAGTATATTAATTGGATTAAAGCATTATATAAGGGACCGTTAGCGAAAGTGACAGTAAATGGACATGTATCAAAGCAATTTAACTTAAGCAGGTCAACGCGGCAGGGATGCCCACTATCACCATTATTGTTTGCACTAGCTATAGAACCACTAGCAGAATCGATAAGAAGAGATAATAATATAAAAGGAATAAAAATAAAAGACAGGGAATATAAAATCAGTCTGTTTGCGGATGATGTGATAGTGTACTTAACAGAACCAGAACTATCAATAAAAGAACTATATAAGAAATTGAAGGAATATGGAGAAGTGTCAGGATACAAGATAAACGTAAATAAAAGTGAAGCAATGCCTATGAATAACGCGGATTTCTCAAAATTTAAGGAGGAATCCCCATTCAGATGGCAAACGCAGGCAATAAGATACCTAGGTGTGCAAATAAACAAAAATCTAGGCCAATTATATAAACTCAATTACAATCCACTAATGAAAAAATTACAGGACGATTTAGAGCATTGGAAAGAGCTACCACTAACACTGATAGGAAGGATAAACTGTATTAAAATGAACATTTTTCCAAGGATACTATACTTATTTCAGGCATTGCCAATACAACTGACAGAAAAATTCTTCAAAGAGTTAAAGAAAATAATAAGGAGATTTTTATGGAGAGGGGGGAAACCGAGGATAGCACTAGATAAATTAACAGAATGGTATAAACAAGGAGGCTTACAATTGCCAAACTTCAAAAATTATTATAGAGCCGCACAATTAAGGTACCTATCAGATTTTTATCAAACAAGGGAAAAACCAGACTGGACGAGACTAGAATTAGATAAAATAGGGGAAAAGATACCTGAACACATATTATATAAATGGGACGAAAAATTGGTACAACATAGAACTTCTCCGGTATTACACCATCTCCTCAATATATGGAAGAAGATTCAAGTAGAAAGAAATAAAATAAATTACCAAATACCAAAACTAATATTGACGCAAAATAAGCTACTCCCTTTTACAATAGACAACCTTGCCTTTAGAAAATGGGAAAAAAAAGGGATTAAAAGAATAGAAAATTGTTTTTCAGGAAGTAGATTCTTATCCTTTGAACAAATGAGAGATAAGTACAATATAACTGGAGATACAGCGCTGGCATATTACCAACTGAGATCCTACTTGAAAGATAAATTAGGAAGCAACTTGAGTTTACCAGAGGGAAGTAACCTTGAATATGTGATTACAGATACAATGTTAATCAAAAGATTTATAAAAAATATGTATATTAAACTGCAAGAAAAGGAGAATGAGGAAACAAATGGTAAAACTAAACAAAAATGGGAACAAGATTTAAATATAAAGATAAAAAAGGAAACATGGGAGAAGTTATGCTCTGGAACGATGAGAAATACAATAAATACGAGGCTGCGTATGATACAATATAATTGGTTACACAGACTATACATTACACCGCAAAAGTTAAATAAATGGGACCCAACAGTATCTGATAGATGTTTTCGATGTAAAAAAGAAAGGGGAACAACAATTCATGCAATCTGGACATGTGAGAGAGTAGAAAAATTTTGGGATGATCTCAATCAGATATTAAATAAAATAACAGAAAACAATATACCAAAGAATCCAGAGATCTTTCTCCTAAGTAACATAAAAAATAAAGAATTTGGAATTGACTTGGAAGATGCACAAAAAAGATTTGTCAAGATAGCCCTAGCCGTAGCAAAAAAATGTATTATGTCAACCTGGAAATTGGAAGATAATTTGAAAATACAACAACGGTATATAGAAATGAATAAATGTATTCCATTAGAAAAAATAACATATAGTTTAAGAAATAATATTGAAATATTCGAACAAGTATGGGAGCCTTACATTAAATACAATAGCGAAAACCTACCGGGAACAAACATTACCTAAGTTGATGGAAGGAGAAGAAAAGAAAAGAATGGACTCAGTAGAATTTCTGGTGTATTTTTGTTGAATGACAACATTGTCTAACTGAATTAATGCAACCTAGATTGTATACCTAAAATGGATGAGAGGGGGGGGGGGTGGGGGGGTGGCTTGGGAGGAGGGAGGGGGGAGGGAGAAAAAAGTCACTGTAAATGTGTGGAAAAGAAAAAGTGTATATCATGGCTATTGTGATTTATGGTGTGAAAAATAAAAAATTAAAAAAAAAAAAAAAAAAAGTTGCTTTGGCTGACAATGTGAGGGAAAATCCAAAGAGTTTCTTTAGGTAGAGCAAAAGGATAGTGAAGGACAAAATTAGTCCCTTTGAAGATCAGAGTGGTCAGCTATGTATGGATCCAGAAGAGATAGGGAGAACTCAAATGGGTTTTTTGCATCAGTAAACTGGCACAGTCTAGGGAGATAGGAAAACAGGTAGTGAGGTTATGGATCCTATGCATATTAAAGAGGAGGAAGTGCTTGCTATCTGAAAGCAAATAAGGGTGAATAAATCCCCAGGATCTGACAAGATATTCCTCGGACCTTGAGGGAGGCAAGTGTAGGAATTGCAGGGGGTGTGGCAGAAATATTTAAAATTTCCTTGACCACAGGTGAGATGCCAGTGGTAGCTCATGCTGTTCTGTTGTTTTATAAAAGGCTCTAAAAGTTACCCAGGAAATTATAGGCAGTGAGCCTGAGGTCACTAGTAGGTAAATTATTGGAAGGTGTCCAAAGAGATTAGATATACAAGTATTTGGATAGCCACTGACTGATTAGGGATAGTTAACATTGCTTTGTGTGTGGTAGGTTGTGTTTAAAAAATCTTATAGTTTTTCCAGGAGGTCACCAGGACCTTTGACAAGGTTTCACATGGAAGGTTAGTCAGGAAGGTTCAGACACTCTGTATTTATGATGAAGTAGTAAACTGGATTCAACATTGGCTAAATGGGAGAAGCCAGAGAGTGGTAGTGGATAATTGCTTCTCAGAATGGAGATCTGTGACTAGTGGTGTGCCTCAGGGATCAGTGCTGGGACCATTGTTGTTTCTTATCTATATCAATGATCTGGATGATAATGTGGTAAAATGAATCAGTAAGATTGCAGATGACACTAAGATTGGAGGCATTCTGGACAGTGAGGAAGTATTTCAAAACTTGCAGAGGGATCTGGGCCATCTGGAAAAATGGGCTGAAAATGGCAGAAGGAATTTAATGCAAACAAGTGTGAGGTGTTGCATTTCGGACAGACAAACCAAGAAAGGACATACACAGAAAATGGTAGGCCACTGAAGAGTCCAGTAGAACAGAGGGATCTGGAAATAATGATACATAATTCCATGAAAGTGGCATCACAGGTAAAGAGAGCTTTTGGCATATTGGCTTTCATAAATCAAAGCATTGAGTGTAGAAGTTGAAATGTTAGGACTAAGTTATATAAGACATTGGTGAGGCCAAATTTGGAGTATCATGTGCAGTTTTGGTCGCCTAACTACAAGAAAGATATCAATAAAATAGAAAAAGTGCAGAGATTTATTAGAATATTGCTGGGAATTCAAGAATGGAGTTACAAGGAAAGGTTAAACCGGTTCGGACTTTTTTCGCTGGAGCATTGAAAAATGAGGGGAGATTTGATAGAGGTTAAAAAATTATGAGGGGTATAGATGAGTAAATGCAAGTAAACTTCTACTGAGGTTAAGTGAGATTATAAACCAGATGACATGTGTTAAGGGTGAAAGGGGAAAGGTTTAGGGGGAACTTCCTCACACAGAGAGTAGTGCAAATGTGGGCTCAATTTTCACATTTAAGAAAAATTTGGATAGGTACATGGATGGGAGGGTATGGAGGGCTATGGACTGGGTGCAGGTCAGGGGGACTAGGCAGAATAATAGTTCTGCACAGACTAGAATGGCTGAAGGCTTGTTTTCTCTGCTGTAATGTTCTGAGGTTCCATGGTTCTAAGGAACCTGCAACAATCACCTCCCAAGTACTGCAGACACTCAATAGAGTCTTATTACAGGATGCATGCATTGCTTATTACCCACAACATTATCACTGTGGTTCACAGAAAGGTATGATTTTATCTGGTGTTCTTAGAGGAACATTGTTTATACAGGCTATGATTGCACTGTTCCAACAAAACTTGGAACCATTTAAAGCCTCAGACACAATCTTGCACAGATGGCTAGACTTCTCTCCCTCACTATCAGCTACTTGAGGATTATTCCAGACTGCACTGCTTACAGCTCACGTTTGCATTGGAAGTCATTAAACGTGAACTACAAGCAGGAGAAGGCTATTCAGCATTTAGTGTAGAAAATTGGCAAAGACACAAAGTTCATACCTTTGATTCCCTAAGATCTAAAAATCTGTCAATCTCTGTATTGACATAGCCTTTGCAATCTGGATATATCACATTTGTCTTCCCCTCCCTCCCCCATGTATCTCCCTATAGATTGTTAACATTGATTGTAAATAGTGGGACCTAACCCTGATCTTTCAGCACCCTATTAGTCACTTGCCTTCCAATATATTCCTGCTTTCTGTTAACGAGTCTTCAATCCATGCCAATATATTATTCTGCTTCATTGCTCTTCCTTAAATGCTTTCATCTTTTGCAGGTATGCATAAGTGGTAATGTCATACCAGCCCCCAGATACAGGGCTATTATACATGCAATATTTGCACTGTAGCCCTGTATTAGCATGTAATGATTTGATGCCGAACTGAAGCTTCATGTTCCATCAAATACCCTGATCCTGCTTAAGAGCTGAGAGGAGCCACTCCCACTATCACCATGCACATCACTTCATAAAGGGATTATAATTAGTTGAAGATTAATTGTTCAGCAGTTTCTATCGTAATAAAAGTATTTTGGTTCTTTTGAGAGTTGCTAACATTTGCACGGAATGATATTACCATGTGTAGTCTTTGTTTTCACTACAATTACTCCCCAACTTGGATGCATTTTAGGCATTCCCTTGGAGTGTAGCATGTTTGGGAGATGAAGCAGAGGTACATAGGACAGATAACTTGATGGTTGGTAAAGACTCAGCAAGATGCTCATCCATGCAGATTTTGTTTCCTCCATTGACCATAGTGAAGGATCTGCGCTTCGGTGAGCATTCATTGTTGAAATATGACTCCTGTTGCTGCCACAAGTTCAACCTCAGAAAAGGACATGGTCAACTTTTACAGTGAAGTTACTGATGCACTCTACCTGTTGTTCCTTTTTAGCCTGACAATGAAATAGGAAGCCTGCAATACTCAGGAACCCATATGCTTGTAAAGTGCACAAGATTTACAAGTTTACCATGATACAAGGGGTAATTCAAAAAACAAAAGATGAGTATTGGGAAACATTGACATCATAGGTCTTTGTAGGTAGTAGCTGGCAGAGCACAAGAAGTGTGAGATACGGATGTGAAGTTTGTATCAGTGTAAGTAAAGATGGAGTGTTTGTGAAAAGTCCTTGATTTTAAAATATTGTCAGCTGGTTATGATTTATTTTTATAAACCGTGAATGCATCAAGTTATGTATTCGGTGGAATATCAGAATCAGGTTTGTTGCCATGAACATGTGTAACGAAATTTGTTGTTTTGCCACACAGTATTGTGCAGGACAAGGTGCAAAATTAATATAAATTACAATTCCATAAATACAAGATTAAAAAATAAATAAATAATGCGAAAGAGATGAAAAGTGAGGTAATGTCCATAGGTTCAATGTCTGTTCAGAAATATGATGGTGGACAGGAAGATGCTGTTTTTGTCACGTCAAGTGTGTGTCTTCAGGCTCCTGTACCTCCTTCCTGATGGTAGCAGTGAAAAAGGGTCCTTCATAGAAGCTGGGGGGTTTTTGAGGCACTGCCTCTTAAAAATGTCCTTAATGGAGTAAAAAACTAATGCCCATGATGGTGCTGGCCAAATTTACAACCTCCTGTAGCTTGTTCCTGTCCTGTGCTTTGGCACCTCCATACCAGACAGTGATGCAACCAGTCAGAATGCTCTCCATGGTACACCTGAAAAATTTGCTAGAGTCTTTGGTGACATACCAAATCTTCTCAAACTCCTAACGAAGTATTGCCTTCTTCATGATTGCATCGACATGTTGGCCCCAGAATAGATCTTCAGAGATGTTGACACACAGGATTTTGAAAGGCTTTACCCTTTCCACTGCCGACCCCTCAATGAGGACTGGTTCATGTTTTCCTGGTTACCCCTTCCTGAAGTCCACAAACAGCTCCTTAGTTTTGCTAACATTGAGTGTTGTTGTGGCACCACTCAACTAACTGATAAATCTCACCCCTTTATGCTTCCTTATTGCCATCTGTGATTCAGCTGATAACCATGGTATCATCAGTAAATTTGTAGATGGGATTTGATTTGTGCCTGACTGCACAGTCATGGGTGTGGCGAGAGTAAAGCAGTGGGCTAACCAAGCATCCTTTTTTTCTTTTTTTTTCTTTTTCACACTATGAACCATATTGACCAAAATACACACAAACATTTCCCTCTTGAATATACATAGTGTCATTTTCTCCCCCTTTCCTTCCCTCCCTCCTTCCCACATCCCTCCCCACCCACTAAACGTTCAACATATACAATACATTAAACAATGCATCCTTGAGGCATACCTGGGTTGATTGTAAGTGAGGAGGAAATGTTACCAATGCCATTTGAAGACATATACTGATTTTGACTATTCATGTGGGGCCATTGAATTTCTTGAGGAATTCAGATCCATGGAGTTAAATTGCCATTAGTCATTGGAGCCTTCCCTTCCACTAGCAGAATGTGTGTCTTGAAGGTCATATGGTGCTCTGTGGAAATGAGAGATTTTTTTCTGCCTCACTCTTGCATCTGCGATGGAATACAGAGCAGCCTGTTTTCTCCTGTTTTGTGCTCCTGCCAAATATCTCAAATGGTGGTTTAGAAATTGGGATGCTTGTCAGCACCCTCTTCCTTTTATAAGGTGAAGACTAGCTTTCATTGATGCCATCTGCTCACATGGTGCATTTTGGTTATTCATCAAGTCATCTTTTTGTGCTGACTGCATTGGTTGAATAAGCTTAAATTCAGACTGCATTGCAATCTCTATTTTGTCTTTCACAAAATATCAAAAATATCTACAAACCATTAAAAGCTATGAAAAATTTTTTTTAAGAAGAATCCTTGGATTAAAAATGAATTCTAATCCTCGGATTAGAAATGGGCAAAGTTGCCTATTCCACTGTATACTACTGCTTTAAGACAAGGGTTGGTGTCCCTGTGTTACTTTACACACAGTTTAACTTTCTCAAGAACAGATATTTTAGCTTTTTGGGTTTAAGAGCTGGTGGTAGAGCAATTAATTTAATAATAGTATTGCTCTTTAGTTATAAAAAGATTTTGGATTATTGCTTATGACACAATTAGAGATCAACATAATTATGTTGAATTTCATTTGCTGACTTTTATTGTAATTTTGAAAATAATTGAGCAGAAGACAACACTATTATAAATTGTATACTTCGTGTTTAAACATTAATTTTGGTACAAAATAGTAAACTTACATGCTGTAAATGTATTGGTTTTGCATTTTATTCCTTTCTATTTTACTGTTTTTCCTTTGAAGACTAATAATTAAGTACACACACAGATTTTTAAATTCCAGCAATAAAAAGCTAGAAAAGATTGGAAAGAAAACTGAAACTCATTTAAAGCACAGACTGAAAGTACTGTACAATACAATTGTCGAGTCTCGTGATCCAACAACAGGACGAAGATATTGTGAGCTATTTTTGGTTAAACCATCAAAGAAGGATTATCCAGATTACTATAAAGTCATCTTGGAGCCTATTGACCTGAAGATATTGGAACATAACATACGTAGTGAAAAATATACTAGCGAGGAAGCTTTTGTAGATGACTTGAAGTTAATGTTTCGAAATGCAAGGCACTACAATGAAGAGGGTTCACAGGTATGTAAATTGATTACAGTAAGAGACATGTACATCTGAATCACAAAAAAAAGCCTTGTACATTTAAAGAATATACAATATAAATGGGCTCCTAATTGTAGATATTCAGCAAGTAAATATTGGAGGACAATTCTTTACAATATTCTTTTCTTCCCTGTATTGTGCTGCAATGTCACAAATTCACATTTGTCTTTTACTGTGATAGTCCAATCTTGACCTAAAACCTTTGTGAAACATTTTCCTGAGTAGAACCCCACCCAAATTGTTAAGGATATGTAGGTGTTATTTGTACATCAGTATTAACAGATTCTTGTAGTTTGTTGCCAACTTGTCTGTCAGTTTGGTTTAGCAATTTATATTGTTTCCCTTTAAGAAGTGCAGTAGCAAGAAATAGGAAACTGGATGACATAGGAAATTGGATTAAGTAATCAAATACCTAGATCCATGTGGATCGTAGAAAATAGACAGTTTTCCAATCTGACACTCTAATCTGATGTATAATTTCACATATGCAAAGTACTTATTTATTTAGCAATGGTCCATTGAATAACCTAACAAAATATTTTCTGGTTTTAACAGTAGTGATTTAATGAAAATTATTGATTTACTAAACAGGTATACAATGATGCCAATGCTCTGGAGAAAATTTTAAAAGATAAAAGAAAAGAATTAGGTCCTTTACCTGATGATGAAACAGCTTCACCTAAGCTGAAACTAAGTAAGTTGATTAAAAATTATGGTTAGTTTTCATTGAGAATATAGATTTGTATGTCATTGTATGTATTTCAATATGACAAAGAAGGAGGCAGTTTGATTCATTAAGTCTATGGTTGCTGTCAGCACAACCCATCTCCCATAACCTTCTCTCCATTTGTACTCCTCAAGCATCTGATGTTTCCATTAGCCATTAATTTGCAATATGATTGAGTCTAAAATTCAAATCCTTCATCCCAAGGACCCTTCATCTAAAATCCTGCTCTTTGAGATACAAAAATGTTATTTTTAACTAGTCAAGATTTTCCTTATTACTGTAAATTGTCTGTTTAGATTGGAAATCATTCAAAGGATTATTTTGAATTGGATGGTTATTCCATATGAATTGACTATTGAAAACTTTTCGTCTTATGTTTTCAGGCAGGAAGAGTGGTATTTCCCCAAAAAATCCAAATACTTGACACCACTGCAGCAAAAATTGAATGAGTTGTATGAAGCAGTCAAAAACTACACGGACATCAGGGGTCGAAGGCTGAGTGCCATCTTTCTCAGATTGCCAACTCGATCAGAACTTCCGGATTACTATTTAACAATAAAAAAACCAATTGACATGGAAAAAGTGAAAAGTCACATGATGGCTAATAAATACCAGGATGTTGACTCATTTGTTGATGAATTTGTATTGATGTTTAACAATGCTTGCACTTACAACGAACCAGAATCTCTTATTTATAAAGATGCGTTAGTCCTTCACAAAGTCCTTCTGGAAACAAAAAAGGAATTGGATGGAGAAGATGATGCACACATTCCCAATGTAAAGTTACTTATACAGGAATTGATACACAACCTGTTTGTCTCTGTCCTTAGCCACCAGGATGATGAAGGACGCTGTTATAGTGATTCTTTAGCAGAGATTCCATCCACTGATCCAACCACACCTAACAAACCACCTTTGACTTTTGAAATTATTAGAAAAAATATTGAAACTAATCGATATAGAAGACTTGATGTTTTCCAGGAGCACATGTTTGAAGTACTAGAAAGAGCAAGGCGTTTAAATAGGTGAGTATATAAATTGCACAAATCTTCCTTTTTCATCAGATCAACGCTTAACTAATACTAATGGTTTCTTGATCAATGCTATCAGACGTATACATCATTTGATCCTGTTCCTAAAGACTGCATGTGTAGAAACAAATTTCAAGCAAAAAAAAATACAGCTTCCTCTTGTCCGTTATTATTAAATCCAACTTTGCATCCAAGATTGGCATTTTTTTTCCTAATTATCAGGAATGCAAGATCAATTACTTTAGAGCATCCAGTGAAACATTTTATGGAATGTGTTGTGATCCACAGTAGTTGGCTGTAAAGTGCATGCCGTACTACTGTAATTTTATTTGCTTGCATTTCCTGCACCTGACCTTCATTTGCAGAAATTATATACACTGTGCAATCACAGATAGGTTTTACTACTGCCACACCAATTTGGAGAGTGTTTCTATCCCACCTTGACAAATTTTGAAATTAAGTTCAACACCTATAAACTTTGAGAAAAAGCAAATGAAATTCCACTTAACCATTGCAATGTCATCTAAGTTGTGTTTCAATACCATAAAGGCACGAGATGACCACATGACATGCAATGTGAAAGTATTAAATACAACTAAGACCACATCATCATATCTTATGCAATTAATAATTATTTTTCAACTTGTTTATTTTCTAATAGCTTAGTTCTGTAAACTGAATGCATATAAGAAAAAGGAGTGTATTTCATTGACCTTTAAAGCCAATAACAAGAAAACTAGTTTTGCAACTCTGATATCGATTTAAATGGGGGGAAAATCCTTATTTCATAACAACAAAGTCGGTCTGCTAGCCCATCGAGTCTTTGGCTCTTAAGAAGCCCCATTCTCTCACTTATTTCCCTGTAACCTTTTCCTCTGATGCATATCCATCATCATCTCCCCTCCCCTAATTCACATTCAAACTGTTTACACTAGGGGTATGTAGAGCAGCTAATTAACTGAACAATCAGAATGCCTTGAGGATGTGCAAGAGCCAAAAAGTACATAGGTGGAAACCCCACCCAATCAGAGAGAGAGAATGTGCAAATTCTGCACAGACAGCACCAAAATTGAGGGTCAAAAACCAAATGCTGAGCATTAAGAAGAGGGGTTATATACCAACCAACTGTAGTGCCCAAGTAAATTTATCTGATAATCTCTACAGATGCTTCAAATAAGAATTGTAGAAATGAATGATGATCATAACAGCCTGTGCCAGAAGATAGATAGATATATTTCTCAAAGCTGAGTGGGTAAATAAACTGGTATTTACCCACATCAATCAGAAGCATCCAGGTTCAATTTGTGAAGGATATTTTGCTACTGCCTCAAGAAAAGAAAGCATAGGATAATGAATAGAATACAAATCATACTAACATGTGTCTTTGTGGCCTACTTAGAACTGATTCAGAAATCTATGAGGATGCAGTGGAACTTCAGCATTTTTTCATTAAGATACGTGATGAACTGTGCAAAAATGGAGAGATTCTGCTTTCACCAGCTCTCAGCTATACTTTGAAACATTTACAGCATGATTTGGAAAAAGAAAAGAAGGAGAAGCTGCCAAAAGAAATAGAGGAAGATAAGCAGAAAAGAGAGGAAGAAAAGAAAGAATTATCAGGTACTAGGTTACAGAGCTGGGATTTTTTGCAACATGGTTTTTTTAACTTTTTAGTTGCAAAAGTGCCCTTTTAACTTTTGGAGCCCAAATTTTGAATGAGAAATTGAGACTTCATCCACCTGAATTTATACTGGGATGAATGAGAGAAATGGATATGGAAAATGTTAGGACACTGAAAATAGAAGCAAAGATGATTAAAGACTTGCACGAAAAAGGCTTTAATCTTGGTTCATGAAATTATAAATTTATTTTCACATGCGAAAATGATTACTTGATGGGTTGTTTCATTGAGTGCTGATTGCTTTCCATTATGTAGCCTATTCTTCAGTTGTGTACATCTGCAATGTTATTGCAGGCTCGGAGATGACCTGCTTATTAAGTCTGTAGTTCAGCTATTCATTAAACAATTAAGTCATCAAGGCAGCTAAAAAATTATTACCATGAGTTGAAACATAAACCACATCATTCTAGATGGAAACCCTTGTCATATCTATACATTTTCAAAATGTATTTTAAGAATGAATCTTCTAATTTTTATATATTTATTTCAATTGCAAAATAAAATTGATAATTTTTCTGAATAGAATCTGAGAAAAACATGAGTGATGATCACTCAGGAAGCCATGGAACATATGGAATCCAGCGTACTTACAGTCAGGATTGCAGCTTTAAAGACAACATGTATCACGTCGGTGATTATGTCTACGTTGAGCCAGCTGAGCCAAACCTACTCCCTCACATTGTTTGCATTGAAAGGCTCTGGGAAGATGACACTGGTAATTGGTTCCGATTGTGCTTTTCTTTTCGTGAGAGATTAAGGGAGTGTTGTGAAAACAGAATAGTATTCTATTCAGTGGAAAATCCATGCTTTTTAACATCTTAATTCTGTTTAAAGTAATTACTATGTTTTATTGCATTTTTTTTATTCAATCCCAGATTTTACAGGCAGCAATAAAGCAGTAGCACTCACAGCTGACTGAGAAAAGCCACCCACTTTGATCTAATGATTTCAAGGATTTCTTCTTCCCATTAGTAATTTCATATGATCAACTGGATCTTTTGTATCCTTGCAGAAGCATCAACTATGTTATGCAACCAGTCATGTTGAAAAATACCCAAAAATAAAATAAATGTAGGAATTAAAACAAAACCTTTTTATACACAACTTAGAGGTTAAAATTGAGGTGAGGACTTACAACTAAACATGATTATCAATGGGGAATGGATCTTGGTTGATATCATGAACCTAGGCCAAAAGTATGGCCAGAATTAGGAGACAGGATCTAAGTGTGGCTAAGATCCAAGAAGTGGAAACTAGAGCAGGGCTGCAAACCTATGCAGGCATGTACAGGGTGAAATTGGGTATAAAAGATGGATTCTGTGCAAGGGCAGGTGGTCAAAGAATTGAGGGTGGAAGAGCAGGTGAGAGATGAAGTTGGTAAAAAGACTGAGGTGCAGAGGGAGGTCTATGGATTTGAGGGGCTAGGGATAATGTGGGCAAGGTGTGGAAATTGAGCTGTGAGGTAAGAGCACATATGTACGAGCCCACATGTGTATGCATGTAGATTTGTTTGTATCAGAGAGAACAGGTATCAATGTGCATGTGTCACAATGAGTTCAAAATAATACTAAGTTATGTGCTAACTTAATGGTTGAGGAAGCTTGTTAATTTCAATTTTTTTTACTGAAGTGGCTCATTGGAAAGACAGTGAAGATTGTCAGCTGAATACACCTGTTCGAGAAACTCGGCAGGTTGAACAACATCAGAGAAAAATGTTTCATCAGGGCTGAGAGGGTAGAAGAAAGAGAGCTTGTATAATGAGATCAGGGTGGTAGGGGTTGGACAAGGGACAATAGGGGATTGGTGGGCCAGGGAGAGATAAAGGATAATAGACAGAAGCAGCCGCCAGGTAGAGGGAGAGAGAAGCAATGGAATGAGGTCAGAGAAAGTTGTGTGATTCAGAGTGGAGTTGATGATAGGTAGCAAATTCTCCTCTGTGATCTATTTACATAGTGGGATAGAATGGACTCTTGTCTTGCAGTAAGTTGAAGGAACTCTTACCCCCCTCTTTTGACCAGAAAAAATTGGTGTCATTGAACTGTTCCATGATTTATTTTTTGCTTTATTGTACTTAATTTCCTAATTAATCTGCACTTACTTTCTTCTACTTCTCTTTCATTTTTAGGTAGTCTGTTGAATATTACTCTCATGTATTTGACCCTTTTCTATCTTTTATCTTCATATACATAGATTCCATGTTTGTCCTCCTTCTAATTGTTCCCCATTTTTATATTGTTATGTTATCAGGAAACTCAGCTAACTTGAAAACAGTGAAATCTTCCTCATGTTACATTCCTTGCATCAGACATGAGGACTTGAAACTCAGTGGGCTTCTGTTTTTGCATATACTGTCACAGAACTTCCAAATGACCAGCAACTTAGAGAAGTACACGTGGGTTATTTCCTGATTTCCGTAAAGCTTCAAGCTAACACTTGAGTGCTTGAAATGGGAAGTGTCTTGTTCTTGATAATATTTTACTTTGATCAATACAACATTAAATATATATCTTTTAGTCAAATTAATATAATCTTCTGACTAAGCGTAGTCAAATGATTATACAATTAAAAACAACTTTGAAGATTGTTGCAGATTTGGTATTATGGATACTCCTTGCTGCTTTTAGTTTTAGGCAGCCTATGTATTGACATAAAAGGGATAAACTACATTCAGCAAAAGAAAATGTACATTTTTATGGATTGGTATCCATGTGAAAAATGAATTTGGACCCAACCATTTAACTTTGCCATCTTGAATTAGTCATGAAATAATACTTCACAGATCAGAGTATGATAAAATAGAAAGTGGTGAAAGTACTCAGAAGGTCAGGTAGTACCTATGGATATTGAAACAGAGTTAACATCTCAATAACCTTTCATCAGAACAAAAAAAACTGAAGATGTATGATGCATGGAAGGGGTCAGGAAAATAGAGCAGAAGGAATGACTGTGGTAGGCAGTAGACGACCAGAGATTGAACAACATAAAAAGTAATGAAGCCATTTGAGGGAAGGCCATTATGTACCTTCAATAACTCAAATAATTCTGAATTGCAATATTTTCCTTCTAACTCGAATATCGAGAATATGTCTTATGCAAAGCTTTAGAGAGGTGTACATTTATCCTGCTTGCATTTTTGGATTATAACTATTTGGTTAAACGTCACTATTACACTCAGTTTGTTGCTTTCTAGCTTTTGATCATTTTGACAATTATATCCCTTTAAACTGGCATTCTTACATTTTGTAGGTGAAAAATGGCTGTATGGTTGTTGGTTTTATCGCCCAAATGAAACCTTCCACTTGGCTACACGAAAATTTCTCGAGAAGGAAGTTTTTAAAAGTGATTACTATAATAAAATTCTAGTCAGTAAAATTCTAGGCAAATGTGTAGTGATGTTTGTAAAGGTGAGTACAGGTATATGGTTTTTCATTTCTCCATAACAGCACTTTGTTGTACACAGAGCAGTATGATATTTTGTATTTGATTTCATTGTTGCTGAATTGATAAACAGTGAATCTGTTTGCAAACTCCAATACTGCAGTAAAACAGTAGTCCCAGCCAGTGACCATTCACACTGAAAGTTGGATTCATGTTTGCTTAGAGGAGGTTGGGAACAGTTAGGAAAGTACACTCTTTCAAGTAACAAGAAGAAAATAGAATACATTTTCCTTCCTGCTCAACTCTTACAATCTTGACCTCACAATTTCAACTTCTGAAAATATTGACTTGTGTTGCAATTCTACCATCAGCCTGTTGAGATGTTACTCAAATGGCCATAGTTCATATGCCAGCCAAGATATTAAACATTGGAAGGCTTTTTTCATCAGGTACATCATAGTCAATCCTTTCCAAGCCACACTTTATGAAAAAGTTCACTTGAAACTTGTTTTTCTGAATTACAGTGTTTCACACAAACTCAGATTTTCCTGGATCTTTCGTAACAAAATCATTGCTGCACAGCAAGAACAAATGGATTTAACACAAAAATCATAATTATATCTGGAGCATCTTGTGGCCAAAGACTTCTTTATTCCATTAACATAATGGCAATGTGGACTCCTCACTGACAGTCTGCCATCTTTTATAAATAATGAGACTCACATTTTTGACTTTATCTGTCTTCTTAATTGTGTTGGAAAAAAATTTCACAAGACTTTGAATATTTTACATCAACTTTGCAATTTATTTCTCATAAACGAGTGAGATGATATAGTTAACGTGTTTTTACTTTTCCTTTTTTGCTTCTACTACAAACAGGAATACTTCAAAATTCGTCCTGAGGGTTTCAGAGATGAAGATGTATTTGTGTGTGAATCACGATATTCAGCAAAGACTAAATCTTTCAAAAAAATTAAATTGTGGACTATGCCCTTAAGTGCAGTGAAATTTGTTCCCAGAAACACACCATTGCCAGTTGTCCGTGTTGCTTCTGTATTTGCTAATTCAGACAAAACTGAAAACAAAGAACTTGTTGAATCAATGAGTGAAGAAACCAAAGGTGACGAGAATAACAGCATAATTGATAAGGTATCAGTATCTACATTTACGTGGAATTCTGTTGAATAAGAAGTTAGGATGAAAATTATTTGGTATACATGTAGGGAGATTACCACATTGTCAGAGGAGAACATATGGGCTAAATGTGAAGCATCAATTTTTGCTGTGACATCAATGCAGTACTGAATGAAAATAATTTTAAAGTAACATCAAGCAGACAAGATGTCAGAAACAGTTTCTTTCTCCCATATCCTGACTAATATTCTTCCTTAAATTACACTATCAAAAATTACGTCTATTAGTTTTGTGAAGAAAATTCTTCTTGCAAGAGAGTCAAGCAAGTTCCAGGTTACCATAATCTTTCCCTTAAATGCAAAAGTCTTAGTGGTTGTTAAAGGCATTTCCGTCCTTTAAAATAATTCTCAAGAATCACTGTTGACCAAGGCCACTTTACATCACAAACTAGCTATCATCTCTGATTTCTTGCACAGCTGTGTTTTCCTCTTAAAACTGATCATTTCCTTCTATTAACTGCTGTGTATCATAAGTAACATCTTTATGGAAAAACTATAAGCAACTTGTACATTAGTCCTTTCACTGATGATCTTAAATCCATTTTGTTGTACTAAAGTACTCAAAATATGATTTGAAAAGCATACATTGGAAAGTATGGCTCCTTGACGAGATCTGCACAATTCTTACTAGACTAATTAGGTGCTGTCATTACTTTTAAAATGTTTGAAAAAGCTATCTTATTTCATGAAAATTGTAATTTGAAAGAGCTGACAAAGATGATTGATGAGTGGAGTAATTGATGTTGTCTACATGGACTTTAGTGAAGCATTTGACAAGGTCCTTCATGGTAGGCTAGTCCAGAAGATTAAGTCACATGGAATCCGAAATGATATGTTAAATTGAATACAAAATTGGCTTGGTAATAGAAGACTGAGGGTAGTGGTGAATGGTGAATGGGTCTACAATTTGACTACAATTGCAAATTGTGTGGAATTCAAACATACTTCAAACACCAGATTACTATACAAGGAATCCCCATCTAACAAGTTCACCAACAGGTCTGTGAGCAGTGGTAGAACCATAGAAAACATCATCACAGGAAAACAGGCTATTCAGCCCTTCTAGTCTGTGCTGAAACATCATTCTGCTAGTCCCACTGACTTGCACCCATTTCATAACCCTCCAGACCTCTCCCATCCATGTATCTATCCAATTTATTCTTAAAACAAGAGCAAACCCGAATTTACCATGTCAGATGGGAGCTCATTCCAAACTCCCACCATTCTCTGAGTGAAGAGGTTCCCCCTAATATTCCCCCTTAACCTTTCACCCTAAAGCCATGTCCTCTCATATTTATCTCTCCTAATCTAAGTGGAAAGAGCCAGTCACATTTACTTTGTCTATTCCCCTCATAATTTTGTAAGCCTCTATCAAATTTCCCCTCATCCTTCTACAGTCCAAGGAAAAATGTCCTGTTTAATCTTTCCCTGTAATTCAACTTTTGGAGACCCAGCAATATCCTAGTAAATCTTCTCTGCACTCTTTCAATCTTAACCATAAACAAGACAAATGACAGAAACCATTCTCTTGCCTCTCAGCCAATTTTCAAATGGTATCTTTTGAACATTTGCTAAGCTGGTTTTAAGAATAATGCTCAAAATTATGCATTTTCTACAGAATATTAAAGCCTCAAACATACAATGTATATTCTTGAGTGTTTCCAGTATTTGCAGTTTTGAAATTCATTCTGAATTTTGATGATTTTGTTGTGGACTTTGACCCAAATAACCACATAATAATTAATAAACACCTTGCATGCATAAAGATGTTTCATTCTTTAAGGCAACAGATCCTGTGTCATTGCAAATTATTCCTACCTTTTGATTCCCTTTTCTAGTTTAATGTCTTTGCATTGTTTTAATTGAGCCGCACCTTTCCATCAGCTCATTTGCAAAACGTTTAATAATGTGCAATATTAATAAAGATTATATGAAGAGATTTTTACATATTGGCAAATGTGTTTCATTCCTAGATCCTCCAATGTGCTTTTTATCCAATAATATTTTTTTACTTTTGAAGATCTTATTATTGGCTGAAAATATGCTAGTTTCCTGCGGTACCTGTATTGACCAATAATGCTTGATAAATTTCATGCTTAGATTGTCCCATTAATATATTCATTACTTTATTTCTAAAATTCAACAGTCAAGGTTTTAGTTCTGAGTGGGTGTATATTATTTTCAACTATTCTAGGTACCTCATTATATATAATTAATAAATCTTTTTGTCCAGGATCGAGAAGATGTACCAGTGGAAATTTCAAATGGAGAACCAGGATGCCAGTATTATGAACAACTACATTATAATGATTTGTGGCTCAAAATTGGAGATTGTGTTTTCATAAAATCTCATGGTTTAGTCCAACCACGTGTGGGCAGGTAAATTAATTAAAACATTTTTATAATTGTGAATTTTGCTTTTTAATATTTGCCAACACTTGGTTGGAAGTATAATGTGAACAAAAATATTTCAATCTCCCAAGAATATTTGAAATATAAATGTCACATTTCCCTGTGTAAAATAAGTAGAAATAATCACTGTGGGAATGATACAATAACTTGTGCTTTGTGTGCACCTTGTTGATAGGATTGAGAAAATGTGGGTCCGTGGGGGTGCTGCATATTTCTTTGGTCCCATATTCATTCATCCTGAGGAGACTGAACATGAACCCACCAAAATGTTTTATAAGAAAGAAGTGTTTCTTAGCAATGTGGAAGAAACCTGCACCATGACTTGTGTAATTGGTAAGTAATTATTTTTTTTATCTTGGGACTGATAATAGAGTGCAATATTATATCAAGTTTCAGCATCAATTCCATAAACTGATATGGAAAATATCTGGAAATTTTTGTAAGTTCCATTTTGATCAGCAAAATAAAATCTTTAATTTTACTCATTTTTTTTTAAAAAAAGCAAATATTTTAAAAATGCATTACTCTCTAGATTGTTACAGAATGGGATTTCACTTTGCAATAGTATAAATTACAAGATGTACATTTAGTATTAAAGATTCCACCACCTAAAATGACAGAAGGAGAAGATAACGAAAAGAACTGACTCAGTAAAATTTCTTGTTTATTTTTATTAAGTGACAACATTGTTTAACGGGTTTAATGTATCTTATAGATTGAACTTCAAATAAATGGGGAAGGGGGTGAGGGAGGGAGGGAAGGGAAGGGGGAAAAAGGGGGAGAAAACAACACTGTATATATTTAAGAAGAAAAATGGCTGTATGTATCTTGGTCAATATGGTTTATAGTGTGAAAAATAAAAAAAATTTTAAAAAAAGATTCTATGACCCTATATTTGGTGCTGTTCCATTTAGGCAAGTGCAGTGTATTATCATTTAAAGACTACCTCTCTTGTCGACCGACGGAAGTGAATGAAAATGAAGTATACATTTGCGAGAGTCGTTACAATGAAACTGACAAGCAAATGAAAAGATTTAAAGGCCTAAAGCGATTTTCCTTATCTGCAAAAATATTGGATGATGAAGTATACTACTTCAGGTGAGGACTGGTGGCATTAAATAGAAGGAAAAGTCTTTTTCTGATGGTACAACTTTACTGATTAATTTGAAAAGAGTTGGTCTGCCCTTGAGGAAGCTCCTTTATGTGTCATGCGCAAATTATTAATGGAAATAAGGGAAATTTATATATCCCTCTATCTCGACTTTGACTAATAAAATATTGTCGTGTAGTTGTAATATAGAAGACAATTTGTGCATAGCAAACTCCTGTTAACAAATTGATTGAAGAGCAGATACTGCCTGGACCACAGAGCTATTTCCTATCTCTGAAGTCATATCTTGGGATCTTAATTGTCTGGGATTAATATTTCATTTGAAAGACATGCCTCTGATTGTGTAGCAGTCCTTTGGCACTGCACTGTGTTCCTCTTCGGAAGAGAGTAAAATACTGCTGCCAACAATCATCTACATCAATATGTAGATTTGTATACCATATAGTTTCTAGCCGATGCTATCACTTTCAGAGGGTAAATAGTTGCGAAAAATGAAAAGAATGTATATGGCTTCAATCACAACTTTTAACTGTCCCAATGGAGTTTACAATCATTGGAAAACTTGCAATACAGACAATTATAGTGGTAGGACAAATCTTGCTGGCTGTGGCCTGTCTAAATGACTGGTGTTCAGGCGCACAAAGTACTAGATATTAGTGCATCAGCTATGATGCTGGGACTGCTGGTGAACTTGGAGAGAAGATTCTGATGTTCTGCCTTATATTGTAAGTGGGATTCTGCAGCACAATGTTGGAGATTACTCCTCTGATCTGCATGAGTTTGACATAGGGCAGAATGTGAGACTCCATGGGTTTCACAGGGAAATTTAGGCCTGCATTTTAGAAGGCAGAGAAGGAAATTTGTTTGTTTCAATTATTTTGCTTGTATACTTTTGACTAATATAATTTGTTTAAGCTTTTTAAATCTTATTTGCATCAATTTTTTTTTTACACATCAAGGACATTTCAATCTATTAAATTCAATTATACCTTTTTCAAAGCTCAATCCATATTAGATCTCTTTCAGAGCGAGGACTATTGTATCATATTACCTGTGCCTTTTCACCATCCAGATTTCCCTGTGTCTAACATAGGGTCAGAACACCCATTAAATTAATCCTTTGGAGTTTTGGACCTGACCCACGTAAGTGGGAAGATATTCCAAGTGTTAGACATGATCAAGAATTATCTCAATGTAATTAAAATTAGAAGTATAATGAGTTGTCATTTTAGCAGTGTTATGCAAGCCTTCAAGAATAACTCTTGTTGATGGTTTAGCATGGAAATCTGTTTTATTATAATTGTATATTGTTTCAGAAAGCCTATTGTTCCCCACAAGGAACCATCTCCTCTTTTAGATAAGAAAATACAGGAGTTAGAAATGAAGTTTGCAGAATTTGAGGAGCCTGATGAAGATCACGAAGAAGGTATTGAGGAGGAAGCTGAAACTGCTGAACAACCTTCTGTGCCTCAATTACAGACTCCTGTTCCTAATGAAATGGAGGCAGCACCTTATACACCCCCACAGGTACTGTAATAGGATCTTGCTGAGGTCCTGTGCAGGTACAGAATCATTCAAAAACATGAAGCTTTTCAAGAGGTGTGATTCATAAGTGTTGAGATTTTTTTTAGAGCAAGTTATGAACAAATTTACCTTTATGGAACATAAGAATTGAGTAGATTCTGTTCTCTACTTTGTTATAAATCAAGATGTATAATTTTATCTAGATTGGAATAAATGTCAAAATGTACATATTTTAAGTGGCACAAAAATCAATATTATAAAAAGGAGTTACAAGTAAGTGCAGATGTTGCTTGCTGGTCATCTTTGTTAGAACAAAGATGCCAAGATAAATCTCACAATTTCAGCTGCTGTGGCCAACTTAATGCAACACCTGAATTAACTAAATTCCATCGCATTTAATAGCAGTTTTGGTGGCTCAATAGTCAAGGTAGCTCAACTTAGAGCCTCAAAAATATTGAACCTTAGTAGTTCAATTCCAGCCAAGGTTTTAGCAACTTTCACGATGGTGAATTTCTGTAGTTTGAGTTACACCAGAGAAAGAAAAATAAGAAGTTTGTGAATTTTCTGTGTGGAAAAACTGGAATGATGGATATCAAGTAGACCGAAGGTGGAAGATTCGAACTTCACTTAAAATAATTAGTAAACACGCAACAGTTTGAAAAACAAATTTACATTTTCATGCAGGAACATAAAAGCACATTACTTTCTTCCACAGTTGTTTATACAGTATATTGTGTAACATTTCAGTGTTCTGTTTGTCTAAAATCTTTCAGGCACTGTGATTTCACAAATTAATCAATTAAACAATTAAAATCACTTTGATTTGTGTTAAATTTAAATGACATATTTATGAGATCACTCTCCTATTGTGAAGACAATGTGGCCAAGCCTTAGTTAGTCCAACTGGGGGATGATATGTGAAATGGTATAATTGTGTAATTGGCTGAGAACAGTTACACTTGCAAGTTCCCTTTCACTGACAGTTGCCTGGGATAGCTCAGAAGTGGCTTTCACGTTATATTAGCTAATAATGTGAAAGCCACTTGTTATTATAACCTTTTGTTGATTTTTGTCTGTTCACTTCCTTTTATTCACTTAATTAATGGACTTTGTATAGATCAGTAATCTATGTACAAATTTTACTTGTTGAAATTTATTTAAAAGTATTTTTTTAATAGTTTGGTTATCTAAAGCAGCTATTCTCAATGTGGCCCTACACCCCCCCCCCCCCCCACCCCACAGGACATTAAAGTAAGAGCCTTGTTTTTTTTTTCAACTCGCATAACATAAGATTTTTTTAATGTAGTCAGTAGGAGAGAAATATGGGAGAAACCAAACCTTGATTGCTTCACAGAGAAGGGGGCCCATAAACTTTGAGCAGTCCTAAGGGGACTACAAGTTGAACCTCTTTAATCCGGTGACATTGGGACCTGGCCATTGCCAGACCACAGAAAATGCCGGAAAAAGAGAAAGTGCACAGAAAATAGCTGTCAAAGGAGCAGTAGGTGCCTTGATCAGATCCATTTTCTGAGCTAAAAGGATCAAATGTATCACAAATCAAATCCCGGTTATCTTAGCAGTTAGCGCAACGCCTTTATAGCGCCAGTGATCAGGACCGGGGTTTGAATCCCGCACTGCCTATAAGGAGTTTGTTTTAACGGCGGCAGATTCAAAGCTTGCCAGACCATAGATAATAGAGATATAACATGTATAGTCAAAAAAGGTTGAGAATGGCTGATCTAAAAGGTGGGGATCGAACTTGGCCCCACCTGAAATTAGTGAGATGGAACAAACAATTTGGCTGGACAACCCACCTAAATTTACATCTAAAATGTACTTTGCTCTCCAAAATAAAAGCACAAATCAAAGTTTACAGAGATTGAGAGAGGGATGAGTATCAGATTTAGGAGTTGCAATAATGGAAGGATGCTGGTCGGATTGGTGTTTGGATAGCATGATGTCAATTATAAATGCAAGATTCAGTTTAATACAATATAATTTCCTACACCAATTATACCTCACATCACAGAAATTACATAAATCAAAATTGGGAATATCGGAGATGTGTTTTATATGTGGAATAGAAATAGGAATGTCTGTATATGCTATGTGCTTGTAGGTGAAGGTGAGACCTTTTTCGAAGAATATTATTGCAATACTAATAACAATAACAAGGCTGCCCTTTGTGGATGACCCGGAGTTTTATCTTTAGGACAATTTTATTGAAATAAGTAACAAACTAACTAAATTTCAAATTTCATTTGTTTCAATAGCTTTAGCTGTGGCTAAGAAATGTATTGCGATTACTTGGAAATCTGACTCCCCTCTACAGATAGCATGATGAAAGACAGATGAACAGGTGTATACTAATGGGGAAAAAAAATCACATATAATTTAAAGAACAAATATGAAGTATTTATAAAAATATGGCAACCATATTTGGATTATATGGGGACCCAAATATAAATTTTAAAAGATGATACTATTATAAAAATGTGATTTTCCCCAATGAAGACTTTCTTTTTTAACACAGCTGTAAGCCCTGATGGTGAAGGGGGTGGTGGTGGGGGGTGGGGTGGGGGGGGGGGGGGGAAGAAAGGGTTGTTGCGTTTTGTGAGGAAAAGGTATTTTTATATATATATATATACACACACACACACACACACACACACACACACACACACACACACACACACACACACAGATATAGATAGATAGATATAATCTTTAAAATGGAAAATGTTCATATATATATATATGAACAAAAATGAAATATTTTTTTAAAAAAGAGAATGACTGATTGAAAGTTATGCAGAATTAAACAGAAAATGTTCTGAGGTCCTATGGGATATGGCTTTGCCTCACTGTTTTGATACAAGTCATATCTCAAAGTTCTTCCTCACCCGCTATAGATATATAAGGCTTTGAAATGCTAACATCTTCTGTCCTGTTTTGCTTACATGCAGTCAACCCCTAAATCCATTAAGGGCACTAAACAGAAGGAAGGAAAGAGGAAAACCAACCCAAGTGGTTACATCTTGTTTAGCAGTGAAATGAGAGCTGTTATCAAAGCCAAGCATCCTGACTTCTCTTTTGGAGAGCTGAGTAGGCTTGTGGGTACAGAATGGAGAAACCTTGAGGCTGTCAAAAAAGCAGAGTATGAAGGTAGTTCATTATTTGTTCTTTATAGCAAAGATATTAAAAATATGTTTTATTTAGAAATAAGCTGAAATCACAGTCGCTAGATTGTATCTAAATTATACCATCTCTGTAAATAGGTGATGGTAATATATCTTTACAATTCCATTCACTTCAAAATCTTGTTAATGTAATTTTGAATTTACTGCTAGCTACTTGAACACTTAATTCATTAAATATATACTCCATACGCACCAAAGTTTATTAAAATCTGTCTTCAGGTTACATTTGACATAGGCAAAAATCTATACCCTGTACATGTAATTAGTTGATGTCTCAGACTGATTTACTTTGTTAAACATAAATAAAGAATTCAGTTAGAAGTATATCTGGCCAGGCTTTTACAGAATACAATTCTTTTACATGGTTGGAAGTAATTTCAGGAGATGCTGAGAAGTGCTGTTCTTTTTGGTAATATACAACTATTTGGGGCCAAGTTATGGTTGAGAGGAGTTGTCTCATCTCTCTTTGAAAGTATTTTGAAGAAGGCTTTGGTTCACTTATCCTGGCAATTGTGTGGATATATTTTTAATACTTGACAAAATAGCAAAAATCCCTTTGAGTTGGAATGTAGGTCAGTCTTTGTGAATATGTTAATTGAAGCAAATATCTTCTTTATCTCATCCGTGCAAATTTCTAATTCTGTGCTGTAATAAGTAAATTGAGTGGTGTGCCCTTGTGAATATACGTTCGTGTTTTTTCAGAGCGGGCAGCAAAGCAGGCTGAGCAGCAGGAGAGAGAGCGTGCAGCTCAGCAGCAGCAGTGTGCCTCCCCACGGGCTGGTACACCTGTAGGTGCCATCATGGGGGTAGTACCACCTCCTACACCAATGGGAATTCTCCATCAGCAGATGACCCCTGTCACAGGTAGCATACGAGAATTAGCTAAATGGCAAAGGCCTAAAATTCTATTGAAAATTGCTTTCAACCAAATTGGGGAAGGGGGAGGGGGTGTCATTTTGGTGTTTTTTTTTGCCTTGCAGGGTTTTCATCAGCACCATGGTGGTTTACCAAAAATACATGTAGAAAGTCTCTCTCTAGGGTCACATAACAAAAATGTTTAATGTTTTCCTAGATTTTGTGATCCAAAATGGTATGTTTGTTTGATTTTAACAGCTCTGCATTGTTGCACCAAATTACTTTTGTTTACAGATATTATCAGTTAGAAAAAAATTGTGGTTTTCAGTGCATTTTATTTTTACTTCTTGCAAACCTTCAAAAAAGTGTACAGTTTTATAAATGTTTTGTGAATTACACAAAAATCAAAAACTATAAATTATATTCCAAACCTTGAAAGCCAAGCTAAAAAATAAAAGCTTTCCAGAGTGAAAAAATAAGTTGGTGCAATCAGTAGATATTTTAAAAAACTGATATTATATTTTAAAAAACTGACATTATATTTTTAAAAACTATGAATCATTGGAAATCTCACTTAATAATTGTACAGTATTTCAAAGTATGATGTTATTACATACTGTCCTAACCATTGCTAAAGGTTAACCACATGTACATGAATTTTTAATTCATTTGATGAAAATTGTGCATTGGTTGTAATCTGGCAATATTTTTTCCCTCATTGTTATCTTCCACATACAGAAGGATAGCCCAGTCATCCAATAGGAAAATTGCAGGAATAGAGTTCCTTGAAGTTATTTTCATCAAGTCACATGATTTCATTTTCTCCATTTCTTGTAACTCTTGTTATCAGACTGCAGAGTTGTGTAGGTATCTATTATTACAAAGGTTGTGCAACATTGTTGTTGCTGCAGAATGCTTCCACACTTGTTGACATTTTTTCCACTGTTTAGATCAGTGGTTCTCAACCACTGGTTTATATAAATAGCTTTTTTTAAATTCCAGCAATTTTCATCCACACTTGTGTATTTTAATCAATACTATCATTAAGAGTTGGCATCTGTAATTTCCAGATTTGCCTTTTCCTGTGTTTGATTAATACATTCATTATTCAATCACCAAATATAATTTAGCTTAAAAAGAGACAGACTTAATGTCTGAACAGTAACAATGAAGCTTGCAATTACAAAGCACCTTTCATGTATTAAACCAAGGTGTCTCACAGGAAGTTTTTTTTACAAGCAAAATTTGATAACCTTGCTACATAAGGAGACACTAGGGCAGACGAGAAAAAATAGTTAAAATGTTTAAAAGTGCTGTTAAGAGGATAGAAAATTTTACAGGTTGGGGATGAGGATCCTTAGAAGGATATTTTTACATTTTCATTTAAGTCCACATGGTAATTAGAGATAGACAGGAAACTTTATTTATGCAATAGGACCTTTGGTAACTGCAGGTGTTCGCTCCTCAGCTTATGATGAGATTACGTTCCAGCAAACCTATCATGTCTAAAAATAATACAAGTATAGCACATATTACACTGACAGCGCTATATCAGTTCCCACACTGATCCCACTGCCCCACTTTCTCCCGACAGCACTGTATCAGTCCCTGCAAGCTTTCCGACTGAACTAAAAGAAGTGATTGACCAAGGAGGCTTTACTGGAAAAATCAACGATGCTTGCAATTATCTTACTTTAACGTAGTACATGAAAGTAAATAATGACAGTCACACTATTGTACTATCATAACTTTGAAAAATCATAAGTCAGACCATTGTAAGTAGGAGAGCACCTGTAATGTGTTATTTCATTGATTAGAGCAGCAGCAAGGTCTTCCATTTTATTTCTTGATGTCACGCGATAATAACTATTTTGAATTCTTTAAATAAAAATATAGACAACACTTTCCTTATTCTAAAATATCCTAATTTCAAAGTATCATCTTCCAAAGCGTGAGCTGCGATATCCCAAATTTAGATCTCTTTAATCCAATAAATCAAACTCTGTGGCTGTAACTTTATGTAGTTTTAATTCATTGGTAGAACAGATAAACATTTTACATAGGTTCGCAACAAGACTTTCATAGCTCTAATTACTCAAAAGTTATCATATACAAAAGCAATAGCTAAAGACTGCTATAAAACACAAAGATATATACAGAGATACAAATTTAAAGAAAAATTTCTCATGCTCACACTTCCCTCACATCTTGTAGAATGAGAGCAAACCGTTAGCCTGGGCGGATATTATGTCATATTACATCATAGTCACTATGTTAACGCTATAAACAATAGTTCTCTTAAAGAGATTAACTAAGAATCAAAAACACAAGGTTTTAACCTTTACATTCTAGCCCATAATTATTATAATAGACATTAATGGCTAATATATAATAATTACTATTACAGGTGCACAAAGTAAATATACTAAGTGTAAGATTAGAAATCAAAACTTTCAGCTTGCTGTAAAAGACAGATTTTAGTAATAGGTCTATTTAAGTAACCAGTCTTGGTTTTAATTCGCACTTGCCGAACAAATCCTTTCTTGTCTGGAACTATATCTCCATTAGGCCATCACAACAGTTGTAAATAATCATGATCTTCTGATGGTACTTTTACTTGATGAAGCATCGCTTTAATATCTGAGCAATTATAATAAGCTTTTTACAAAATCTTATCAGAAAACCTATTAAAAGTACTGGTTTTGTAATTGCTGCAGATATTGAAGTAAGACCATCCCATAGTACAGTAAAGCCTCTGCTATCTGGCAACCATGGGGATTGTTAGATGCTGGATATGTGAATTTTCTGGTTGCTTAATGTGAGGTGTGCCAATTTTAAACCAGTACTTTTTACCTATTTATTTTCTGCAGGTTTTTTGGTGGTTGCTTGAATTCTGGATAACGCGTTTTACTATACCTCCTTATCAGAGCTCTCTGTAGCTGCTTTCAGGTGGAATCGCCTGGAGAATGCGGCTCCAGAGTGGCTGCGGGTGTCTGTGAAGGGACATTCAGGAGGCAGCGCTTAAGGCGATATTTTGCCACCTGAAAGGTCTGCAGCGGGAAGAGGTGCCGCGGAGAAAATGCCGGCTCCTGAGTCGGGGCAGGGGCAACCGTCTGACAGCCCTTCCTCGCTGCCTGACAGCTCCCTGGTACGGGTCTACGGGGCTGGGGCGGCCGGCATAGGTTGTCGGGGCTGGCTGGGGCGGCCAATGTGGGACTATGGGGCTGGGGCAGCCGGCGCGGAACATCAAGGCTGAGGTGGCCGGCGCCGACCGCTCCAGTCCCGCACCAGCCGCCCCTGCTGTGTAGTCCCGCGTCAGGGTGCTGTCAGGCAGCAGGTGGCTGACTGTCATCAGCCCGCCCCCTGTTAGGCATCTGAAAGCTGCTAGCTGCTTTACCTTGCTGCTTTCAGGTGCCTAGAGGGAGCACTCCAAAGCAGAGAATATACCTCCCCGAGGTGGGTTGAGTAAGTGCTCCTCGGGGACAGGTTTTCCGCTTTCAGGTGGTCTCTCGACAGCCGCATTCGAGTATTTTAGGCGGCTTTACATTCGGGAATTCTGGCCTCTTGAAAGCGGCTTGACACCAAGCAGGGAAGACAATACAACAATGGCTTGTATTTTAAATTTGGTTTCCCTCAATTCAAATCATCTCATGGATCCTCTTAAACTAGAAAGTTAGGATAATTCAACACAGAATAAACTGCATAATGAATATAATCTATAATTATTTCAGAACTTGCTCTTCCACTTGAAAATAGGAAGTTAGAGAAAACTAATAATTCCTTTTTGTTGTTTTTGGCAGGTAAATCTTCTGACTTGTTTTGAACATTGATTGTCTTGGGATTGAATCTCAATATGGTATATTTGAAGAGAAATGCAGGGCTTTATCTTAACAGGGTTTTTAAAAATTCAAGGAGAGAGAACTTCTTGAGAAGGAAATAGATTTTTATCAATTCTGGAGAAAAGTTGGTTAGTTAAATACATTGGCAAGTTTGTCCACATGCATGCATTTGGAGAAGAGGCTAAATCCTAAACTATTATAGGCACATCTTTGGACAGCATAAGCACAATTACTATTTGAAAACATAATTATATTTTCATCAAAAATTCTTGTATTAATTTGTAAACTAAGTAGTTACAATTCTGGGATTATAAAATTATCAGACCAGACCAAAGGTTACGCTCTCCCCCTTCTTACAGCACAAATATATGAAGTATCCTATAGCATGTGGAAAATAACAGGAAAAATTTAACTCTGGTCATCTACCTTCAATAGGAACTCTCCTCCTCCTTCTGAATTATGTTATCCTCCATATTGCCATTCTCCCTGTTGGCCCAGATTTGAGGATTCCTTTAAATAGACCTTTTTAACTCATGACTCTCACTCAATATTTGCATGCTATATTGCTTTGCTTCTCTGGGCGAGAACTTGAATCTGGGGTTTCCTTCATATCTCTGCTTTACATCCCAGAAACGTTTGAAAGGTTAATTGGTTATTGTAAATTATCTCTTAGTGTAGGTTAATGGCAAAAAAAAGTCAATGGGAGGTGGGGGGGGTTGATGGATGTATTGTGAAGGAGAATAATTTGCTGGGATGTGAGGAAGTAAGGAGAGGGATAGTGGGAATATGCCCTGGGAGTCAGCATAGACTGGATGGCCTGCATTGTTGAAAGTATAAGAGAAGATAAAATTATATAAAATACAAAAAGAAAATGAGTCATGTGGCTTAGCATAATTTTACAATGGAAATGAGTTGAAGGGACATTGTCCCTGTGGTTTCCCTCATTGGATGACAGGACTTTGGTATGTGATGGATAATATTCAGAGAATGGAGAAGACCCTGTCAAAGGTAGGTAATTTAATTTTTCAGTTAGAAAAATAAATTTTCTGAGTAGCTTGATAGAGATGTGGCACAACACATTTTAATCCTGTGCAAGTATGTAATAAAATGTGTGTATATCTGCATATTACCCTGTTATTTCATCACATACTAATCAAATCCATTCCTTAGTTGTACTTCTTATCCATTAGTTTGTAGTGCATGTTTCATTAGACAGTCCAAAGTTCCCTCTAAGTATTGGTGGATCAGAAAATAAATGTACCTGCTCATGGTTTAATAATCCAAAATTGATTGTGAACTGGTTCATTTTATTGGTGAATTTCAAAATATTATTATTGATCTAAAATTATTAATCTGAGAGATTTTTTCTCATAACATTAGCTGGTTTAGAGGGAACATTGATTAGACATGCATGTTAATTTCATCCTTGATGCATGTTTGAAATTTGTTGTTATCCTTTAAGGCATGATAGGTGGCTACCCACAAGGCATGCCTCCATTACAAGGCCCTGTTGATGGCATGGCCACCTTGGGCAGCATGCAGCCACTTCACCCTGGGGTGCCTCCACCACCCCACCTTCCCCCAGGCATTCAACCGCTGGGTAAGAACATCATTGCTCAATCATTATTTTGTTTATCATTTGTCATTCTGCTTTAAACAATCATTGATTCTAATCATGCAAAACAAAAGATGAGGAATATTTATTTGAATGCCATTTAAGTCATTTTTCTTTGAGAAATTTGGGTTAAATATTAGCAATATTATGACTTCAAACTGAATATTTTGAGCTAATTTCTCAGTAATTTTTTTCTTTTTGAAAGTATTGATGCATTTTTGACATGTTCTGTACTGTTCTGCTAAATTAATTTTAAGTATTTGCATCTGAGGTTTCCAATAGTTTCCTTTCATTCCAGAAGGATATCAATTTCTGATGAAACTGTGGCTTTAAAGATAATTAATTTTGTAATATTTTGAATTCAGTTTCTAGGTAAAACAACTTTCCAAATTGTCTCTCAATTACTTTATCTAACAATAATGTAATTGGGTTACTATTTCCTTGCCAAAGTGGCAACACAAGTTGACAGGGTAGTGAAGAAGGCATTTGGCATGTTTGTCAGGCCATTGAGTACAGGAGTTGGGGGGGGGGTGTGGGGATTGTGTTACAACTGTACAAGAGGTTAGTGAGACCATATTTGGAGTACTTTGTGCATTTCTGGTTGCTCAATTATAGCAAAGACGTTATTAAGCAGGAAAGGGATTCATGAGCATGTTGATTGAACTGGAGGGCTTGAATCATAAGGAAAGACTGAAGAGGTTGGGATTTTTCTCTTCATACCAATCAATCTGTAGCATCTGTAAGCAGCTAGCATACATGATTTTCCTACTAGTTCTTCAGGGGATCAGCACCAACAGCCATGGTTATTTGGCTCTTTAGGTTAAACCTCTTAAAGCATTACAAATATTTGCAAGGAAAACAGACCTAAGAAGAAAGCATTAGTCATTATGAAATCCAGTTTGGTTATGGAATTAATAACTGCCATTTGCAACCATTGTGGTTTGAATCTCTCTCTATCAAGGTTTAAAATAGGGCTACCCCAAAGGGTGTGAATAAAATTGGTGCTAGCTTTTAACTTGCTAGGTAGGGGAATAACTTCAAATGGATTCCATTGGTGCGAGAGCTGCCTAAATAGTCGCATCTTGCTAGTGTCTACCTTGTGTAATCATCAGTGATTTTTCTGTGATCCACATTATTGTACAAGATTCCTATCAGTAATCTGAAATATTTTAGGTTTAATGCATAATCAAAATCAGCCTGTTGCTCTCATTTATCCCTGATCTGGTAAATTTAGGAACATTCTTTAGTGTCAAAGGTATAAAAATGATCATGACCACATGCCATACCCTTCTCAGTGTTGTTAATGTTTTCAGTTTCCTTGGGGCTGGGGAGTGGTACAGAACTACAATAGATCCCTTTGTATTTTTGACCATTGGAAAGCTCTGCAAATAACTTCAGTAGAAAACCATTAACCGTGACATCAAAATGCATCTTTAGTTTAAAAACTTAAGGGTCAGTATTTCATGGAACTCGGAGCTTTATATCATTGAACATTTATTCTTTGGAATATAGTTTTATTTTGGAAATCATTTACAATGCCATTTCATTTTTCACTCATTTCTAAAATGCAAATCCATTTCATTGTGCTCTGAGGATACATCTTAAATCTGGTTCTATTTTTGCTCTTCTATAGTGGTGTGAAATGTATTACAGTATCTTCCTGGTTTCTACACTGGGCCGTGTGGACTTTGAGCTAGTAAAGGTACCCCATTCCTAGCTCATGTGCGAGCTGCCGTGAATCACCTGTCAGGAAGTATATGAGGAGATTTTATCTTTTTTTTCCTGCCTCCCTTAAAGAAAAACTGGATCAACCTCTCCACCAAGGATAAGGTTGAAATTGAGTGGCTTTGAAACCCAACTCTTGCAGTGCTCAACAAACTATCACTTTTTAAAAAATTCTTGCTAGTTAAAATTCAATGAAATGCAGCAGTTTTCTATTGGTGAGTAAATCTGGAGCTGGAATCTGAATAAGGAGTTAGTTAATTCAAATTGAAATGAAAATTTCTTTCACGCAGAGGCAGAATATTGACCTTGATTTATTGCATATAAAATATATTTTGAGAGGTAATGCAGTCTCCAGGTCAGGTTACAAAACTTCAAATGGTACCTTTGCTACCTACTTTGAGAAACTTGGCCATATTAAAAAATTATTGTAAAAATTTTCAGCACATTTGATGCATTATAATAATATGAAAAATCTTAAGAAGTGAGCATGAAAAGATAATTTGTGAATCTTTTGATCTTTGGTTAAATTTATAATCTCTTGAAATGTATTCAATTGGAACTCCAGGTGTTCTAGGTCAAAGTGTGACCACCATGGTGGGAGGTTCTCCAACTGTGACCACTACAGGAGCCCCATATGGCCAACAGGTAAAATTTATTCGATTAGGTGCTTTCTCAATCTAATGTTTACATTCATTAAATATAGTTTAGTTAATGCTGATCGTCAGACATTACATTGTCATTCAGACAGCATTCTTTAAGTAAGATCTAAAGGCAAATTAAAATGAATAGTTTTAATGTAATATTTACAATGGTAACTTCTTTAGATTGGTATTCATCCTAATCTTGGACCTCAGGGTCAGCAAGCTCCACCTCCATATCCTACACAAGTGGCTGCTCAACAAGCTATCCAGCAGCAGCCATCAACCCCAATGTTTGTGGCTCCTCCGCCAAAGACTCAGCGGTTACTGCACTCTGAAGCTTACCTGCGATATATTGAGGGCCTCCGTGCCGATTCTAACACCGTCAGCAAGTGGGACCAATCACTTTCAGGTGAGAAACTGTGCATGAAAATAATATAAATTATATCAGTCAGCAGAATTTTACAAAGAACAGCAAGTAACAAAGTCTTTAGTCAAAACTGCAATGGTCTCTTTACTTGCTGCATTATTTTTGGGTGTTATGTTTTGTGAACTATAAATTATTTTGCAGTGATTGCAGATTAACTTCTTTTTCCGAGGTATTTGTTAATTCTTCCTAAAAAATGAAGTCTCACTTGCTCAAATAGATAGTGATCGGTACATTAGTCTTGGTATCTTTAATTTTCAAATGGCTAAAATGATTTTGTAGGAAATTGGAAATTCTCAAATTCCCGGTGCCTTGGTATATCTGAGAGAAATCTGCTCGTAACAGCATCACAGTTTTTTCCTAATTCATCATGGCCTTCAATTAGTCATTCTAGCAAAACTAAATGTAGTTAACAGTGTTCAAACATGTATCCATTGAGTAAGAGGTGCCTAAACTTGTACATTTTATTGATTGGATTTTTTTTAATTGCAAGTCCTGCCTAGGAATGTTTTAATGCACTTTAGGGGTAGGTAATTATCTTCTGGATGACCATGCTGTGGCCTCTATTTTCAACCGTATCTGCTCAAATGGGCCTTGAAAGTAATATACATGTCCGTATTTTTTAGCTTTTCCTTGTATTTCTTTACAGCACGAAGGCAAGATGTCCACCTTACAAAAGAACAAGAGAGTAGATTGCCTTCTCACTGGTTAAAGAGTAAAGGTGCTCACACAACCATGGTCGATGCACTGTGGCGTCTGCGTGACATCATGCTGCGAGACACTCTAAATATTCGGCATGCTTACAGTCTGGAATAATGTATTAATTCCTGTTCCATTTCCGCCATTTATTACGATGCAAGAGTTCTGTGGAAAATGTGGCAGTGTAAAGTGTGTTTTAGTACCGATACCTATGGGAAAATAGTAGTACAATTTATTTTACTGCATTTCTTGTATGGTCAAATTGTATTTGTTTTTATAAAGACTTTTTAAATAAGATGTCACTGGATATTTCAATTTACTATCATTAGACTCTGGTATGGTCTTATGAAAAACCCTATTATATTTTTGCACTGATTCTATCCCTTGTATAGAATTCAGTTTCATTTTTTCACTGGTACTTTGGAGGCTGAGTATGCTTGCTCGGTATATTTGTGTTGTAATGAGACTAATTTGAACATTTTTCATTAATAAAAAGAAAAGTACATTAAATTAACTGATGTGTGGGATGGATTTTTGAATTGTAATGTAATACTGTATTAAATCAAAGAAATAAATGATGTAGATGTTCATGTAGGTTTATAACAAGCTAATGTTATGGGCCCAGAGGACTCCAAAACCCAGTAGCAATAGAAATTCACTAAGACAAATGGTTACTTAAACAAAAGTCATTTTTAATTTTCTTTAAACATAAAAACAGGATCAAACTTTAACTTATTACTATTAACTTAACCCCCTTCTAATTTTAAGCACACGTGTATGTAATGTGGGTATAAATTCAGAGAAGTTCTTTGATTCACAGTCCAATCTCACTTCTCACTCCTCCAAGTTCACTGGTATCAGGCAATATTTATACTGTCCACAGAATTTAACATTTATGAATTTTCACCAAGCTCTGGTGCTTAAAGGTAAATGGTTACCGCTCAGGAAGGTTCTTGTTGGTTTCAGTGAGAGATTTGTTGCTCATTGGACACACACAAACTGATTCCCTCCAATCAGCCACTTCAGTGTCTTTCCAAAGAAACTTGCCCCATCAGGATTTTTCAAATGATAACCTCATCTTCTGCAGGTTCTTTTGTTTCCCCTATTTCAGGAGAAACACTCCAGCCACTCATTTCCTCTTGTATGGACCACAAGGGTTTTCAACAGGCTGAACTCAGAACTCGCAACCAGTCTTCAAAATGAGGTTTCAACAGGCTGCCAGCTTGCCATGACTACGGAAACTAGTTCTCTCTCTCTCTCTCTCTCTCTCTCAAAGAAAGGCTGTTTGGTCTCCTCTCTCTCTGTTTGCAAAATCACATGACCTTCCAGACAGATTGCAGAACTGGACTCAAACTTCTGACCCGGTTCATCAGTTGCTTTCAAACCTGCTTTTTGAAACCTGCTTTTGAAATCCTTCAGAAAAATCAGAATCATTGTTTTATTGTCTTAGCAAAGATTCTCAGTGCCTGAATGACTCACTTTCAGCAAAGCTCTTGCATTTTAAATGAAATCTGTTTTGTGAAATGTTTGTCTTTGTGACCTACACTACCCCCACAATCTATCTCCTTCAAAAAATCTATATTCAATAATCTATATAATCTATCACACTATCATGCCTAATTTCCACCATTTTCCAGCCTTCAGCCAGTTGAGCAGTACATTACACCTCTTCAGATAAACATCCAAATGTTTAAACTATAAAATGTAATTAATTTCAGGCTATTTGGTGAAATTATTTCTTATTCTTCTATTGATCAAGTCCTTCAAACTCCTCCCAATACCCCAGCTCTTTTTAAAAATGATCTTGTTTCACTCCTATCTATACTCTTACATAGTGGAGTGGCCAATGTGTGAGTGGCCTGTGTAGGAGTGGTGAGTTAGAGGCTTTGGCAACCATAGGCTGAGATGGCGGAGCAGGAGTTGAGGTGCAAGGACAACCATGTTGAGGAACAAAGGATACAGCAAGGAGGCACAAGGATTGATTTTTCGAACTTTGTATATTTCATAGGCAGTAGAATGGCAACAAAACTAGGGACATGCTCTTCTTGCAAAATGTGAATAGTCTGGGAGGCCTACAGAATCCCTGATGACTTCAACAGAGAGAAGGCCATCCAAATGCAGGTCATTACAAACTGTGTTAGGGAATTGGAGCTGGAGTTGGATGAACTCCAGATCATTAGAGAGGCTGAGGAGGTAATAGGCAGGAGTTACAGGGATGGAATCACACCTAGGAAGCTGGAAGAAGGTAGCTAGGTGATGGCCAGGAGAGGGAAAGGGAATAGGCAGGCAGTGCAGGAAACTCCTGTGGCCATTCCCCTCAATAACATTTATTCCATTTTGGACATTGTTCAGGGGGACAGCCTAGCAAGGACAACCCACGACAGTTGGACCTCATGGCTAAGAAAGGGAGGGAGGAAAATAGGCAAGCCATAGTTGTAGGTGAATCAGTAGTGAGTGGGACAGATATGAGGTACTGTAGAAGAGCTTGAGAATCCTGGATGTTATGTTGCCTCCCAAGTGCCAGGGTCTGGGATATCTCAGATCAAGTTCGTGGCATTCTCAAGAGGGAGGGTGAGCAGCCCGATGTCGCAGTGATGTGGGTAGGAAGCATGATGATATACTACAAAGAGAGTTCAGGGAGTTGAGTGTGAAGTTGAAGGACAAGGCCTCCAGGGTTGTGATCTCCGGATTGCTGCCTCTGCCACCTGCTAGTGAGCTTAAAAGTAGGAGGATAATGCAGCTTAGCTCGTGACTAAAGAGGTGGTGCACAAGGGAGGGCTTCAGATTTCTGGATCATTAGGTTCTCTTCCAGGGAAGGTGGGACCTGTTCAGACAAGGCTGCTTGCATCTGAACTGGAGGGGGACTAATATCCTTGCGGGAAAGTTTGAATCCTACTCCAAAGGGTTTAAACTAGATTTGTAGGGGAATGGGAACCAGAATACCAGAGCAGAGAGTGACATGGAGGAAGATAAAGGCTGCATGTAAAAACAAAAACTAAAGAGTTGTGCATGGTGGAAATAATGTTCTCAGGTTTAGCAGCTCAATGTTCCAGGGTTCAATTATTTCAGATGTGATGGAGCAAGAGGGATAAAAAGGGGAGGAGTAGCATTGCTCGTCACTGAAAATATCACAGCTGTGCTCAGACAGGACAGACTAGAGGATTCGTCTACTGAGGCTATATGGTGGTCATGAGGAATGGCGTTGTATGATAGACCACCCAACAGTGAGAATTGGAGGACCAAATCTGCAGGGAGACAGCAAACAGCTGCAGGAAGCAGAAAGTTGTGATAGTAGGAAATTTTAACTTTCCACATATTTGACTGGGACTCCCATTCTGTAAAAGAGCTGGATGGCTTAGAGTTTGTCAAATGTTCAGGAAAGTTTTCTAAATCAATATATTGATGTACCGAATTCTGGCAAGGATGTGCTCGGTAAGTACAAAGTTTGTGTGTTACTGAAAGTTAACAGGTATAACAGGTTCATGATGGATAGTGGGGATCTGGTTAAGAAGAGAGATGTAACACAGGTATAGGCAACACAAAGCAAATGATGTACTTGAGGAGTATAAAAAATGCAGGATAAAAACATGGGGAAATCAGGAGGACAAAAAGAAGACATGAAGTTGCTTTGGAAAATCCTAAGGGTTTCTACAGGAATATTAAGAGCAAATGGATAATAAGGGACAAAATTGGTCCCTTGAAGATACTATATATGGAGCAAGAAGAGATGGGGGAGATCTTAAAGAAGTGTTTTGAATCTGTATTTACTTAGGAAACTGGCACAGAGTATTTGGAAGTGAGGCAAACAAGTAGTGAAGTCATGGAACCTATACGGATTAAAGAGGAGGAGGTGCTTGCTGTCCTAAAACAAATAAGGGGCCTGACAAGGTATTCCTTTGGTCCTTCAGGGAGGCTTGTGCAGAAATTGCATGGGTGCTGGCAGATGCATTAAAATGTCCTTAGCCACAGGTGAGGTGCTGTAGGATTGAATAACTTATATTGTCCAGTTTTTATTTTATTTCTTGCACTATCATTATCAATAACAACATCCACAAATGATCATCATCCAAATAGACATAGTGACATTTCTTCTTTTTCCCCCCTTTCATCCCTCTCCCCTTCCCCACCCCTCTTCAAAAATCAATAAAAAATAAAACGCATAAAACAAAGAAATAACAAAAAGCAAAAAAAGAAAAAAGTCGTATCGTCCACTTTCACATTTAAATCTTATTGTGCTCACAATTATGTTGTTTTAAGAGATGAAGGTTTGTGGTTGGCATTCTCCCACATATTTTATGTATGGTTCCCAAATTTGTTTGAATGATGTACACTTGTCTTTCAGATTGTATGTAATTTTTTTCTAATGGAATACATTTGTTCATTTCTGTTTACCACTGTTGTATTTTAAGGTTTGTTTCCATTTTCCAGTTTGTCATAATGCAGTTGTTTTTCTTAAAAAAAAAAGCTCCTAAAATAGCCCAGGAAATTATAGGCTGGTGAGCCTGACCTCCATAGTGGGTAGATTATTGAAAGGTGTTCTAAGAGATTGGATATACAAGTATTTGGATAGTCAAGGACTGATTAAGGATAGTGTAAGGTAAAACATCATGAGATGGGAATGTGTAAGGAGTTACCCTGTGCAGGGCTGTAACAAGATGTGAATGCATCCTTGTACTTACAAGATAAGAGAGACATTGATGGATTGAGAGGCAGGAAGCTAGCAGGGAAAGGATAGCAACAGTTTTAGTCATTGGACAAGTAATGATATGATGATGTTCTAAGCACGTATCCAAGGGTATAAAAAAATCACCATTTTGCTGATAACGGCAGAATGCATTCTCCAACTAACATTGTTAGTTGCAAGTGTTACAATCCGGTAATAAAGAACAAAGAACCCTGATTTCGACTCAGTCTGGTGTTTGTCTCACTCATTCATGAACAAAGCAGACCTAACAATTTGGTGACCCCGACGTGATGGGTGAGTGAACACTGGACGACGGTTTCTGTTTTTTCTGACAATCATCTCAGCCGGCTGATAAAAAGGTCCAGAGAAGCCTGTTTTAACAAAATTCTCTTTTTTTTTTAAATCTTTATGATTGTCAGTAAGAACTGGAGATCGGACAAATTAGACGACCACAATTGAAGGTCGCATGCCAGGATTGTAACACGTAAGTGATTACAGACAAGATAAAAGTCCTTAAGGTGTTTGAATGACATTTATTAAGTGCTTCGCAAGAAACTACTAGAGTTTAAAAGTCTTTATTGTGTCGTTGCAAAGTCCAATAGAGTGAGAAGGTGGTCTATAAACAATTGAGGACCTGAGTTTTCTGCCCTAAACTGGTTATTAAGAGGAGAAATCTCCCACGTGAAGGTTGGGCTTTGAAAGAAAACAAAGGTTCAGGCTTATTGGCCTCAATTGTATCTGAGAGACTGACTTATAAATGTCCGGTAGGTATGATAATGTCTGTACACTTGAGAAGTTAAGAATTTATTTCCCCAATTCGCCGTGGTGGAATACCACAGCAGACACTAGAGACCTTGAGACAACAAAAAAAAGTACTCAGGGACGCCTGCCTGGTGAACAAGAACGACGACAGAAGGCTGCGACAGCTGTGTCCGGATCAGGTAGGAGATATTAATGAAAAAGTTGACAAACTCCTAAGAGACACCCGGTTTATTCGAAATACTTTTGATAAGTTAAATGAGGGTATTCCCAACATCACCAAGGAGATAAAGTTACGTAAATTCATAGATTGGTACAGGGAAACAGGATAAAAGTATAGCCCAAATATTTGGTTTTCTAGTTGTAATTTAACTTTCAGACCCCTTTGGGAAAACAGAGAGTGGAAAACGAGCAATCAGAGTATACAGGACAGTCTGAAGTCAATTGGAGGACAAGACTTAGAGACTGTTCCTTTAAAAGATATTAGTCATCCAGCTTGCAAGGAGACATTTTTAAAAGCAATTTTCGTTGACATAGATCCCCTAAACGGACAAGAACCTAAATTAAAACAGGCATTAGAAAGCGGTCCCGCAGCTATGGCTGTACAGTTGCCTGCTAAGACTTTTGACCAAGTTATTAAGGAAATTAATCAGGAATTAGAGGAGCGAAATACCAGTAATGCGGCATTGGAAAAACAAAAAATGCTCCGAAAATGTGTAGACCGCTGGAGGAAGAGGGGTTGGTTACCCGGGGGCACTGAGATGTTCCTGACAGGTGAGGGAAACAAAATTTTAAAACGTAGAGTCTTAGGCAAGCTGGAAGAAACAAAACGGGACACAGAAAACAAAATCTTTAATCGCGAGTCAGCAAAAAAAAGAGGGTGAGAGACAAGGAGATTCAGTACCGCGATGTCCTAGCTCTATTTGAAGAATTTGGTCTCCCTGGTAACCCACCTGTTACTGCCCCTGTAGAAATAGCTTGTAGACCCCCGCCCTATGCATATGTGGAGTCACAAGGTACCCCTGACACCCCAGATGGGATCCTGGAGTCACGTCCCTTATATCCAGATATTGAGACACTGGGGTGTGACAAGAACCTCGGGAATAGGGACACATCAGACGAGGTACAGGCCCCTTTAATAAAAATAGAAGGGGGAGTAATAGATGTGGAGACCCCTCTGGAGTCCAAGAAAATAGAAAAGGAGTTAGAGATACAGAAATGGAACATGAAAAAGGTTCAGGATAACATTAAAAACTTAAACAGAGATATTAATGTGCTGGGGCAGATCAGTGAGGATCAAAAAGAATTAATGGTAGGTGTATTGAAGGAAGTGGAAAAGATAACTACAACACTGTCAGGAGAAATTAAAGCTGAAGGAATGGTAATAGGAGTAAAGGACGAAAAGTGTAGTACAGATGAGGAAACGAGATACGATCCACCATGGGAGGAAAGTAAAAGGAAAAGACTCGGGAGGGAGAAAAATAGACATGCCTACCTGGACATAGTTAGGACCAAAGAGAAAGATGTGAAACAACTAAACTATGGCCGAAAAGATTATCTTAGAGATGAACGTGACCAATATACCTTTGACCCTGAGACATTGGAAGCTGATAGGGACAGTGACAGTGACGAAGAAGAGTCAGAACAAGGTGGGATAAATAAATGCATGCCAAGAGTAAAGAAGGAGCAGAAATCCTCAAAATTGAGATATCAATGCCCATTACTGATCACGGGACGGGGAACTCAAAAATATGTACCCTGGTCACGAATGGACTTAGAGAGTTTAATGAAAAAACTACCTCCGCTGAGTAATGGGGCTAGTCCATGGATTTCTTGTTTTGAGCGAGAAACCTGCCAAGAACAATTAGCACTCGCAGATGTCAGAACTATCATGATAAAATTAAAGGCAGAAGGGGCCCTGAAGCAAATAGAGAGAATTGTAAGAAGCAGTAAATTGGGGGATGAAATAGAATTTAACCCACTTCGGAATAAATTTTGGGAAGCACTTAGAGAAACATTTCCTACACCCTATAGTTTGGATGCCTTGGTAACCCTTCAACTAAAGGAAGGAGAGACTGCACACGAGTATTTCACTCGAGCATGGGACTTATGGGAAACAGGGACTGGAGAAAGACCCGACCAAAGCCCCTTAGGAAGGGCTCACTTTCGTAATGGGATAATAAACGGACTACCTGCTACGGTTCAAGCAAAATTAAGGGACATTGTGGGATTAGAGACAATGTCAGAGGATTTGTGGAAAAGACACCTGACACATGCAATCAAACGACATCGTCAATCAGAGCATGCTAAGTCAGAAAGTGCGTCCCAGAAGGAGGTGGACAAGACAACCGATAAATTGGTGAGAGCCATAGAACATATAGGGGTTAAATTAGCGGCCCAACAGATAGTCCCACAGGTCATGGGGCCAGTGATAAATCCGGGACCCCAAGTAAGAAATGGTTGGGAAAGACAGCTAGGTACAATGTATAGAGGGGAACATGCAGTATGCTGGTACTGCCAAAATCCTGGACACTACCAGCGGAACTGTCCGGAGGCTGGGAGAGCAAGGGGAAAAAGATTACCCTCTATTAGAGGCTATCGGGGAAGAGGAGGAAACTTAAGAGGACAAGCAAGGGGTAGGGGTGGACACATTGATGGGCCCCAGAGAATCGGGGGGTGGCAGAGTGATCAACAAGTCCAGGCACCTCAGTGTAATGACTATATTGAGGAAGGTGCTGAATTTGATTATTGAAGGTGCCCTGGAGAATCAAAAATCACGCCTCCCTGGGAGCCACCAAAAATTTGGGGGACGGTAAATGGAGAAAAAATTGAATTTATGGTTGACACAGGGGCAGCAGTTACGACAGTGATTAAAAAACCCCCAGGGAGCACATTTTCGGGCAAAACATTATCTACAATAGGATTCTCCGGGATAAGGGAAACACAGCCCTATACAGATAACATCGACATGACATTTGGACGACAAAGGGTTAAAACGCCTGTCCTGGTTGTGCCAAGTTGCCCCATTAATTTATTAGCAAGGGACATTCTTACCAAACTAGGAATAACCATACAATGTTCTGAGAAGGGCCTTCGGTTAACATACCCAGGGGATACAATAAGAAGGGGAGGACAGTTTATAGTAATGACCCCATCTAACGCTTCAGAAGACTCTGTGGAGGTTAGTATTTTCTGGAGTCGGCTACTGTATGATGAACCAGGCCCAGGGCTGATTAAACAGTTTTTTGAGTGGAGGGCCAGTATTCCTCGGTATGGGGATTACCATTATCCACTAGATCCTATGCATGTTACATTAAACTACACCATCCACCCGGACCAGGAATATGAGGAGAGGTGGGACTCTCTAAAAGAAGGGAAGACAGAAACGATACATTGTCCATTTATCTTTGTAGGTAAGGAGGGAATAGCTGCTATGGTTGTCATGACAGAAGAACAAATGGAGTGGTTCTGCTTAGGAGTAGAAAGTGTGCCTCATGTGACCTTGGGTATTGCCAAAGATCATCACGCTCGACAGCTGGGTCCGATGGTAAAGGAAGCGATAGGGTGTGAATACAGGCAGACAGAAATCCCGGGATATTCCACCTCGGAGGGAGGAAAATTTGTCAGACTGAATATTGAAGCATGGGACCAGGTAGTGAATGAGAAAGTAGAAAGAGACCGAGCCATAGAAGGAGAAAATATTGATCACAGAGACTCAGACAAATATCTTTCTAATCTGAGTCCACATATATGGACAACGGGGCCCTATGATGTGGGAGTAATAAAAGGAGAGGTATTTCTAGAATTGGCCAACCCCGGGCAGAAACCAATATGGAGAAAACAATACCGCTTGTCGCCCAGTCAGGAGGAGGGTATTAAAGGAACGATAGAAGGGTTAATGGAGTCAGGGGTTTTAAGGGCGGCACCTGACAGTATGTGGAACACGCCCATCATGCCTGTTCCCAAACCGGGTAGAAAAGACTGGAGGATGGTACACGACCTCCGGGAGATTAACTTGGCTACGAAGACCATCGGGAGACCAGTCCCAGACCCATATGTAGCACTTAGGGCTCTGAGTTCGGAGCACGAATACTATACTGTCATTGATCTGGCAAACGCATTCTTCTGCTTGAAATTAGCTGAGGAATGCCAAGACTGGTTCACTTTCACTTACCAAGCACATCGGTACACATACACTAGATTACCTCAGGGTTATAAGGACAGTCCAGGACTGTTCAATCAGGCCCTTAGCGAAATCCTAATGAAATTAAAGCTCCCGGAAGATGTTACACTGATTCAGTATGTAGACGACCTACTATTAGCAGGGAAAACGCCACATGAGTGCCTGACAGGGACAGCAGTTTTACTCAAGGGGTTAGGCGAGGCTGGATTTAAAGTAAAAAGGTCGAAATGTCAGATCGGAAGGAGGGTGGTAACTTTCCTAGGAAGACTCGTGGGTAAAAACGGTACGGCCATGTCTGAGGCACATAGAGAAATGATACTAGGGTATCGAAAACCTACTACAGTACAAGACATGCTGGCATTCTTGGGGCTTTGCGGGTATAGTTGAACATATGTCCCAGGATATGTGAGTCTGACCCAAGGTCTGAGGGAAATGGTCACAGAGATAGGTCACCGGAGGCTTAAAGAACCAGTCAGGTGGAATGTAGAACGTGAAGCGGTTTTTCTGCGTGTCAAACAAGAACTGGGAAGAACGATCAGCCTGGCTAATCCAGATTACAGTAAAGAATTCTACTTGGACGTGGCTGAAACTGAGAGCATTGTTAGCTCAGTACTGTATCAGAGAGATAGAGGAAGAAGGAAAGTACTAAGTTACTATAGTTGCAGACTGGATAATGTAGAGAGAGGAAAAGCCCCATGTCTCCGTTACCTCGCAGCAGTAGCTAGAACGATACAAAAAACCGCGCATATTGTTCTCTGTCATCCCCTAGTTGTTAATACAGACCACAGTGTCTCAGCCCTTTTAATGTCTAATGCTTTCAGCTTTTCGGCCAACAGATCCATTAAGATGGAGGACGCCCTTAAGGGTCCTCACATCACCTTCAGGTCACCCAGGGACAACTATTCCAACATGGCTAGAGGATTGAACTCGGGGTTTATGGAGACGCATGACTGTGTAGCAAGAGTCAAGGTAGATTCCAAGCTGAGGGAAAAGCTATTTGAGGAACCCATGGAGGAGGTGGACTGGGAGTTATTTACAGATGGAAGTTGCCATAAAAATTCTGAGGGTAATGTGGCGGGTTATGCAGTGGTAGGATGGGAGGATGAGGCACCCTATCTAGTAGAGTCCTCTATCATTCCCCAACCGGCATCAGCTCAGTTAGCAGAAGTGATAGGGCTCATACGAGGATTGGAGCTTAGCGAAGGTAAAACAGTTAATATTTATACTGACTCTGCATATGCTTGGAGTGCAGTACATATTGAAGCACCAGACTGGCTAAGAAGGGATTTTCGGACTGCTGCCGGACAAAACGTCCGTCATGATCTGGTTTTACGGAGACTGGTCAGGGCGGTCATGCTTCCCCGGGCTCTGAGCCTAATTAAGGTGGCGGGCCATTCCCCAGATAACACAAAGGAAGGGAAGGGAAACACGGCGGCTGACAGGGCAGCCAAACAGGTTACTGGTTATCATGAACATATACAGGGGATGATTTTGAGGTCCCATAACAAAAAAATGAATCTGAAACTAAGGAGACTTGTAGCAGATTGAATGACTACACAGATGAGAAGGGAGAGGGACCCCCACTGAATATTGAGCACCTAATAGAAATACAGGAAAAAGCTAGCCCAAGTGAGAAAGAGGAATGGATGAAACACAGTGCCACTCGACAGGAGATCAGCTATGAAAATCAGACAGTACATGTTTGGCGCTCCCCTATAGGTACGATAGTTGCCCCTCGTCAATTACTCCCACTATTATTTGAAGAAGCACATGGGCCGACTCACATTAGCGCCACCAAAACTTATAATACGCTTAAACAACATTGGTGGAATCCCCACTTACGCGAGCACATTGACAACTTTAGAGCTGAATGTACTATCTGCAACGGGCATAACCAAAGGATCACCTTACCCCACCCGCTTTTACGATTTCCAGTACCGACAGCCCCGTGGAAAGAGATCTATATTGACTATACAGATATGGGTACTGACCTTAGGACAAAGGAGGGTTACCGATATCTTTTAGTGGCAGTAAATAGGTTCTCACGATGGGTGGAGGCTATTCCAACAAAGAAAGAAGATGCGGATAGTGTAATAGGCTGGCTAACGCGAGAGTTAATACCCCGCTATGGAGTCCCCAGCAGGATATGCTCTGATAATGGGTCTCATTTTAAGAATGAGCTGATCCGACAGGTTGAAGAATACCTAGGGATCAAACACCGTTTTGGTAGTGTCTATAGGCCTGAGAGCCAGGGGTTAGTAGAAAGGGCAAACAGAACGATAAAATCTAAATTAGGGAAAGTTTTAGGGGGGACCAGGTTGAATTGGGTTGAGGCATTGCCATTAGTACTGATGTCTATGCGACAAGAGAAGGCCAAAGATACCTTCCTGTCACCGCATGAGATTCTAACGGGTCGACCCATGCCCGGTCCAAAGACTGATCCAGCATGGGTTAAGTTGTGGGAAGAAAGGGAAGTGGAACTAGATCATTATATGCAGATGCTGGGTAATATGGTTGCTTTAGTTTCACAACAGGTGGCGAATGCTAGTAGGGAGAACCCGGACACCGAAGGAGTTCCAGTAAAGGAGGGAGACCTGGTGTATATCCGTAAACCAGGTAAAGTACATTGGACTGAATTTAGGTGGTCTGGACCATACAGTGTTACCGCCGTAACAGATAGGTCGGTAAGAATTGACAAACCAGGGGATCATAATTGGCATCATTTTGCCTACTGTTCCAAGGCAAAACAGCACGTAGCCAGCCTTGATAGAATTGATGAGACTCATGCAGACGATACCGGGGGCCCTATGGGCAGTACTACTAATGGGATGCCAGAGAAGTCAGCAGAATAGCTCGGATTCCTGCGGGGCCAAAGTTATTCTAAAGGTAGACAAAGACAGGGATAACACCTTCCAGTTCGATCTATGCAGTATAATAGCGTGTGGTAAGAATGAGGCGTCCTGGAGAGGATATGATGTTTACATGTGTGCCTTTCAAATAGGATATCCTAAATGGGGTCTACATGTCTGTCCGTCTTGGGGTGAGGTTTGGTGGTGGACAGGACCCGACACTAGATGGATAAGAAAACCCCTTAACAAAGGGTCCAGCAAACCTTATTATAATTTTTTCACTAAAATCTCCCTGATACGTGGTGCTGTGACCTATTCAATGAAAGGAGAGAATCCCCTGATTTTGACAGTAAAGGCGGGGCTGCGCAACCCGTGGAATATGAAGGGATGGAGCTCTAAGACATGCGAGGGGGGCACAGGGAGAGAACATGGTGTCGGAGACCTCTTCTATCTAATGATTGGAGTGTCTATTAATGGAAAAGATCCTTGGGGAGTGGTGAGGTTCGACTTACAAACATACACAAAGGACATAATTAAACCCACTTCGAAAGAGGGGGAAGTGAGAAAATTCGACAGTACGAAGATGTCCAGGGGAGAGAAGATAGCAATTGAGACAGGTATTGATGAGTCAAACTCCTGGATAGATCAGATGGGTAAATATGCGGACCAAGCAGGGTATGGGAACTGCTGGGTCTGTGCCCGAGGAAGGCCATTATTACGGATGAGCAGATCAATTTTTGAGGAGACAGATGCTATGGACTGCGCCTTGAACCTAATGTCAGAATCCAACCCACTGAATAGGTGTCTGATATGGGAACAGACGTTTCCCATAGCTCCGGCTAATGTAGCTCCCCCTGTCTTTAGATCCACAGGCATAACTAATGTTACTTGTTTTGCCAACAACAACACAGCAGCGCACGTTTTCCATGTGGGTTGGCTGCACAGCGACTCGTGCAGGACTCATGTTGATTTCTCACATAGCAGTAGTGCAACCCGCTTGACCCAGGCTAGGGCGGATATTTGGTGGTTTTGTGGAGGAAGAGTGCTGTACAACTGGCTCCCCGCTAACTGGGATGGTCGGTGTGCTCTAGTAACCCTTAATGCGCCAGTGCTGATTGTCAAAAGGCAGGAGGGAGACGAGGATTCCCTAGAATTGCGCCACACAGAGAGTTGGCTGTGGAGAAAAAGGAGGAGTGTTGGACTCTTGGGGCCGGGAGGAAGGAACCCTGATGGGGTATGGATTGATGCCATTGGCCAAGCCCGGAATATTCCGGACGAATTTAAATTAGCCGATGAGATTGCAGCTGGGTTTGAAAGTTTTCCTGTTTTTAGTGCAATTTTTCCCATCACTGTAAATAAAAATGTTAATAGGATCAACCTTATTCACTATAATGTCCAGCGCCTTGCAAATTTGACCAGGGACGTTGTTGAGGCAATACATCAACAACTGTCAGAAACTTCCCTTATGACACTTCAGAATAGGATAGCGATTGATATGGTCCTGGCAGAGAAAGGTGGAGTGTGTGCTATGTTTGGAGATCTATGCTGCACTTCTATCTCTAATAACACAGGGCCAGATGGATCACTCACTAAGGGGTTAACGAAACTTAGGGCATTGGCGAAAGAATTAAAAGCCCAGTCTGGAGTCTCCAATCCTGTTTTATCCTGGTTACAGGGAGTGTTTGGGAGATGGAGCACATTGTTAGGACAACTTTTGCTGGGTTTGTTCATTTCTGTATCAATTTTTATCACTTGTGGCTGTTGTTGTATTCCATGCATTCGAACGCTGGTCACGAGGACCATAGAGAGAGCCTTTGCTGACCGTGATGAACTGCCTCCGAAATATCAAGCTGTGCAGGCTGTGGAGCAAGACTATCTCACATTACAGGAGGCGGAGAAAGTTGCTGAGATCGATCTGGAGTCTGAAGGGGAATGTGATGGGAAGGAGGGATTGTGAATTAGATTGTTACACATATAATTTTAACCTTGCTTGTAACCTAAATATTATAACCTTGATTGTAGAACAAATATTATAACATTGATTGTAACACAAACATTATTAATCAGATTGTAGAACAAGTATTATGAATTAGATTGTAGACCATATGTTAACTTGGGAATTTACTAATGTACGGGGGGTTAGCTAGTTTTTTGCTTGGGGGCAAATGGGATGAAACTTGTAAACGGGCAATGGGATCGGGGTGACGGATGGGGGGTGTACGCAAAGGAGGGTTGGGGGAGCCCTCGCCCACCAGCCGAACTACCCTGTGAACAGAACCCATATAGAGCTTGGCAATAATAGGCGAACTAATGTAACGCGGTGGTAGCATAGTCAGGGCGAGATTGTCCTCTAAAGAGGACAAAGGAGGGATTGTAAGGTAAAACATCATGAGATGGGAATGTGTAAGGAGTTACCCTGTGCAGGGCTGTAACAAGATGTGAATGCATCCTTGTACTTACAAGATAAGAGAGACATTGATGGATTGAGAAGCAGGAAGCTAGCAGGGAAAGGATAGCAACAGTTTTAGTCATTGGACAAGTAATGATATGATGATGTTCTAAGCACGTATCCAAGGGTATAAAAAAATCACCATTTTGCTGATAACGGCAGAATGCATTCTCCAACTAACATTGTTAGTTGCAAGTGTTACAATCCGGTAATAAAGAACAAAGAACCCTGATTTCGACTCAGTCTGGTGTTTGTCTCACTCATTCATGAACAAAGCAGACCTAACAATAGTCAACATATTTTTTGTGCATTGTAGGAAGTGTTTAACAAACCTTTATAGAATTTTTTTGAGGAGGTTACCAGGAAAGGCTGTGGATGTTGTCCACGTGGACTTTAGTAAGGCCTTTGACAAGGACCCACATGGGAGGATAATCAGGAAGGTTCAGACTCTTGGAATTAAACTGGATTTGACATTGGCTTTTCGGGAGAAGCCAGAGAGTGGTGGTGGATGATTGCCTCTGACTGGAGACCTATGACTCATGGTGTGCCTCAAGGATCTGTGCTGATCCATTGTTGTTTGTCATCTACATCAATGATCTGGATGATAATGTGGTAAATTGGATCAGCAAGTTTACAGATGACAAAGATTGGAGGTGTAGTTAACAGTGAGGAAGGCTTTCAAAGCACGGAGAAGGATCTGGACCAGTTGAAAAAATGGACGGCAAATTGGCAGATGGAATTTAATGCAGACAAATGTGAGGTGTGGCATTTTGGATGAACAAACCAAGGTAGGATGCATGTGGAAATGGTAGTTTTAGTCACCTAACCATCGGAAAGATGTCAATAAAATTGAAAGAGTGCAGAGAAGATTTATTAGGGTGTTGCTGGGTCTTGAGCAATTGATTTACATCAGGGGTTTCCTACCTGGGGTACATTACCCCCAGTGGTACATTTGCACTTCTCAAGGGGTACATTGGGTCTGAGAGAATAACCACTACTGTACAATACATGGTGTAATCTGCAGTCAGATTGCACAATGTCACGTTTTTTTTTATCCTTAATTTTTAGGGCTACACGGGAACCTATAAAAATGCCCAAGGAGTACAGAGGAACAAAAAGGTTGGGAACCCCTGATTTAGATGGAAAGGTTAAACAAGTTAGGACTTTATTCCCTGGAGCATAGAAGAATGAGGGGAGATTTGATAGAGGTATACAAGATGATGATGGGTATAGAGTAAATGCAAGTAGACTTTTTCCACTGATGTTAACCAGAGGACAGGTTAAGGGTAAAATAGGACAAATTGAGGGGGAACATTCGGAGGAACTTCTTCATGTGGAGAGTAGAGGGAATATGGAACGAGCTGTCAGTTGAAGTGGTGAATGCAGGCTCAATTTTAACATTTCGAAAAATTTGGTCAGTTACATGGATGGGAGGGGTGTGGACTGGGTGCAGATCAGTGGGACTACTCAAAGGGCCAAAGTGCCTGTTTTCTGTGCTGTAATGTTTCTATGATTCTATCTTTTCGAACAGAGGTAGGCAACCTTTTTAAACTCAAATTCCACCTTGTATTCCCTATGCCGTAAGTGCTCTGTGATTAGTAAGGGATTGCTTAAGACGGTATGTGGGTGGAAAGAAAAAGTTTGAAAAAGCACTGTTTTAATCGTAGCTCATTGACTCGTTATGTTCACTGTTTTATGACTCCAAAGGAAATGGGCCAATGACAATTTTTCTCAAGCAAAATATTTCAATAACAATGGGGTCTAGAGCAGTGGTTCTCAACCTTCCCTTCCCACTCACATACCACCTTAAGCAATCACTTACCAATCACAGAGCATATATGGCATAGGGAATACTTAAGGTGGAATGTGAGTTTTTTTAAAAAGGATGTCCAATCCTGTTTTAGAACATAACTAGGAGCAGGATAGGCCATCCAGCCCATCAAGCCTGCCCCATCATTCATTATGATCATTGCTGATCTAATGATAGGCTCACCTGCCTTTTCCCCATATCCCTTAATTCCCCTACCATGTAAAAATCTGTCCAACCTTGTCTTAAATATATTTACAGAGGTTGCCTCCACTGATTCAATGGGCAGTAAATTCTACAAATTCACCACCCTCTGGGAAAAGCATTTACACCTCATCTCCATCCAAAATCTACTATCCTGTGTCCTCTAGTTCTGGTCTCCCCTACCAAATGTAAGCAATTTGTATACCTCTATCTTTAAGCCTTTCATAATTTTATATGTTGAAGATCCCCTCTCATTCTTCTAAATTCTAGTTTGTACAGTCCCAGACAGCTCAATATCTCTTCATTTGCTAACCCCTTCATCACTCTCTACTGCCTCCAAAGCCAGTAATCCTTCTTCAAGTAAAGAGACCAGAACTGCTCACAGTACTCCAGATGCGGTCTCACCAGTACCTTGTACAATTGCAGCATAACCTCCCTGCTCTTAAAGTCCAGCCTTCTAGCAATGAAGGCCAGCATTCCATTTGTCTTCTTGTTAGCTGGCTGCACCTGCAAACCAACCTTTTGCAATTCATGCACAAGCACTCCCAACTTTTTCTGCACGGCAGAATGGAGTAATTGCCATGATTTAAATAATATTCTGATCTTCCAAAGTGGATAACCTCATTTGCCAACATTGTACTCCATCTGCCAGACCCTTGCCCACTCACTTGACCTATCTAGATCTCTGCATACTGTCTGTATCCTCAAGTCGTCATATTTGTTGTTCATACCATGCTCACACAGTAAAGGCAAGATAAAGTTTCTCCAGGACCACAGAGCATATTTACATAAATGTAGGTTAGAATAGTTCAATACCTTTAAAATATTTAAGACTTGTACATTAACATTCCATAGAACCCAATCTCCAAATGTTCTGGGAGTTCTGAAGTCTGATGACTTGGGGATGAAAAAGCTCTTGCCCAATCTGGATTTATGGCCCCAAGTGTTGCAGTACCTCCTACCAGATGGCAGAAGGGAGAACAGTTTACATGTGTGGAGTCCTTCCCACTGTTTATTGCCTTTCGCCTGCATCGAGTGTTGTTGATGTCCTTCATGGTAGGAAGAGAGCCACCAATCTTTTCTACTGATTTCACTATTCTCTGCAGGGTCTTGCAGTCTGAGGAGGTACAGCTTCAAACCAGGCGGTGACGCACGCACAGGAATATATCCTCTGTAGAATGTAGGATGGAGGGGAAAGAGTCACTTTATGCGGTAGGGATGGGATGCAGAAACCTGACCCTTTGGGAATGCTCGTAAAAAAAAAAAGGCTAATTAAGAAATGTTTTAAAATTCCAGCTTTCAAAAAAACTTTTATAAAAAAGTTCAAGAATGCCACCAAAGAGGAACCAACCTTCAAAGGAAGTATCCAAAGTCTAGCAATTGACTGAAGAAATCTGGGAAAAGAGGCCCATGGATCAGCGGAAGCCTCGGGCTGGATTGCAATCCAGCCTCGCTGTATGTACCCACACAGCTGGGGACGTCTCTCCACCATCAGAACAGGATTATGCATCGAGCCCAATGAATAAACACAACTACGCATGCATGGGATATTGAAGGCAGAGCCCAGTAGAGTCGCTACTGGTAGATACAGCCTGCTACAGTCGAATTTGGAAGATGAAGAGGAGGAAACAGCTAAAGGTAAGAAGATTAAAGAAGCTGTAACTAATGAAGACCAGCTAAGAGCAATAACAAAATTAGATAAGAAAACTAAGAATATTTATAAGATTGTCAAAAATATGAAGACTTTTGTGACTGATCTGGAAGGCAAGGTTAGATTTGTGGAAGATGAAATGGAAGATGTGAGAGAAGATTACCTTTATTGTCATTGCACAATTTACAATGAAATTGAGTACACATCCTGACGGTGCACACATATATCAAATAAACAAGATGTAAAAACAACATAATAAAACAATACAATATTCATTGTTTGGCGGTATTCAGTTCATGTAAAGCTCTGGAGTTAAAACTGTTTGTCCGTGATTTAATGGACCTAAAACGTCCACCAGACGGCAGCAGGTCAAACAGATGATGACCAGGGTGGTCACGGTATTTCAGGATGTTAGCTGCTTTACTGAGGCAGCAAGATCTGTAGAGATCCTCCAAAGAGGGCAGTGCACAGTCGATAATCTTCTGGGCCGTACTGATGACCCTCTGAAGGTCCCTCTTGTCTGCTGCTGAGCAGCTGGCAAACTTTGTCAGAATGCAGTAGGCCAGCACACTCTCGATGGAGCAGCAATAGAAGGACACCAGCAATTTCTCCTTCAGTTTGACCTTCCTGGGAATCATCAAGGTATGAAGTGATTGCAGTGCCTTTTTAGCTACTGTGATGGTATTGGTAGTCCAGGAGAGATCTTCAGCAAAGTGCGTAACCAGAAACCTGAAAGTAGTGACCCTTTCCACTCAGTCCCTGTTGATGTATAAGGATCTGGAACTATACCGTTCCGCCTGGTCTATTATAAGTTATTTTGTTTTTGAGGAGTTCAAGACGAGCTTGTTCTCTGAATACCATGCTGTCATTCTTTGGACTTCATCCCCGTAGGCTGTCTTGTCTCCACTCGAAACAAGTCCAACAAGATGACATGACAAGTCGTGTCATCTGCAAACCTGATGGTGTTGGTAGAAAACGTGGAGGCACAATCATGAGTATAAAGAGTAGAGGGTGGGACTCAATACACACCCTTGTGGGGAGCTGGTAAAAAGGTAGAGGATAGATGAATGCCAATTTTAACCATCTGTGAGTGGTTTGTTAGAAAGTTCTTAATCCAGAGACAAGTAGATTTGGAAAATCCTAATTTAACAAGTTTTGTAACCAGTCTGCCCAGGATGGCGGTGTTAAAGGCAGAGCTGATCTATAAAAAGCATCCTCACATAGCTCCCCTGGTGTACAAGGTGGGTTAGTGCAGCATGAAGAGCAGTGGCAATGGCATCTGTGCATCCACTCCTAATAAATTTATTACATGGGATATGAAATAAAGGTGTATTTAGGAGGACAAATTATAAGCTATATTTCTAAATTGAAAAAAAATTATATAAGAAAAGTGGAACAATGGAAAAGGAGAGAATTAATTTAGAAAAAATCTCCAACCAAGGTATTCTGAAAGAAAAAGAGAAAGCTTATTAAAAAAAAATTAAGTATAATACTAACCTATAGCAGAGAAAAAATGAAAACAAGAATGAAACAAACATTTATAAGTTAGGTGAAAGGGCACATATGGTACTTATTTGGCAATTGAAGGCAGGACAGATTTCAAGAACAATTAATCCAGTAGAAACAGAGATAAATTTTGTTAGTTGAAAACTTCAAGAAATTCATGGAACTTTTAAATGATTTAATGCCAAGTTATATCAATCAGAATCCCAGGAAGATGTTAATAAAATAAAAGATTTTTTGACACATATAGCATTACCAACATTAGATTTAACAGAACAAGCAGAGTTAAATGCCCCCCTTACTTCAAAAAAGGTGGAGGAAGCTCTAAGTTCTTTACAATATAATAAATCTCCTGGAGAAGATGGATTTCTGCCTGAATTTTATAATGAGTTTAAAGATTTAGTGATACCTTTATTTATGAACGTTGTAAATCATACTCTCCCTGAATCATTTTCAACACCAATAATTACCGTGATACCCAAAAAAGATAGAGATCCATTAAAACCATCATCATATAGACCCATGTCATTATTACATTCAGACTATAAGATTATTGTTAAAGTTCTTGCAAATAGACTGACAAAATATTTACCTAAATTGATAAATATGGATCAAATGGGTTTTGTGAAAAAGAGACAATCAGATGATAATATAACAAGATTATGGAGTATAATTTATCTAGCACAAAAAAAAGAGGTGATATAGGTGTAGTAGTATCACTAGCAGAAAAGAGGTTTGATAGGTTAGAAAGGGATTTTTTATTTAAACTATTGGAAAAATTTGGAATAGGACATTTTTATAAAATGGATAAGAAGTTTGTATAATGAATCTCAAGCCAAGGTGGTAACAAATAGTCAAATTTCTTCCCCATTTTGATTATCAAGATCTAGTAGACAAGGATGTCCATTGTCACCAGCATTATTTGTTTCATCTATGGAACTCTTAGCAGAAGCAATTTGTAGGGATCCGGATATTAAGGGTTTTATAATTAATCAAGAGGAAAACAAGATTATCTGATTTGCTGATGATGTGCTGACATATCTGACTGAATCAGCAAATTCATCACAAAAGCTACATTTAAAGTTAGAAGAATATGGTACAGTTTCAGGTTATAAAATAAATTGGGACAAGAGTAAAATTATGCCTCTTGCAAGAGGTGACTACACTATTTGCCAAAGAAACACTCAGTTTAAATGGTCTGCAAAGGGATAAAATATTTAGGAGTTCGTATGGATAATAACTTACAAAATTTATATAAATTGAATTATTTTCCATTACTTAAAAAAGTTTGAGGATTTAAATAGATGGACAATATTGCCTATAACATTAATAGGAAAAGTTAATTGTATAAAAATGAATATATTTCCCAGAATACATTTTTCAATCATTGGCTATATTAATACCTCAAAAATTATTTCAAGTATTAAATAAATAGATTAGAAAAATTGAAGGTAAAATGTTCAAAGTTTCTATACCTCTTTGAAGAGGGGGAAAAATCTGCTTAGGTAAAAATAGAATTTGATAAAATAGAGAGAGCAAAGCAGAAGACCATATAGAAATGGGATGTGAAATTAATGACTGCTGAAAGAGGAAACTCCTCTATTGAAACATTTAATTAAAATTTGGCATATTACAAATACAGAAATTAGAGTAAAGAGTAATTTATCTCTTAAAACTCCTTTTACTCATAAGAGTTATACCTTGTACATTAGATAATCAAATATATGGAATTTGGTCTTGTAAAGGGATCAGATACATTGAAGACTGTTGTGAGCAAGGGCAATTGATGTCACTTTAACAATGTAAGAATAAATATGGTATTCTTAATAATACAATATTTTGCTATTTTCAAATCAGAGCATTTTTAATAGATAAGCTGGATCCAACAATGTATTTACTGAAATGTAGTGATACAGAGACTCTAATAAGAAAGGGAAATACAAAGTAATTTATTTTGGCAATCTACTATTTACTCCAAATGAAGACCCCTAATTGATTGATAAATCTGGACAAAACGGGAGTCAGACTTAAATGTGCTAATAGATGAGAAGAATTGGGCTGATTTACATTGAGACTGTATAACTAATACAATAAATGTAAGATATAGTACAAGATCCTTTTTTTCATCAGTTATACCTCGCACCACAAAAATTAAATAAATTGAAATCATATTTATCAGATTAGTGTTTTAGATGTGGCGGAGAGGTGAAAACCTTTTTACATTCAGTATGGTCTTATGATAAAGAAAGACACTTCTGGCTGGAATTAGGAATTTTTTTTAAAACAAATTACAGGAGTCTAATTTCCACAAAATGCAGAATTATTTTTATTAGGTAACATTATAGGGGTAAGATATAAATTGGAATTAACTAAATACCAGATAGAATTTGTTATAATTGCCCATTCAGAGCTAGCTCTCCAGCGCATGACGTCCTGTTTTGCGGAAATTGCCAAAATGTTTGGCCTGGAAGTCAGCCTGAAGAAAATTGAGGTCCTCCATCAGCCAGCTCCCCACCATGACTACCAGCCCCCCCCACATCTCCATCGGGCACACAGAACTCAAAACGGTCAACCAGTTTACCTACCTCGGCTGCACCATTTCATCAGATGCAAGGATCGACAACGAGATAGATAATAGACTCACCAAGGCAAATAGCGCCTTTGGAAGACTACACAAAAGATTCTGGAAAAACAACCACCTGAAGAAACACACAAAGATCAGCGTGTACAGAGCCGTTGTCATACCCACGGTTCTGTTCGGCTCCGAATCATGGGTCCTCTACCGGCATCACCTACGGCTCCTAGAACGCTTCCATCAGCCCTGTCTCCGCTCCATCCTCAACATTCATTGGAGTGACTTCATCACCAACATCGAAGTACTCGAGCTGGCAGAGTCCGCAAGCATCGAATCCACGCTGCTGAAGATCCAACTGCGCTGGGTGGGACACGTCTCCAGAATGGAGGACCATCGCTTTCCCAAGATCGTGTTCTATGGTGAGCTCTCCACTGGCCACTGAGACAGAGGTGCACCCAAGAAGAGGTACAAGGACTGCTTAAAGAAATCTCTTGGTGCCTGCCACATTGACCACCGCCGGTGGGCTGATATCGCCTCCAACCGTGCATCTTAGCGCCTCACACTTCGGCGGGCAGCAAACTCCTTTGAAGAAGACTGCAGAGCCCACCTCACTGACAAAAGACAAAGGAGGAAAAACCCAACACCCAACCCACCAATTTTCCTTTGCAAACGCTGCAACCGTGTCTGCCTGTCCCGCATCGGACTTGTCAGTCACCAACGAGCCTGCAGCAGACGCGGACATACCCCTCCATAAATCTTCGTCCGCGAAGCCAAGCCAAAGAAGAAGAAAGAAGAAGATCAGTGGCCAAATGGCCAAAAAATGTATTGTAATTGCTTGAAAATCTGTTTCACACCTGAGCTTGGAACGATCGAGTGCGGAAATGCACAGTTGTGTTCTTGAGAAAATTACATATAATTAAAGGAAAAAATATATATTTTTACAAATTTGACACCTGTATCTACAAAAAAAGGATTAAACTTTTAATTTTTTTGACCTATATGTTCTTCTTAGCCTTAAGATCTGCGTGGAACCCCACTAACGGTGAAATAAAATGAATTTTAGACCAAATGGGATCTAACACTCCTGAAGTCCACAATCATTTCCTTGGTTTTGTTGACGTTAAGCGCAAGGTTGCTGTCGTTACACCATTCACTGGGTTACACCATAACACCGGTTATCAATTGATAAATTATCAGTTTGTAATCAAAAAGTTTTCTTGCCTTGAGATTTGAGGTCTCAAAAATAAGGACGACTCCCAGCTGTATACCCTTGTATTATGAATTTGAATGAGATTGTCCTGCTAGTGCGGCCTATACCTGCTGATTGTCGTGGGGGAGTCTGGATGTTTGGCTGTAGGATATCCTTCTTCTTTGGCTTGGCTTCGCGGACGAAGATTTATGGAGGGGGTAAATGTCCACGTCAGCTGCAGGCTCGTTTGTGGCTGACAAGTCCGATGCGGGACAGGCAGGCACGGGTGCAGCGGTTGCAGGGGAAAATTGGTTGGCTGGGGTTGGGTGTTGGGTTTTTCCTCCTTTGCCTTTTGTCAGTGAGGTGGGCACTGAGTTGATTCAGAAATACATGGGATATCTCTCCTAATGTTCACACCAGTGACAAAGTCTTTGTCAGGAGGAATTCGCAGGATTAGGGTGATGGTCTTGCCTGAATTTCACTGCCTGGCGCTTTGGGTTTCATCTGGTTTTAACGTGGCAACTTGCATTTTGGAACCTGGTTAAAAGTCAACATTACTGCAGACCAGAAACCACGCAGCGACAAAACCAGACATGTCACTTTTCTAAAGGGCATCAGCGAACCAATCGTTTCGTGGTCATCATTGACTTGTATATTTAAATTAATGGGGGAAGGGTTCGATACCCAACCAAATGCTGGAACCAGTGGGAAGAGTCTCGAGTCGCCTTGTTTGTGCCGCAGTACTTGCTGCAGGTGATTAAAAGATCATGTTGTGTTTGGCTGATGTTTCTCGGGGCCAGCGGGAGAGAGCAATATCCACCGCGTCATCCCTTCGCTCGACTTCTGACGACCTGGGGGCGGGTCACGACGGCGGGCAACGACGTGGTCCTTTCCGGCTGCCGTCGAGGGGTGAAAGGTCAGGGCAAGGCGCTCTGGGAGCGGAGCGGACGGTCACAAGGGCAGCGAGTCCAGCCCCGCGCCCGGAAGAGGCTCTCGCCCCGTGAAACCAGCCAGCGCAGACGGGTTCAGGCACGGCTTCAATGCTGCTCAGCTCCAGGCTGAAGCGTTGGCTGAGTTTAGTTCCCGGGAAGCAGCTTTTCGGGCCCTATCGCTTTCTCCCTTGTTTCTTTGTCTTCGGCGGGGTGATGGAGTGGATTATGATAAACGTCCGCATCGGCCATGAAACATTTTGTGAGTATGATTGAGTAACCTGTGCGTTTCCTACCATAACCGCAGTGTAGAGGCGCTGCAGGAACCCAGCCGGCCTCGTCCGTAGGAGGTCGAGATATTAGCGACGTGGCTGAGCCCTTCAAGGTAGAAGCAAAAAGCAGGCAGGGACCTCCATTAAAAACCCGCGGAAGATGGAAGAGCGAGGAATACAGACCAATAGATAGGGTGTTGGATCTCGTGAGGACAGGAGAGGAAAAGCGAGAATTGATGGGGGAGCAGTTTTTGGCTCTGTGAAAGGAGACCGAGGGACACGAGAGAGAGAGAGGGGAAAAGAGACATGAGGAAAGGTGGTGGGTGGGGAGAAGGGGAGCTAGTCGATGTTAATGCCATCCATTTGGAAGGTGAGGTGTTGTTACTTCCATTTTCAAGCTGTCCTAGTCACACAGTGCATGAGACCAAGAAAAGTGTGCCCGTGTATTGAAACTGAAACTTGGGTTGGGACCCCATGGAGGCTGCTGACCCACCATGACCCTCCACTTGGGTCAGGACCTCGGGGAGGTTGCCTGACCCACCATGACCCGCCACTTGGGTCAGGACCTCAGGGAGGTTGCCTGACCCACCACGATCCTCCACTTGGGTCAGGACCTCGGGGAGGTTGCCTGACCCACCACGATCCTCCACTTGGGTCAGGACCTCAGGGAGGTTGCCTGACCCACCACGATCCTCCACTTGGGTCAGGACCTCGGGGAGGTTGCCTGACCCACCACGACCCTCCACTTGGGTCAGGACCTCAGGGAGGTTGCCTGACCCACCATGACCCTCCACTTGGGTCAGGACCTCAGGGAGGTTGCCTGACCCACCACGACCCTCCACTTGGGTCAGGACCTCAGGGAGGTTGCCTGACCCACCACGATCCTCCACTTGGGTCAGGACCTCGGGGAGGTTGCCTCACCCACCACGACCCTCCACTTGGGTCAGGACCTCAGGGAGGTTGCCTGACCCACCACGACCCTCCACTTGGGTCAGGACCTCAGGGAGGTTGCCTGACCCACCACGACCCTCCACTTGGGTCAGGACCTCAGAGAGGTTGTCAGACCCACCACGACCCTCTACTTGGGTCGGGACCCCCATGGAGTCTGCGTGACCCACTACAACCCTCCAGCTTAGCATTATTTTCTCAAGGTTCCAGCTGTTGTAGTTTTTGAGTTTCTCTCTCTGTATGGTAAATCTTTGGACTGTCATCTACATTATGATGAAGACAGGAGAGGAAAGGTGAGAAGTGATGGAGGGGGGGTGAGTAGTTTTTGGCTTTGTTAAAAGAGACTGGGGAAATGACTGAGGCGATTTATAGCCAATCAATTTCCAACCAGCTGAAGGGACATTAAGAACTTCAAGCCAGGGTTCTCTTTTGATAGGGAAATTGATGGCTTTTTAAAAATAACATAGTGAGGGATGGTTTGAGTTATTAATGATGATTAATCCATATTATCATGTCCTTTGTAGTTAAGGGGACCAAAGCTGCATAATATTCTGTATGTGACCTCCTCAGTACCCTGTTCAATTGAAGTAAAATCTTCCAATTCTTAAACTCACATTCCTTGGCAATAAAAATTCTCATATTGTTTGCCACCTTCCATGCTAACTGGGAATGATGCAAAAACACTGAGATTCTACTGAAATTCACTTATTTGCCATCTCTTCCCATTTAGATTATCTACCTTTTGATTCCTCATGACCTCCCACTTCCCCCCATTAAATACCATTTCCAGGGGTTCATCCAATGCCTATCTATATCCTGCTGCAGAATCACAATATTTTCATTACATGATGCCTTTTCTCAAGTCAAGTTTATTGTCATCTGACTATACAAGCACAACCAGACGAAAAAGCATTCTCCGGTCCTCAGTGCAGATACACAACCAGACATAGAACACATACAAACGATAAAATAATATCCAGAACAAGAATTTCATCTATACAAATAAATAAATATTGCTTCATGAATATGAGAGTATCAGATGGTTAAAGTGAGTATTCTCACTGCCTGTGGGAAGAAGCTGTTCCTCACCCTGGTGGTGCTGGCTCTGATACTCCTGTATCTCTTACCTGAAGGAAGCAACTGAAAGATGTTGCGTGCAGGGTGTAAGGGGTCCCCATTAGGTGCTTTTAAGCTGCAGCACCTGGGTAGCCCTCCTGGGACTTTGATGCGATTAGTGGGGCAAAGGTGCTTCCAGCACCTTTTAAGCTGAGGGGGGAATAGCCCCAGTAAGTCGCCAATCCAGTGATTTAAGGGGGATCCCGTCCCCCTCAATGACTTGGTAAGTGACATGTCACACAAAATAGTCTTCCCCGTCCCCCCCACCAGCTGTCAGTCTCCCTCCCACTGTCATTCGTATTCCCCCCCCCCCCCATGGCAGTGACCCCTCTACCCTCCTCTCCCTCCCCCCACCCCACCCCCCCCTCCATGGTTGACTTTGGATGATGCTGACCAGGTCAGACCCTTTCAAGCTGCCTTGTGAGTAGGGTGCTAACTGGGCAAATTGCTTGGTTAACCCCATTTTACAAGGCAATTTGGAAGCGCCTAATAATTTGCGTGCCCTCTTCAAACAACAATCCCGGTAAATCACGTTGATTGGGGGGGGGGGGGGTGAGGGAGTCTCCAGCCAGACTCCCTACCGCTCTTATGGTCCTGTGGATTGACTGCCGATCCACCTCACTGTAGCAACTGTACCACATTGTGATGCAGCCAGCCAGGACACTCAATAGAGTTCCTTTAGAAGGTTGACATAATGGTGGTTGGTAACCTTGCTGGTAGTCTTCTCAGTGAATACAAGTGACGAATTGTTGGGTGTACACAATAGGTCACTAGTTAAGTCCGAGTGAGGTCCAAGGAATATATTGGTGTGTGTGTGTGGAATATCCCAAGTCACTACAGCTCAAGGTTTAATCTGGGAAGATAGTTCAAAGTTCAGACATTCGGTGATGACACGTGGGCTTGAGATTGATGCGCTGTGCAGGCTTCAGATCAGGGATCCCCAAACTTTGTCGATCATTGACCTCCTTCATGGAATACTTGATCACTCATCGACTGCGAGGCATGGAATCCCAGCTTTGGATGGGGGTGGCAGTGCTGAATGGGTTGGGGGCGTGGTGGGGGGAAGGGTTGATAGCATTGGTTTTACTTTGGCTTGGCTGCGCGGACGAAGATTTATGGAGGGGTAATGTCCATGTCAGCTGCAGGCTCATTTGTGGCTGACAAGTCCGATGCGGGACAGGCAGACATGGTTGCAGCGGTTGCAAGGGAAAATTGGTTGGTTGGGGTTGGGTATTGGGTTTTTCCTCCTTTGTCTTTTGACAGTGAGGTGGGGTCTGCGGCCTTCTTCAAAGGAGGTATAGGTACTGTATTCACTCGAGTAATAGTTGATCTTGTGCAGATGTTGCCCCCCCCCCAATTTTGGCCTCAGCCACCCACCCATACAAACTCCCGACCATGGATCCTTGCCCCAGCTGTCTGCCCATCCGAATTCCCGACTGCAGATTCTCACCCCAGGGCCTGCCCATCTGAACTCCCGACTGCAGATCCATGCTCCGAAGCCCGTCCATCCAAACTCCTGACAGTGGATCCTACCCCCCCCCCCCACCCCCACCTCCCACAGCTGCCTGCTGTGTTGACCATCAAGTTGACCATGAATCCCCATTCCAACACTCACCCATCCAAACTCCCAACCTTGGATGCTCGTCCCAACACCCGCCCATCCAAATTCCCAATTACGGATCCTTGTCCCAATGCCTGTCCATCCAAACTCCCGACTACAAATCCTTTTCCTGACGCCGCCTATCAAAACTCCAGACTACAGATCCTTGTCGACGCCTGTCCATGTGAATTCCCGACTACAGATCCTTGTCCCAACGCCCGTCCATCTGAACTCCCAGCTACGGATCCTTGTCCTGACACCTGCCTATTTGTACTCAAAACCGCAGATTCTCACCCCAGCACCCACCCATCCAAACCCCAGGCTGCAGATCTTTGCCCCAAAGTCCACTCATCCGATCTTCACCCCAATGCCTGACCATCTGAGCTACTGACACCCCGACCATGAACTTACCCCTGGTCCTGGCCATCTGAACTTCCAACACCTTTAATGACATAAGGTCAAATACTTGATTTGTGTAAAATTCAACTCCTTTTTTTTGTCCTAAAAAGTGGTCCAAAATTTCGACGATTACATGAGTATAAAATAAAGAACACAAAATACTTTTTAACTTCCCATTCGCTCTAAACTAATTCAAAGGCTGAAGTCAAATACAGCGTCGGTCACCACCCCTGCTCTCACAAGAGATTGGCCAACACTGCCATAGGTACTATTTTCAAATGCACCCACGGCATTATTTTTTATTTTTCACAATATGAACCATATCAACCAAAATATGTACAAATGTTTCTCATTAAATTTACACAGTGGTCTTTTCTCCCCCCTTTTTTTACCCCCTTTCCCTCCCTCCCCTCTACCCACCCCCCTCCAAAACCCATAAATATTCAACATATACAATACAATAAAACCATAAAACAATATCTTCACACAAAGGAAAATAAACAAGAAAAATGTATCATCTATTTATTACACACTGAATCTAGTTGTTTTGTCTTCTTATCATTTTCATTTTAGGGAATGGAGGTCGTAGGCAAGCTCTCTCTGATATGTTCCATGTATGGTTCCCAAATTTGTTCAAACATTGTGACTTTATTTTTTAAATTGTTATTTTTTCCAATGGAATACATTTATTCATTTCCATGTACCATTGCTGTATGCTCAAGCTCTCTTCCATTTTCCAAGTTGACATTATACATTTTTTTGCTATCGCTAAGGCTATCATAATGAATTTTTTTTGCACTTTATCCAATTTGAGGCCTAATTCTCTACTTCTTATGTTACTTAAAAGAAATATCTCTGGTTTTTTTTGGTATGTTATTTTTTGTAATTTTATTTAGTATCTGATTTAATTCTTCCCAAAACATATTTAGTTTTGTACATGCCCAGGTTGCATGTAATGTTGTTCCCATTTCCTTCTTAGAGCAAAAACATCTATCCGATAATGTTGAATCCCATTTTTTTAATTTTTGAGGAGTGATATATACCCTGTGTAACCAATTATACTGCTTCATGCATAATCTTGTGTTTATTGTATTCTTCATCGTTCCAGGACATAACTTTTCCCATACTTCATTTTTTATCTTTATGTTTAGATCCTTTTCCCACTTCTGCTTAGGTTTATAGTTTATTTCATTTTCCTTATCTTTCAGCTTAATGTACATGTTGGTTATAAATCTCTTAATTATCATTGTGTCTGTAATCACATATTCAAAGCTGGTTTCTTCAAGCTGTTTCCCAATTTATCCTTTAAATAAGCTTTCAGTTGATGATATGCAAACATTGTACCATGAATTATTTCATATTTGTACTTCAACTGTTCAAATGTTAACAAATTATTTCCCCCCAAAAAAAAATGTTTATTCTTTTGATTCCTTTTCTCTCCCATTATCTAAAGGAAAGATTGTCTATTGTAAAAGGTATTAGCGGATGTTGCATCAATAGTAATTTTGGTATTTGATAATTCGTTTTTTTCCTTTCTAAGTGGATCTTCTTCCATGTATTAAGTAAATGATGCAGTACTGTGTACTGGTGAGTTTTTATATTGCATCAGGTTTTCATCCCATTTATAAAGTATATGTTCCGGTACCTTCTCCCCTATTTTATCTAGTTCTATCTTAGTCTAGTCTTTTTTTTCCCTTGTCTGATAAAAATCTGATAAATACCTTAATTGTGCAGCTCTATAATAACTCCTAAAATTTGGTAACTGCAAACCCCCTTGATTACACCTCTCTGCTAATTTATCTAATGCTACCCTTGGATTCCTCTCTTTCCACGAGAATTTCCTTATTATTCTCTTTAGTTCCTAAAAGAATTTTTTGTTAAAGAAATTGGTGACGTTTGAAATAAGTATTGTATCCTTGGGAACACGTTCATTTTAATGCAGTTTACCCTCCCGATCAACATTAGCGGTAATTCTTTCCAATGTTCTAAGTCATCCTGCAATTTCTTTATTAGTGGCTGATAATTTAGTTTGTAAAAGTGGCCTAAGTTATTATCTAACCTGATCCCTTGGTATCGGATTGCTTGGGCTTGCCATTTAAATAGTGATTCTTTTTAAAATTCTATATAGTCTGCATTACTCATTGGCATCACTTCACTTTTATTTGCGTTGATCTTGTACCCTGATATTTCTCCATATTCCTTCAATTTTTTTATGTAATTCTTGATAACCTCAGTTCTGTCATCTGCAAATAAGCTGATTTTATACTCCTTCTTTATTTTTATCCCTTTTATTTTATTGGCTATTCTTATCGGTTCTGCCAAAGGTTCTATTGCTAAGGCGAACAATAAGGGAGATAGTGGACATCCCTGTCTAGTTGACCTACTTAATTTAAAGTGACTTGATACATATCCATTTACCGTTACCTTTGCCAACTGTCTATTATACAATGCTTTAATCCAATTTATATATTTTTCTGGTAGATTGAACTTCTGTAATACTTTAAATAAGTAATTCCACTCTGTCAAAGGTTTTTTCTGCGTCTAGAGCAACAGCCACTTTTGGTTTCCTATTTCCTTGAACTGCGTGGATAAGATTAATAAGTTTGCAGACATTGTCCGCTGTTCGTCTTTTCATAATAAATCCAGTTTGATCTTGTTTTATTATTTTAGGTACATAATCGGCCAATCTGTTTGCTAATAATTTCACTATTATCTTATAGTCTGAGTTAAGTAGAGATATTGGTCTATATGATGCTGGTGTTAATGGATCCTTCCCCATCTTTGGTATTACTGTAATTATTGCTGTCTTACATGAATCTGGCAAGTTATGTGTTTCTTCTATCTGGTTCATTACTTCCAGGAGAGGAGAAATTAATAACTCTTTAAATGTTTTATAAAATTCTATTGGAAATCCATCCTCTCCTGGTGTTTTATTGTTCGGCATCTTAGCTTTTTTAATATATCCTGTATTTCCTCAATTTCAAATGGTTTTAATAGTTTGTTTTGTTCCTCTTCTTGCAATTTCGCCAGTTCAATTTTAGCTAAAAATTCCTCTATTTTATCATCTTTCCCCTCGTTCTCAGTTTGATACAATTGTTCATAAAATTCCTTAAAGTTTTCATTAATCTCTGTTGGATTATATGTAATTTGTTTGTCCTTTTTCCTTGATGCCAATATATATATTTTAGCTTGTTCTGTTTTTAGTTGCGAGGCTAATATTTTGTTTTTTCTCCCAGTTCGTAATACTTTTGCTTTGTTTTCATTATGTTCTTCTCCATCTTGTACGTTTGTAATATTTCGTATTTAATTTTTTTGTCTGCCAATTCTCTCCTTTTCATTACATCATCCCTATTTACTAATTCCTTTTCTGTACTTACTATCTCCCTTTCCAACTGCTCTATTTCCCAATTGTAATCCTTTTTCATCTTAGTCACATAACTTATTTGCCCTCTAATGAAGACTTTGTGCCTACTCGAATAATATGAAAATTCCTTCTCTCTTGGGTGTTGCCTCCTCCATATATCCATAAGTTTCATTTCCTGCATTGATTTAACCATAAATTTGGCTACTTTATTCTTTTTACTTGTCTTTTATCCAGTTTTATCCAACATTAGGTCCAAATTAAGTTTTAAATCCCCTCCTATCAATATATTTCCTTATGTGTCTGCAATCTTCAAAAAAATATCCTGCATAAACTTTTGATCCTCCTCATTAGGTGCATATATATTGAGCAAATTCCAAAATTCTGAGTATATCTGACACTTTATCATTGCATACCTCCCTGCCGGATCTATTATTTCCTCCTCTATTTTGATTAGTACATTTTTCTTAACTATTATGGCTACACCTCTAGCTTTTGAATTATAGGATGCTGCCGTTACGTGTCCTACCCAGTCTCTCTATAGTTTGTTATGCTTCAGTTAGATGTGTTTCCTGCTCAAATGGTATATCTATTTTTTCCTTCTTCAATAAATTTAGTAGCCTCTTCCTTTTAATTTGGTTATGCATTCCATTAATGTTTATAGTCATATAGTTCCACATGACCATCTTGTATCTTGCATACACCTCTTTTCCACCTCTTCGCCACCTCCACCCCCCTTTTCCTCTCTTAGTTTTCTCTTATTACACTTAAAGAACGACAACACATTTAAAACATAAAGTACCCCCGCAGTTCCCACATCCACTAATACCTTAACCCCAAAAGTTCCTTCCCTCTCTGAGTTGCCCCATATCCCTTGCTGGGCAACCACAACTCCCCTTTTCATTTGGATTGCATCTTGCTCGCCATGTCAACTGATTTTGCAGTGACGGTTATTCTTCCTCCACCCAGCCCTCTCCAGAAAACATTTTTTTAACACATATAACAAAGCTCTCTTTTTTTCCCCCCCTTACTCCCTTCCTTCCCTTCTCTTTTCCCTCTATCGTTCTTTACATATACATGGTTTTTACATCTTTATATATATTTTATCACCATTCTTCATTCTTGTTACATCTCTTCATCTCTTCTCTTGTCCTGCAAATGTTCTGCGAATTCTTGCGCTTTCTCTGGATCCAAGAACAGTCTGTTTTGCTCCCTGGGTATAAATATTTTAAGCACGGCTGGATGTCTTGATATGAATTTGTAACCTTTTTTCCATAAAATTGATTTTGCTGTATTAAACTCATTCCTCCCCTTTAAGAGTTCAAAACTTATGTCTGGGAAAAAAAAAAAAAATTTTGACCCTTGTATTCCAATGGTATAGCACAGTAACAGGCCTTTTAGGTCCATAAGCCTGTTTTGAATAGTGGGAGGAAATAGGAGCCCCTGTGGAAAATCTTTGCAGACACTGGGAGAATGTACAAACTCCTTACAGACAGAGCAGGATTCAAATCCCGTTCGTTCATGCTCTTAACAGAGTTGCGCTAACTGCTATGCTAAACATTCTGCCCTTTGACTTCCAGTACATACTTTCCGCCAACACACCTGTTCTCATGGTACTTTCCCGTTCAATGGCAGATGCAGCAGTTTATCTCTTCCCATCTTGTCACAAATATTCTTCCTAAATGGATCACTTGCATCTTTCGCAATGTTGTATATTACAGTCCATGCCCTCTGTGAGATTGCCTCTATTTTACAGAAACTGAACATTGATTTAGTGACCACTTTATAGAACCACCTACATTCAGTCTGCAAGGTGACCCTGAGCCTCCAGTTATCTATTTTAATTTTCCTTCTCTCTCTCACTCTGACCTCTCCACCTCTTGCAATGGTCCAAAGTAACCCAAAATAAGTAACTGCATCTCATCTTCCAACTGGGTATATTAAAGCATTTTGAACTCAACAATGAATTCAACAATATTTAGATAAGCAGTCTTCCAGCTTATCTCAGAAATGGCCAGTTCTAATGTAGAGCCATCTACCCATTAATCTACTGAGGAAAGATAGTGGTCTGAAATGGTAACCATGTTTTGCTCTCTCACTACAGAAGTTCCCTATTTACAGTATTTTATGCTCTCTACACTCTTTGCTATTCTACAACTATATGTTATTCATTTTCAGAAGTCTCATTATTTATTTAATAACCCAGAATAATGCTTTCTTAAGGCAGTGGAAGCAACTTGTAGAGTGGTGTCAGGGTTTGGCTATGTGATTTTGGAAAAGATTGGATGTTTGATTGAAGGAAGTCAGATTAAAAATAGATATGGCCAGTACTGTGCATTATTTATTTATTTTAAAAAAATTAAAATTAAACAAGACTCCTGTTCTTTCTCTGGCTTTTCTAGATGATGTGTACCGAAGAAAACGTTCTGAACGGCAGTACCAACTGAAGTTAGAAGAACTGTGCACATGTGAAAATCACTCAAAATAAGGCACTTCTATGTAACTGGGAAATGCACATGATGGATGAATTAAACTATTTCCTCTTTTTAAAAAATGTTATATTTACTGAGATTTATGTTTTCTTACATTTTTATTACAAAGAATGCAACTTTTCATGGGGTTACTTGTTTGAAATTAATTTCTGTTTCTCTTCAACTTGTTTTGTATTGCACCAGTGTTTTGGGATATTTAAGACCCACTTAATTGTTTTATTTTAAACTTTATTTATAAATTTTTAAAGTACAATAATAGTCACATTACATTCAGTTCTAAATTAAATTATTTCAAAAGAAATTATACATACATCATACCACATGCCACCCACCATCCCATCTCCTATTCCCCCCCCCCCCCCACACACCTAAAAGAAAAGAAAGAAAATCTGGGGAATGCTAAGAAAATAAAACATTTATAAAATAAAGTCTTTTGGAGGTTACCAAGAAGTAAGGTCTTCAGAGAGCCAATTATACATGCAAACCAAAATTTTGTAAATATGGGCTCCATATTTATCTCGCAGATTAGAGTAATTTTCTCTAATGGTATACAACTATGAAGTTCTGTATGCCATCTTTCCATGCCTAAATTTATTTCTGACTTCCATGATATTGCTAAAAACTGCTAAACCAATGAACACAAATTCAATTTGATAAATTTAAATTTTGGGCTTTTAGCCTTAATATTACTCAATAAAAATAACATTGGATCCTATGGGAATTTGTCACCTACGATTCATTCCAAAATATTACCGACCCCTAACCAAAATTGTCTAACTTTAGGACATTGCCAAGTTGAACATAAAAATGTTCCATTCTCAGATCTACACCTAAAACAGATCTGATACAGCGGGATTTAATCTATTTGATTTTTGTGGAGTCAAATATAATTGAATTAAAAGATTACATTGAACAAACCTATATCTTACATTTATAAGTTTAATCATATTATTCTTACACAACTCCATCCAATCCTTTTCACTTATTTGTGTATTTAAGTCTATTTCCCATCTTAATCTTGATTTATGCAGCCTAAATTTTGAGGCCTTAGTTTGAAGTAAGTTATACATTAATAAATCCTTCATCATCTATGTTTGGTGCATAAATATTCATCAAAATACAATCTTCAGAATAAATTTGACAATTTACTAATACAAACCTTCCCATAGGATCAAAAATCACTTTAAGAATTTTAGTAGGTAATGTTTTTTAAAATAAAATTGCCACACCCCTTGCTTTAGAGTTAAAAGTTGAAATGTTACCTCTTGTCCAACCCAATCTCCTTTCAATTTTTGATGTTCCTTCTTTCTCAGATAGATGAGTTTCCTGTAAAAAAAAAGCAATAGCAACTCTAAATTTCTTCAAATAAGCTAATGCTCTTTTATTGAATTAACATTATAACTTGTAAAATTCAAAGTTTTACTACATGCCTTTATGTTAAGTTCATAAAATTTGTAACTCTCCTCTTGGGCTTCCCACATCACAAAATTATAAACAACACCTGGCATCTCTGTCAAGAAAAAGAAAAGAAATATAAAAATGAAAGAGAAAATAAAATGTAAAACAAACCCCAAAAAAGTACTGTTTTTAAAAAAAAAATCAGTACTATTGCTCTCAATTGTGTGGGAAGCAACTCCCGCCGCTAGGTAGCGCACCGCTAGAGAAGGAGAAGGAAAATCCCCCCCCGCCTCCCTAGAGAGAGAAAGGAAAACAATTTTTGAATAGTCATTTTAGGTAAAGACGGCAGCTTCAAGATCTCTGTTAACTTGATCATCGTCATCAAGGTGAGCAATTTGCTGCTGTAACATCTCCTTTCCTTACATTTGCATCTTCTCAATTTGTGGTATGTCCGCTGTTAATAAATCAACTTGTTGATCCATTTTATTATTTGGAAGAGAGTTCACAAATTCTAAAGCTTCCATTTCATTGTCAAAGAATTTTGTCTGATTGTTCCCCAGAAAAGAAGGGGGCGAAAAGAAAACTTACAGCCCTTCTTTCAGAGCATGGAGTTTTCAGGATTAAGTTCCTTTCTTCTTTTCACCACATTCACACCAAGATCTGCATTAAAAAAAACCCTTTTTGTCAGCAACAATCAAAGGGCCCTGAAATTGATGAGCTTTCTGAACCACTACTCTCAAAGTAGTCTCCTTACCTTGATAACGAAGACATCTAATCAAAACTGAGTGCGGGAATTGACCCGGCAATGGTTTCTTTCTAAGTGCTCTATCCAATTCAAGACCATTTGGAAAAATTTCAGGTCCCAAAGTCTCCGGAATCCATTAAAAAAAATTTTCATTGCATTAGGACTTCCAAACTCTTACGGCAATCCAACAATCTTCACATTATTTCTTCGACGATGATTCTCTAATTTATCAATTTTTTGTAAAGGTTATTTTTCTCAACACTCCACGCAACAACTGAATCTTCAAGTTTATTAACCACATCTTTACATTGATCCACTTTATCATGATATTCTTGTAAATTTTCAGCTTTTTGAACTTGCATTTTAACTTTATAAATCACTAACATATCTCTTCATCTTTTCCTTAATTATCTTCATTTCTCTTTTAACATATTCAAATTGAGTATTCATATCACGTCTAATAGATCCATACTCTAAATCCATTTTCTGACTCAATGCTTGCAACTGTTTCCACAATTGCCTGCCTTTTCCTTTTCTCTTTAAATTCAGGTAACTTTACCTGTACAAGCCTCTTTGGAATTGAGCTTGTTGGTATTGTTCTTCTGTCTCATCCTCCAATTGTCTTCTTGGATCTTCCTTTTTCTGCCCCACATCACTAATAGATGTTCTGCCTCCGAATACAAAGGGGGCAGGTCTTGAAATTTGACCTTCAAGCTGATTTTTCAGTCTCCCTCTGAAATTCTGATAGATCCATTCTGTGCAAGCACTCTTGTTCTTGCATATTTTGTAGTTCTTCAGTCTTCAGGATGCCGGCACCATCTTCTTCGGCTCCCCGAAGAGATGGTGTGGGGGTCACTTGAACTCTTGCTGCTGTCACTTTTGTCACCTGTGGAGGAGGAGAAAAATCCAGCCCAAGGCTACGAAGTCAAGGTAAGCCCAATTTTTTCAAATCTTGCGACTTCTTTTAAAACTCATTTTTTTAGTTGTTGGAGACTTTCCCTTTCTTGCAACCATAGTCAGGCAGAATAACAATGAAAAATTTTTAAAACTTTTTTTGTTTTCCATCACTTCACGTCCTTCACTCACATCATCATGCCAAATTCCTACCCACTTAATTGCTTGATGTAGAATTATGTACATAACAGTGGAGATCAACAGCTAGAATTTGTATTTTCTCAGGTTGGAGAATGTTGATAGGGATATTGAAAGTACTTCTGCTCTTCAAATAATATAATGTGACCTTTTTGTTCCACCAGAAGTATAGTAATTTGAATATATTTTTGTTCATACAATTGCTCCTTCATCACTGGTTTGGGGCTTGAACAGTCAGCATTCTAACTCGGTAACTGAACCATTGGTGAGCTCAGTTATCACAAAGAGACAGGTAGGCCAAGGAAGACCTCCACTGTTGATGACTGAAGAAGTCTCATCATTATGAAGACCAGGAACACTCTTCAGGAGGCAGGTGTGGATATATCAATGACCATTGTCTGCAGAAGACTTCATGACAGAAATGCAGTGGTTACACTGGAAGATGCAAACCACATAAACAGGATGGCCTGATTACAGTTTGCCAAGAAGTATTAAAAGAGTGCATAATTCTGGGAAAAGGTCTTAAGAACAGGTGAGACCAAGTTTAACGTGTATCAGAGTGATGGCAAGAGCAAAGTGTGGGGGGTGTTACGGCCTGGGCATGTACGGCTGCTCAGGTACTGGCGCATTTGTCTTCATTGATGATGGTAGCAAAATTAATTCTGAGGTGTATAGAATCATCTGCTCAAGTTCAAGCAAAAACCTCCAAACTCATTGGACAGTGCTTCATTCCTACAGTAAGACAATTATCCCAAACAAACTGATAAAGCAACAAAGGAGTTTTTCAAAGCTAAAAATTGGAAAACTTTTAAATGGCCAAGTCAGTCACCCATTCTAGATCCAATTGAGCATGCCTTCCATATGGTGAAGAGAAAACTTAAGGGGACGAGCCCCTGAAAGAAGCAGGAGCTGAAGATGGCTGCAGTGGAATGCTTGAATAAAATCTGGAATATGCACTTCAATCTCGTGTAAATTGTTTGATTGCAATTTTAAAACTGGAGCTCAGGGGCAAATAAAGGGGTGGGGGGTGGGGGGGGGGGGAAAAATATCTGTCCCAAACATGGAAGGCACTGTAGATCAGAATTGCTCAGACCCAGGGATTGTAGTTATCCATTGGTTCTCAAGCGACCAACAAAGTAGTTTTCCTTTGAAACTAATTTCATTTCACTATATCAGTTCACTTAAGGGCTACATAGTCCACAATACATTGTTAATTGTTGCCAAGCTTACACAAGAACAGTTTTTAATATTTTGTTTTTCATCTGGATCTCACTTTTGCCTCATGATGCCTGCCAATAGTGACAGTATTTTAGCTTGTCTTTTAAAATGATGCATCTGCAGAAGCCTACATTTAGATTCATTGAATAATTTATACCTTGTTAGCAGTGTTTCCTTTGAGCTAAAGCTAACTGGTCAGTCTGATAAATACAATTTAGAATAAAATAATAACATTAACTTGTTAATACTGCCCTTCTGTTGGTGATTGGGCCGATCTGATGTACAAACTAAAAGTCTGTGTGTATGATTTATAACATCTTTACTAGAATAGAAATTAAAACTGTTATTGATTAAATTGCATGAATAGTGCATTTACAGAAGCAGAAACCATGTACAATTTGATCATGATGTGGTCTATATAAAACAATTTTAATTTATATAGAAACAAAAATTGCTGGATATCTTTCTCTTTCTTTGGCTTGGCTTCGCGGACGAAGATTTATGGAGGGGGTAAAAGTCCACGTCAGCTGCAGGCTCGTTTGTGGCTGACAAGTCCGATGCGGGACAGGCAGACACGGTTGCAGCGGCTGCAGGGGAAAATTGGTTGGTTGGGGTTGGGTGTTGAGTTTTTCCTTCTTTGCCTTTTGTCAGTGAGGTGGGCTCTGCGGTCTTCTTCAAAGGAGGTTGCTGCCCGCCAAACTGTGAGGCGCCAAGATGCACGGTTTGAGGCGATATCAGCCCACTGGCGGTGGTCAATGTGGCAGGCACCAAGAGATTTCTTTAGGCAGTCCTTGTACCTTTTCTTTGGTGCACCTCTGTCACGGTGGCCAGTGGAGAGCTCGCCATATAACACGATCTTGGGAAGGCGATGGTCCTCCATTCTGGAGACGTGACCCATCCAGCGCAGCTGGATCTTCAGCAGCGTGGACTCGATGCTGTCGACCTCTGCCATCTCGAGTACTTCGACATTAGGGATGAAAGCGCTCCAATGGATGTTGAGGATGGAGCGGAGACAACGCTGGTGGAAGCGTTCTAGGAGCCGTAGGTGATGCCGGTAGAGGACCCATGATTCGGAGCCGAACAGGAGTGTGGGTATGACAATGGCTCTGTATACGCTTATCTTTGTGAGGTTTTTCAGTTGGTTGTTTTTCCAGACTCTTTTGTGTAGTCTTCCAAAGGCACTATTTGCCTTGGCGAGTCTGTTGTCTATCTCATTGTCGATCCTTGCATCTGATGAAATGGTGCAGCCGAGATAGGTAAACTGGTTGACCGTTTTGAATTTTGTGTGCCCGATGGAGATGTGGGGGGGCTGGTAGTCATGGTGGGGAGCTGGCTGATGGAGGACCTCAGTTTTCTTCAGGCTGACTTCCAGGCCAAACATTTTGGCAGTTTCCGCAAAGCAGGACGTCAAGCGCTGAAGAGCTGGCTCTGAATATACTCAGCAGGTAAAGCGACATCAATGGGGATAGAAACAGAGATGACACTTTGGATTAAGGACCCTTCATTAGAATTAGAAAATAAATTTGCTAAGTTAGAATGGGAGTGGAGAGAACAGAAGTTTATGGTCGGATATGCAAGTTGCCAAGTTAATAATTATGTAAATCATTTGGAGACAAAGGTGTATTAAATTGAAACAGAAATGTGCTGCCAAATAAGTGGAGAAAATAAAGAGTGGTAACTGAAATTGTTTGAAATTGTTCAATATGAATGACCAAAGGCTTCTATGTACTGCACCATGAAGTAGGATGAGGTGAGATTCCTTGAGCTTAAATTGAGTGTCATTGGTACAATATCGATAGAGACTATGAGGTTAGAGTGGGTGTAGGGCAGATGATTAAAGTGACACCAACCAGAAATTAAAGGTTGCCTTTGTGGACTGAATGGAGGTGTTGTGTGAAGTGGTCACCCTGCCAGGGGATGGCTTCTCTAGGGCAGAGCACATGTGAGCACTGGCTACAATGAACTAAATTAGGAGTGTAAGTAAATTGTAGTTCACTTTTATGGACAGTTGGGGACAAAGGGACAGCATTGCTTTGTGACAGATAAAAGATATGTTTTAAAGGAGTTTGAAAGAAGATAAATTTGGGTAGGATTTTTTAGTTTAGGTCACATACAAACACTTCAAAACAGATCTCATTTAAAGTACTGGAGCTCTGTTCAAGCTGGACAGGCTGGCTCCAAGAGCCTTTGCAAAAGCTTTGGAGAGTGCCCGAGGGACTTCACTAATGGATTGTTGTTTTGAAATGAGGAAAGAACTTGGAGGATTAGGTCCAGAGCAGAAGGCTGTCTGAGTGCAGCTTGCTGTTCTAAGAGGGTCATGTGGTTTTTGCAAGTAGAGAGAGAGAGAGAGAGATCAGTTCTGCAGTTTTATAATCAGCAGCTGGGACTGGAACAGGACAAGCTGGAAAGCTTGTGGAAAACTCCCATTTTGAATACGGGTTGGGAGTGCTTAGTTCACCCTGGTCAAAGCCCTTGTGGTTCATACAAGAGGAAAGATCTGGCTGTCTAATGTTTCACTTGGAATAAGGGAAACAAAAAGGAACTCTGGTGACCTGAAAGAGGTTTTCATCTGGAAAACCCTGATGGGGCAAGTTTCTTCGGCAAGACACTGAAGTGGCTGGTTAAAAGGAATCAGTTGTGGGTACAAACAACAAACAACAAATCTCTCTCTGAAAACCGACAGGAACCTTCATGAGCGGAAACCATTTACCTTTCAAGCACCAAAGCCTGGTGAACTTTATAAAGTTCAATTCTGTGCACAGTGTAAGAATTTCCTGCAACCAATGAACTTGGAGGAATGAGAAGTGAGATTGGACTGTGAATCAAAGAAATTTTCTGAACTTGCACATTACATACACGTGCGCTTAGAATTAGAAGGGAGTTAATTTAGGTGAGTTAAGATAATAGTGATAAGTTAAAGTGTGATTCTGTTTTCATGTTTAAAGATAATTTGATGCAACTTTTGTTTAAGTAACCATTTGTCTTGGTGAATATCTATTGCTGCTGGATTTTGGGGTCCTCTGGGCTCAATAGCTTGTACTGGAGTTGCATGGAATAGTACAGTGAATTGAGCAGTGGATAGTAGAGATGAAAGAGTAAACGAGGGACCCATAGAGGGGACAATGTCATGGAATGTGGAAAGGGGAGGAGAAACAAAGGTGAGAATGGTGGAGGCAGTGTAAATTATGTGTTAAATGCAGATAAAAGGTGAGGAATCCCTTCTCTGCACTGGCAAGGAGTAGAGGTGACAAGAGCCAAAGTGTGGGAAATAGAGCAGATGTATAGGAGAAATTAGGGAAATGGAATGAATTCCTTACAGAAAGCAGGAAGGGAAGAGGTTTGATCAAAGTAGGTGTGGAATTGTGGGCTTGTAGTTGATGCTGATAGCTAAACATCTGACTTGGATAGTGAGATGTCAAGGAAGGGAAGAGACTGGAACTGAGACAAGTTGTGAGCATGGATATTGTCCTTGGGGTAATGAAATGATTGAATTCTGGACGAGCACATTGAAGAGGTATTCAGTGCAATGGGAAGGGAGTTGGAGCAAGTGGGTATGGGTGCAAATGAAGCCAGCATTCAATAGACAATAGGTTCTGGAGTAGGCCAATTGGCCTGTCGAGCCAACACCTCCATTTATCAGATCATGGCTGATCTTTCTCGTTCAATTATCCCCATAACCCTTAACTCCCCTGCCCACAAGAGCTTATCCAACTCTCAAATCTATCCAGCAAATCCACCCCCACTGTTCTCTGTGGCAATACATTCCACAGATCCACAACTCTCTGGGTAAAAAAAAATTCTCATTTCTGTCTTAAATGGCCTTCCCTGTATCCTTAAACTATGCCCTCTAGTCCTCGTCTCTCCCATCATTGGGAGCATGTACTCTGATTTCACCCTGTCAAGCCCTTTGATAATCCTAAATGCCTCAATCATGTCTCCCCTCATCCAATGAAAAGAAGTATTGTGAAGTTGCATGGCTGCATCTTTGACTTTGAGAAAATGATTGGAGTTCAAGATTTTTTTCAATAGAAGAACGTATTGAATCAGGCAAAGGTGTTGGGAAGGAATTGGTTGTGTCTCTGTTCCATGAAGAAGGGTCTTCAAACCATGCTGGTGTGGGATGGAGGTGTCCAGAAATTGGACCCTCGTAGTGAAGATGAACCGATTGGGAGCAGCAAACTAGAAACTCATGGTGGGACGAATGGGTTTTTCCAGCCTTGAACAATAGACAGTCCTGCTTCTGGGTCATAGGGAGAGTTATTTTCCATTTAAATAGTACTTTTAGCATTGTACATACATTCCAAAATGCTGAACAGATGAATATTTTGAATTTGAGGCAAGTAGAATATGGAGAGCTGAGTAATGGATTAGTTTAAGTGCTTGGGTATAGGGCAGCAGCTTTAACCCTGCCCCCAGCCTCAAACTTCTTCCAACTTTGAATGCACATAAACTCAAGGAACATTCAGGTGGACTTGGGCAGTACAATACACAGGTGTCAGCAATTTGTTGGTATTGTAACTTGATTGAACTGTTCCCCACACCCCATCCCTACCTCTATAATATGCAAAATATTATTTTGTATTATTTCTATTTGTGGTCTACTTCCATATTTTTTTAAAAACTCTTGGCTTTCATTTGCCTTCCTAAGAATTTTTTTTTGTCCTTTTGTTGTTGTGATGATTTTAAAGGCTTTCAGGTTCAGATTTATTTGTCAGAGTACATACATGACATCATACAACCCTGAGATTCCTTTTTTCCTGCGGGCACAGCAGAATGACAACTAATTGGTCATGCAAAAAATAAACTGTGCACAGCATAAAACATGTAAACCAATAAAGAACTGTAAACAGATAATGAATGTAAACAAACTGCAATACAGAGAGAACAAAAAGAAAATCAATAAAGTGCACAGGTAAGAGTCCTTAAATGGGTCTCTGATTCACTTTGTCGTTGAGGAGTCTGATGGTGGAGGGGTAGCAGCTATTCCTGAACCTGGAGGTGTGAGTCTATTGTTCAAGGTCGTAAAAACCCATTTTTCCTGCCATGAGTTTCCAGTTTTCTGCTCCTAATCAGCTCATCTTCACCATGAAAGTCCAATTCTGGACACCTCCATCCCACACCAGCATGGTTTGAAGACCTTTCTTCATGGAACAGAGACTCAACCAATTCCCTCCCAACACCTTTGCTTGATTCAATGTGTTCTTATATTGAAAAACATCTTGAACCTATACCTCTTTCTGGGTGGCAGCAATGAGAATGGCATGTATGCTGGATGGTGAGGGTCTTTGATGATTGCTGCTGCTCTCTGACGGCAGTGTTCTCTGTAGATGTACTCCATAGTGGAGAAGGTTTTGCCTGGGCTGTGTCCACTACCTTTTGGAGGTCTTTATGTTCTTTCCACCACATCTCTATATTCATTTGCCAGGGTGTCTGATGTCAAACCAAACCTCCACTAACTCCTGAGGAAGTAGAGGTGCTGATGTGCTTTCTTCACAATGCCATTGGTGTGTTGGGACCAGGAAAGATCCTCCAAAATAGTGATTCCCAAGAACTTAAATTTGCTCACCCTCTCCACTTCTGATCCCCCAATGATCACTAGATTTTATACCTCTGACTTTCCATTCTTGAAGTCAACAATCAGCTCCTTAGTTTTGGTGACATTAAGGGCAAGGTTGTTGTTGGTGCACCATTCAGCCAAGTTTTCAATCCCCATCCTTTACACAACACACTACCATAGTATTGTTGGCATATTTGTAGATGGAGTCATTACTGAGCCACACAGTGGTAGATGTCGAGTGAATAGAGCAGGGGGCTATGCAAACAACCATGCAGTGTTCCATTACTGATGGAAATTGTGGAGGAGAACTTCTCACTGATTGTGGTCTGGAGGTGAGGAAATCCATGATCCAATTGCACAGTGTGGTGTTAACTCCCAGGTCTTGGAGCTTGCTGATCCGTTTTGAGTGGATGATAATGTTAAATGCCAAACTGTAGTTGATAAAGAACATCCTGGTGTATGCATCTTTGCTGTCCAGAGGTTGCAGGGCTTTGTGTAGAGCCACTGAGATGGCCTCCGCTGTAGACCTGTTACTACAATAGGCAAACTGGAATGTATCCATGTCACCTGTCAGACAGGAGCTGATAGGCTTCATCCCCAGCCTTTCGAAACACTTCATCTCTGCTACTGGTCGATCGTTATTAAGGCAGATTACTATACTCTTGATGCCTGCTTGAAACCGATGGTTACCATGCCCTTCTGGAGTGAGATATTGAAGATATCTGTGAATACCTGCTCAATTGGTTAGCACACACCATCCCGGCCGGATGATTTCCTCGGATTCACTCTCCTGAAGGCAGCACGCATGTCATGCTCAGATATTGATAGGATGGGATCATCGGGGTATATGGGGGTGCAGAGGGATGGTTCTTCGCTATTGGTGTAGAAGTCACTGAGTTCCTTTGGAATAAAAGCTTTGCCGCCTGCTACTGTACTCGACAGGTTGCAACAGCTGTCAGGTGCCCCTTGTTTCCATTTTCATCAGGAATCTCCTCTTAGCTGGGAGATGGCTTTTTTTATTTGCATAGCTCAGGGCCAGTTGTGCTTTTGGGATATAATGGTTTTAATTTCACATTTATGGTCTTTGCAATATTTTCAGGTTTTTTTTTTAAATCATGGGAGATCTCGTCCGCAGGGACAGCCAATCTGCACACCGCACGCTTGCCTTCAAGAGGCTTTTGACGAGAAACTGCGGATCAACATGTGTCGTCCTCCCCCCCGCCTTCAACGTGTCCCAGAATTGGATTGGTTGCTGCCCGTGAATGCATTTGATTGGAGAGTCTTTTGTTGGTGACGGGAGCTGTTGGTCTGATGACCAGAAGACTCTTATAGTGCGATTTAAGCAGGGGAGGTTGTGACCGTAAAAGGCTTTTCTCCATCCATTGCATTTCTAAAGAGGGAGAATTCCACCTTCAGCGCAGAACTATGGCTGGTTTATTGGCAAACTCTTTGGGTGCAATGTTGCAATTGAAAACGGCGAAGTTTTCGACGGTGCGTCAAGCTGTGAGCTATTGCACTAAAGCGGTTGATGTGTCCTTTGATAGCTGCGTGTCCAGCTACGAGAAAAGCGCTCACGCACCGCAGCACAATCTGTTGGATAATCCCGCAGATTCCAGTCCTGCCAGTGCCAGCGCCGCAGTGACAACGTCGGAGAACAAAACTCACCTGTGGAATCGTTACAACGAGATGAAAAAATTAGTTCACGGTAAGTCTGGTGAAAGAACGATAGCCTTTCTTTCGTGGCCACAGGTTTGTTTTCGGTAACGTGAGCGTGGATGACATTATGCGTGTCCTTTTTGTGCCAGTCTTAAGGTTTTTCGTTTAAGCGTTCCATTTGGAGTCCCACACCACTGGATTTGTGTTCGGAAAGTTTACTGAGGTTGAGGGCAACAGCATGAGATGTTTCATTTTGATGCGAGACCACTTGGATACATTCACAGTGGAGAATGTTATCACAACTCTGCTGTATTTTTCTAATTGAGGATACGAAAACGTGCATTAATGTAGATATTTATTAATCGTTAAGCCATACGAAATGGGCGTAGGAACTGGACGATCATCCCTTTAAATTTGCTCCGTCCCTTCACCATTTCACTGTCCCACACCACTTCTTTTAGTTCCCCTAATGCCTAACTATTCACTCCTTTGTCTTAAATAAACTTGAATATAGAACATCTGCAGCTGATGCAGAGAATTCCAAATTCATACTTTTTATAAAAAAAAACGTTTCTCCTTGATCCTTGATGGTTGCCCTTTTATTGTGGCATTACAATTTCTTGTTTGCCACAAGAGATTTTTTTAAAAATCCAACCTTATTAATAATTTTAGATGTTCAGGCCAATAGTGCTTGCAGAACAATTTCCCTAATTCCAGAAATCACCCAGATGAATCTCCATTTTATTCTGTCAAAGACTATTGATTGTATCCTTTCTTACTTTTATTTTTGCACTCGAAGAAAAAGTTTTGGATAGGAAATGTGCTTTCATATGTTCTTACTCATTCACATTGGATTTCTATTCACTGCACACTTTCTTTCTCCAACCCCCCCACCCACATCCCATGCTGGTTTCTAAGACTTGTAATTTTTGGTTTTACTGCTGTTATTGCTAAGATTAGAAACCTCTTTAAACCTCAATTGAGGATTCTGACCAGAAACAATGACTGACCATTTCTACCCATGGATGGGACCTGACTGCTGAATACCTTCAGCAGCTCCTTGATTGCTCAATATTCCAGCAAATTAGGTTTTTTTTTAAATCTTAACACCTTCAGGGAACATTGACCCTTTTGTGACAAGACCATGTTTCTTGTACGCTTTATCTCTTAATGGAATGCAAATTTGTTGAAAATTATGGAATTATCTTTAAATATTGTATTGTTTTTAATATTTTTATCTATTTTTGCAACTTAGTTTGGGCAATTTTCTTTAAAATTGTTGCATTTCATAATTAAATATGACTATGACAGTATACAGCTATCGATTGAAAGATATGACTGTAGCCATCACTGAGACACATGGTTTAATGATAAATGTGATTGTTCCAAGGGAACACAGTGTACAGGAAAGATAGGCAGGTAGGTAGAGGGGGTGGTGTGGCCCTGATGGTAAGCAATGATATTAAATCACTAGAGGGAAGGGATATAAGATCAGAAATGGTAGAATCCTTGTGTGTTGAGTTAAGAAATAGCAAGGTTAAAGGACCCTATTGACAGTTATATACAGGCCCTCAAACAGAAGTGGACTATGAGCTACAGCTGGAGATAGAAAAAGCACGTCAGAAGGAGAATGTCAAAATAATTATGGGGGAATTTTAACATCAAAGAGGATTGGGAAAGTCAGGAAGCTACTGGATCTCAGGAGAGAGAGTTTTTATAATGCGTATGGAATAGCTTTTTGGAGCAGCTTGTTGATAAGATCACCAGGGGATCGACAGTTTTGGATTGGGTGATCTGTAATGAGCCAGAGGTGATTAGGGAATTAAAGATAATGGAACCCTTAGGAAGTAATGATCATAACATGATTGAGTTCAGTTTTAAATATGAAAAGGAAAAGCTGATATCAGGTGCGTCAGTATTTCAGTGGAAAAAAGGAAATTACAGTGGTATGAGAGAGGAACTGGCACAAGTTAACTGGAAAAGATGGAGGGAGAGCAGAGCAAATTTGGATGATATTTCTACAAGAAATAAAGCAAGTACAGGATAGATATATTCCAAGAAAAAGGAAAATTAAGAATGGAAAATGGCACAAATATGGCTATCAAGAGAGGTTAAGACGAAAAGGCAGGGTATACAAGGAAGCAAAAATAGTGGAAAAACGGAGGACTGGGAAATGTAAAAACTTACAGAAAGAGACAAAGAAAGGCAATAGGAAAGAAAAGATAAATCATGAAAGGAAGTTGGCAAATAACATACAAAAGGATTCTAAAAATTTAAAAAAATATATAAAGGGTAAAAGGGAGACACGGGTAGATGTAGGACTGAAAGAAAATGATCCTGGAGAAATTATAATGGATAATAGAAATGGCAGAGGAACTAAGTGGGTATTTTGCATTAGTCTTTACTGGGGAAGGTGTTACAAGCCCAAAGGACCCCAAAACCCAGCAGCAATAGACATTCACCAAGACAAGTGGCTTTCAAAACAAAAGTTATTTTTAATCAACTTCAAACATGAAATTAAAATCAAATTTTAACTTAACTCTATACTTTATACTAATCCAAATTACCCCCTTCTAACTCTAAGCACACGTGTATGTAATGTGTGTGTAAATTCAAGAAAAGTTCTTTGGTTCACAGTTCAATCTCACTTCTTCTTCCAAGTTCTTCCAAGCAGGCAATCACCATACTGTGCACAGAATTTAACATGTATAATGTTCACCAGGCTTGGTGCTTGAAAGGTAAATGTTTACCACTCAGGAAGGTTCTTGTAGAGTTTGCAGAGAGAGATATTTGTTGCTCCAGGATTTCCACAACTGAGGTACCAACTCTAGTCACCTCAGGGTCTCGCTGATGAAACTTGCCCCATCAGGGTCTTCCAGACGGTATCACAGAGTTCCATTCCTTCCTCGATTTCAAGATAAACATCAGACAGATAGGACTTCCATCAGTTTCAAACAGTTTTCCCTGGATTGAACTTTTCAGTTACTTGTCCCACACACTGACTGACTGACTGAGCTGTTAACTCAACTCTCTCTCTTTTCCAACTGCCAACTCCAAAGAGAGCATGTGACTCATGTCTTGCAAAACCCCCACCTTCTCCAGCAAACAACAGGAGTTCTTTCTTCTTCTCAAGTTGTTATCTTAGGTAAACAATCCAGGAGTGATCTTTCTGTGCACTCTGGCAAAACGCTTGAAAAGAGCTTCCATCAACCATCGTGTCTCCAGTTCCAAACAATGGTCATTCATTTTACGATGTCAGTTCAATTAACACCTATTTGTGAAAGGTGCTTACATTCTCCAAGAGATCTTCAATATTTCTTCAGTCTTTCAAATAAGATATGTTTTAAAATGTGTGTATGTATGTGACCTACTCTAAATCTTATAAATTCTCCCCAAATATTAATATTGTTATAAAGGCAATAGCAATCTACCTGATAGTCAGAGTTTTCAGAAATTGTATTAAGTACAGTCAGGATTACTAGAGAGCTAATGCTTAGTAAGCTAAATGGACTAAATATAGGTATATCTGCCGGACTGGAAGAGGTGCACCCACGGATTCTGAAGGAGGTGGCTTTGGAGATTGTGGAGGCATTGAAATTGATTTTCCAGAAATTAATAGACTCTGGCATGTGGTTCCAGAGGATTGGAAGATCATAAATGTAGTTCCACTGTTTAGAAAAGAGGGAGGCAGAAAAAAGGAAATTTATAGGCCTGTTAGTATTGTGTCGGTTGTTGGGAAGTTAATGGAGTCGATTCTCAAAGATGAGGATATGAAATACCTAGAGGTGCATGGCATGATGGGTCCAAGCCAGCATGGGTTCATGAAGGAAAAATCCTGCCTGACCAACCTAATGGAATTTTTTTGAAGAAATCTCAAGTAGGATGGACAAGGGAGAGGCTGTGGATGTTGTGTATTTGGATTTTCAAAAGGCCTTTGATAAGATGCTGCATAAAAGGCTGCTTAATAAGATGGGAGCCCATGGAGTTACAGGAGAGATATTTGATTGGGTGGAGCATTGACTGATAGGCAGAAAGCAAAGGGTGGGAATAAAGGGATCCTGTTCTGGTTGGTTGCCGGTTACTAGTGGTGTTCCACAGGGGTTGGTGTTGTGGCAGCTTCTTTTTACAATGTATATCAATGATTAAGATTATAGACCGAATGGTTTTGTGGTGAAGTTCACAGATGACACCAAGATAGGAGGTGGAGTAGGAAGTGTTGAAGAAACCGAAAGGTTGTTGAGACTTGGACAATTTAGGAGAGTGGGCAAAGAAATGGCAGATGAGATACAATGAGAAATGTACAGTTGTACATTTTGGAAGAGGAAATACAGGCAGATTATTATTTTGGTGGGGAGAGATTTCAAAATTCACAAGTGGAAAGGGACTTGGGGGTCCTAAAGGTTAATCAACAGGTTGGATTGGCAGTAAAGAAAGCAAATGCTATGTTGGCATTGATTTCAAGGGGAATAATGTATAAGAGTAAAGAGGGGATGATGAGGTTCTATGGGGTACTGGGTCTATTTTTTTTCCCTTATTTTAGAAAGGTTGTAATAATGTTGGAGAGAATACAGAGAAGATTTACCTGGAATGCAAGGACTAACATATGAGGAATACGTAGCAGCTCTTGGATTCTTATTCTTTGGAGTATAGAAAAATGAGAGGAGATCTCCTAGAAACATATCAAATACTAAAAGGATTGGACAGAGTACTGTGTGAATCCAGGTTAAGAGGGCACAGACTTAGAATTAGAAGGTACCCATTTGAAACCGAGATGAGGAGAAATCTCTTTCACTAGAGGGTCGTGGATTTGTTGCCACATGCAGCTATGGAGGCAGGATCATTGGGGGAGTTTGATAGATATCAAATTAGTCAAGGTATCAAGGGTTATGGGGAAAAGGCCGGAACTGAGAACCAGATGTGAGAACAGTTTAGCTCGGGGTGGATTTGCAGAGCAGACTGAATGGGCCAAATGGCCTACTTCTGTTCCTTTTTTTGTGATCTTGTGAATATGGCAGTGTCACCGTCACTCAACATAAAATTCATTGTTATGATGAGTTTGCACCAGGATCCCTCAATGAGGTCCCCAGTTAAGCATGTTCTCTAATACAAAGCGACCTAAAATGGATTATACAGATAACCCCAAAATTGGTGGTGTGATGGACAATGACGAATGCCGTCTAAGGTTACATCAGGATCTGGATAAACCAGGAAATTGGACTAAGGAAGTTAATGTAGATAAGTGTGAAGTGATGCATTTTGGTAAGGTAAACCATCAGCAGATGCATAGAGTTGCATAGTAAATAGCAGCAGTGTTGTAGAACAGACCTATGGGTGGGAGTACATTGTTCCTTAAAAGTGGTGATAGAGGTGGACATGGTGGTGAAGAAGGCGGAGGAATACAAAAGTTGGGACATCGTGTTACAATTGTACAAGATATTGATGAGACCACATTTAGTGTGCAGTTCTGGCAGTGGCAGATTAACTATTAGGCTGAGTAGGCTTACGTCTAGGGGCCTGGAAGAGAGGGGTTACTGGGCAAGAGCAGGGACAATTCTTTTGACCCCAAAAGTTCAATCGACCCCCTACCCCGGCTTTTATTGACCCTCTGGATAGTCCCATCGACCCCCAGTGATATTGACCACTTTGGAGACCCCTAATATGTTATTTAACGTAACTTAATGTCACTTTATTCTATTCAATGAAAAGTGGGCAGGGGGAGAAAGTCAGGGGGAACCTTCTTAAAGTTCAGCCTAGGGGTTCAGGTGGTCCGAGTGCCGTCAATTTTGTTTAGGATTTAAACGACCTGTTAAAGGATCTGAGAATGGTTTTATTGAAAATCCTGCGTCCTCGAGTTCTGCACCCAAGATGCCGGCACCTATGATCAGCATCAGCCATGAGGGATTGCAGACTGCAATAAAGTGGAGGACTGGCACAGGGACCAGAAGGAGAGGCAAAGAAGTGGATCCACGAGGCGGTGGATCAGTGAGGGGCTCTGTGGCTGAGGAATACACAGGCAGTGAACTGTTGGTGACTTGAGAGGAATCCATGCTGGCTGCAGGAGACTGCAGTTAAGGGACTTGTACCAGGCTGGAGACTGGTTCAAGACTGACTGAAGGGGTACGAGGTGTTGGAACTGGGATGCGAGATGGTGCCGATGGCAATGAGTGGTTCCTAGTTTTGCCGGAGGATTGGATCTGGAACTCAGGTTGCTGATGGTGTGGACTGAACTCTGTGTGGCTGCAGGGGCTGCGGGAGCACTGGAGGCAAATCTGACTGAAAAAGGTGCTTCAGGCAATTTCTGCTGATGGCGATCTGTCTGCCTTACAGCAGACAAAAGGCAATTTCGTGTAATATGAGTTTTTAATTACATGACAATAAATTGAATCTTGAGGATGAGGTGAATAATCTTTTTTTATCCCCTTGGGAAGGGTGTTTTATTTAAAAAAAACAATTAGAGGCCTTAGATTGAAGGTGAAAGGAGGAAGATTTATAGGGAGGGCAACATTATCATTCAGGGATTTGGGATGTGGAATAACTTGCCAGAAGAATTGGTAGAATTACAACATTTAAAAGATATTTGGACAGGCAGAGGAATGGATTAGAAGGACATGGACCAAATGAAGGCAGATGGGATAAGTTCGGGCAAGCAATTTGGTTGATCATGTAAGTTTGCCTGAAGTGCCTGTTTCTGTGTTGTTTAACTCTCCAACTTTTGTCTGTCCATGATTTCTTCCACTGTATATTGTTTTTATAAATTTTAAAATTTTTCACACTATGAACCATACTAACCAAAATACACACAAACATTTCCCTCTTGAATATACACAGTGTCATTTTCTCCCCTTTTCCCCCCCTCCCTTCCGTCCCTCCTTCACCCCCCTCCCCTCCCCACCCACTCAACGTTCAACCTCTATGATACATTAAACCCATTAAGCAATGTCATCACACAATGAAAATAAACAAGAAATTTGTGTCATCTACTTTTACATACTGGGTCAGTTCATTTCGTCTTCTTCTCCTTCTGTCATTTTAGGCGGTGGAGGTCCACGGTAGGACTTCTCTGTTGTGTTCCATGTATGATTCCCAAATTTGTTTGAATACTGTGATGTTATTTCTTAAATTGTATGTTATTTTTTCCAATGGAATACATTTATTCATTTCTATGTACCATTGCTGTATTCTCAGGCTATCTTCTAATTTCCAGGTTGACATAATACATTTTTTTGCTACAGCTAAGGCTATCATAGGCACCTGTCTTGGGTGCATTTTACAAAATATTTTTCAGGAAAACAATTTGGAGTAGCTTGACTTCCCAAACAAGTATTAATTTTTCCCACAACTATTCCATTACATTTCTCACAATATCATCACATTTTATTTTTGAATATAACTATCCATGAGCACCCACCTTTTTTGTCCAATGTAATTCTTCTTGACGATATCTTTGATGTTATCAATTATTAGCGGGTCTACCACTGTGCTCCTTTTCCATTTATTTTTCAAAATGTCAGTACCTAGAATATTTAATTCACACCCTTGGTAATCAAGTAACCAAACATTTGAAAAAATAGCTTTAGATCAAACCTATTTATGTCAGTTATCTGTTGTCATGTTTTCTGCTTTCAGTTAGATAAACTGGTCTTCATTTTATGTTTCTTATTTTTAATCTTGTGTGACCACACAGTGAACAATTGGTTAAATACACTCTGCTAGCTATTATGTAATGAAGAAAGTAAATACATCCACAGTGCAAGATGTAACTTTTTTTTTCATTGACCATTCCGTTTCAGAGGTTGCAGAAGGATACAGTTAAGGTAGGTGAGTGGGCCAAGGTCTGGCAGATGGAGTGCAACGTTAGTAAATGTGAGGTCATCCACTTTGGTAGGAAAAAGAGAGCAGATTATTATTTAAATGGTGAAAATTTGCAGCATGTTGAAGGACTTGGGAGGGCTTGTGCATGAATCGAAAAAAGTTGGGTTGCAGGTACAACATGTTATGAAGAAGGCAAATGGAATGTCGGCCTTCATCGCCAGAGGAATTGAATTCAAGAGCAGGGAGGCCGTGCTGCACCTGTACAAGGTGTGGCCGCATCTGGAGACCTGTGTGCAGTTCTGGCCTCCATACTTGAGGAAAGATATACTGGCCTTGGAGGCAGGCCAGAGGAGGTTCACCAGGTTGATCCTGGAGATGACCAATGAAGAGAGACTAAATTGCCTGGGATTATATTCACTCGAATTCAGAAGAATGAGAGGTGATCTTATAGAAAAATATAAAATTATGAAAGGGCTAGATAAGATAGAGGCAGGAAAATTGTTTTCACTGGTAGGTGTGACCAGAACTAGGGGACACAGCCTCAAGATTCATGGGAGTAGATTTAAGACTGAGATGAGGAAAAACTTTTTTACCCCAGAGAGTAGCAAATCTGTTGAATTCTCTGCCCAGGGAAGTGGTTGAGGCTACTTCATTAAACATATTTAAGGTTTAGTTAGATGTATTTTTACATAAAAAAGGAATTCAGGGAAATGGGGGGAAAAGGCAGATGGATGGCATTGAGTCAATGATCAGATCAGCCATGATCTTATTGAATGGCAGAGCAAGTTTAAAGGGCTGGGTGGCCTGCTCCTGTTACTTATATTCTTAAGATTTCTTTTGTGAGTCCATCTGCAAGAATATAAATGTTGTAGATTTTGGCCAGACTTCTGAAATTCTGCCTTGGCTTCCCTGAGCCCAACATAGCTATAGTTGCAAAATGTGTCTATTATGACCACACAAAGCCTCGAAGCCACAGATGATCCCTCCGCTCTGCCCACACTAATTCCTGAGTCACTTTGAATACCAATGAGCTTAAAGTTGGACAGAGATTATTTTTGTGGTTTGAACCATTGTCTCATCTACTACTGTGGCATTTGGCCAGTTACCTACACCACATTTTCAGTGCTACATTTGGCATTGATCTGGATGTTAGCTGAAAAATAAAGTTGAGTGGTACTGGAGTTTGAGCATCCTGTAATTTGCCACTGAAATAATGCAGAAGAGGGAGTACTTCAAAAGACCATGAGGTAAAGGAGCTCTGCCATTCCATCATGAGTGGATCCATTCTCCCACTCATCCCCATTCTCCTGCCTTCTCTCCATAACTTTGGTGCTCTGTTCAATCAGATACCTATCAACTACAGTGTCTGCAGATTTTTTGTGTTTTACACCTTTCATCTCTGCCTTAAACATACCCAGCAACCTGGTTTCCACAGTTGCAAATTCCAGAGGTTCACCACTCTCTAGCTATCTCTGCTTTAAATGGGTGTCCTCTTGTCCTTGACTCCTCTACCATGGGAATCAACTTTGCCTTTGTCAGGAAACATTTGAAATGCTTCTTCACACTCATTGATCTGAACTCCAAGGAGTACAGTCCAAAAGCTTTCAAATGTTCCTCAAAACTTGATCCCTTCCTTCCCAAAATAATTCTTGTAAATCTTCTCTGAACCCTCTCCAATGCCAACACATTCTTCCTTAAATATGGAGCCCAAAACTGTATCCCTACTCCAAGTAAGTCCTCACCAGTGCTTTATAAAACGTCAACATCACCTCCCTTTTCTTGTATCTTATTTCTCTGGATATGAATGCCAACATTGCATTCGCCTTCTTCACCACCTGAAGAAGGTGAATAATCTAAAGGTTAACCTTTAGGGTATCTTGCACGAGGACTCCCATGTCTCTTTGCACCTCAGAATTTTGAATTTTCTCCCCATCTATTTCCTTTACCAAAGTGCATGACCGTACACTTTCCAACATTGTATTTCATTTGCTGCTACTTTGCCTATTCTCCTAATCTAAGGCTCTCTGCAGCCTCTCCATTTCCTCCTTGCTACCTTCCCCTTCACCTACCTTTGTATCATCTACAAACTTAGATACAAAGCAATTTATTCCTCAATCCAAATAATTAACATACAATGTCAAAAAGAAGTGGCCGCCAGCACTAACCTCTGCGGTTCACCATGGGTAACCGGTAGCCAACCAGTATAGGATCTCTTTATTCCCACTCTCTGCTTCCTGCTGATCAGACAATGCTTTTCCCATGCAAGAATCTTTCCTGTAATTCCCTGGGCTCCGCCTCATGTGCGCAACATGTGAAAGTCCAATATATACAGCATCCACCACATGTCCTTTGTCTAGTCTGCTTGTGGTTTCCTCAAAAAATTGCAGTAGGTTCATCAGGCAAGATTTTCCCTCAAGGAAACCATGTTGACATTGGCCTATCTTGTCATGTACCTCCAGGTATTCTTGACAATTGACTCTTAACAACTTTCCAACCACCTATGCAAGGCTAACAGTTCTATAATTTCATTTTTACTGCTTCTCTCCCTTTTTAAAGAATTGAGTGACATTTGCAATTTTACAGTCCTCCAAAACCATGCCAGAATTTATAGATTCTTGGTAGGTCTTTATGAGTGCCTCAACAATCTGTATAGCCATTTTTTTTAGCAACCTGAAGATGCTTTCCATCTGATCTGGGAGACTTATCTACTCTTAGACCATGCAGCTTCCCAAGCATCTTTTCTCTGGATGTTCGACTGCACCCACCACTCTTCCCTGCACTTTTGAAAGTCTGGTATACTGCTAATATCTCCTCAGTGCACTGATGCAGTCCCTCTACCATCTCCTTGTCTCCCATTATAATTTATTCAGCATAATTTTCTATCAGTGTTAATCTACTCTTGCCCCTTTTTAAAAAAACTCTTAGTATATTTAAAAAAGCTTTTAGAATCCTTTTTGTTGTTATTTGCTAGCCTCCTTTCAAAGTTCATATTTTCCTTCCTCGTGACCAAGTTGCCTTCTGTATTTTTTTCAAACTTGACAGAGTTCTGCCCATCTTTTCTCATCAATTGTAATATTTAAATTAACCTCCCATTTGTCTAGATTTATGTATTCCCTTTTTAATAGTGCCTGCTTGTAATAAAAGATACATTGCAGAAATAAATTTATTTGTATAATCTCTCCTAATAAGAACCTCCAAATCACTACAAGCTGGCAAATACATTGTTTGACCTAATTCTTCCCGCAAGTACCCCCTCAGTTGAAGATAGCAAAAGGGTGCATTTCGAGTAATTCCATATTTATTTCTTAACTGTTGAAATGACATCAGTTGACCTTGTTCATAACAATATTCTACATTTTTAATACTGTTATGAAAGCAAGTATTTAAAAATGGTTATCTTTAGTAAAAGATATTATTTTGAATCATTGGTGTTTTTAGTGATATATTTCCTTTTGCACCTATTTCATTATTTATCTTATTTCAAATATTTAAGCAAAGGTGTCTCCTTCCCACCAGTTATTAACTTTGAATCCCATTGATAAATAAATTCATCTGCTAATTTCTCTCATTTTATCCATCTCTATTTTAACCCACACAGGTTTTCCTGATCCCTCAAATAAAGAAATCTCAATTGAGCTACAGAATAATAATTCTTAAAGTTAGGAAGTCGCAAACCTCCCAATTCATATTTCCATATTAATTTTTCTGAACATAGTCTTGACATTTTATCTTTCCAAAGAAATTTTCTTATGTTTATTTAATTCTTAAAAGAACTTTTGAGGTAACCATATAGGTAAAGTTTGAAAAAGATATTGTATCTATGGAAAGATATTCATCTTAATACTGTGTACCCTGCCTACTAGTGTTGTCGGTAAAGTCATCCATTTTTTCAAATTTTCTTTAACCTTTTTGTATAAATTATTTAAATTATTATCTCCAGATCCCTAAATATTTAATCTCTTCCTTTGGCCATTTAAATTGAGTATTCGACAAAGAATATAATCTCCTTGTGTAAGGGGCATAAATTTGCTTTTTATCCCAATTTGCTATGTAACCTGAAATCTTACCATTTTCTTCCAAATTGAAATGTAATTTACATAAAGAAGTCTCTGGCTCAGTCAAATAGATCAAAACATCTTCTGCAAATAAACTAATTTTGTACTCCTCATGACCAAATCACTCCTAATTATTTCAGCCAGTGATTCTATAGCTAAACTAAACAAAGCTGGAGATAAAGGACAATCTTGTCTACTAGATCTTCCCAAATAGAATGGATCGGAGATTTGTCCATTAGTTACTACTTTTGCCTTAGGACCTGTGTATGCAAAGTTTAGGGCTAAATATGTAAGAATGTACTGCCAACCTCTTAAGACCTGTAAAATCTTCTTCCCTAAAGATGTTTAATATAAACACTGTAAGAATCTAGTGTGAGCCAACCCTTTCTGCAATCCAGATTGAAATTACTTTTTCATGCTTTTATTACTCTTTTTATATAATTCTTTTCTGTAACTATAGATTGTATAGTGGTGGGGGATAAGAGGGAAGAAAGGCTGGGTGGGGTAAGGGGAGGGTTTAATACCATGCCATCACTGTAATTTTCAAACTTAATTAAGTACTGACTTTGTATAATTATTCATGGATGAAAACTTTAAATAAAATATTTATTTTAAAAATTAAAAATAAATCCCAGGTATCCACAGATGATGGATGAAATACTGTAATGCCAGGATGTCACAGTGGTGAATAAATAATCCAATTAATTCAAGGTAGCAGGGCTCCAAAAGAATTCATCCACAAGTGATCCAGAATCACTACTGACAGGAGAGGTCCCAGAGGACTGGAGAATAGCTAATGTACTCTCTTTCAAGAGGGGTAAAAGAATAATCCAGAAAACTATAGGCCAGTAAGCCTCTCATCAGGTTTGTAAAATAGAAGGGCAGTAACTGATAGAACTTTATAAAATTAGGAGAGGCATAGATAAGGTAGATGGTCAGAATCTTTTCTTCCCAGGGTCAAAATGTCAAATACAAGAAGACGTGCATTTAAGATGAGGGGAAGAGGAGGAGGGTGGGAGAGTTTAAAGATATATCAGGTTTTTTTTTACACAGAGTGGTAGATGTCTGGAATGGACTCCCAGGTGTAGTGGGGGATGTAGCATCATAGAATCAGCATTTATTGTCATGAACATGACATTAAATTTGTTGTTTTGAGGCAACATTACAGTGACTGCAAATTTTGCAATAATTTACATTTAAGAATGAATAAATTAATGCAAAAAGTAAGGGAGAGTGAAATAGTGCCAGTGGTTCATTGTCCATTCAGATATCTGATTGCTGAGGGGAAGAAGCTGTCCTTGTGCTGCTGGGTATTTGCCTTCAGGCTCTTGTACCTCCTTCCCGAAGGTAGCAGTGTGAGGAGGGCATGGCCTAGGTAGTTTGGGCTCTTGAGGGTAGAGGCTGCTTTCTTATGACACTGTCTGTTTTAGATGTCCTCAATGGAAGGAAGACTGATACTCATGATGGTACGAGCTGAGTTCACAACTCTGTAGTTTTTTGTCTTGTCCTGTGCGTTGGCAGAATGCTATCTATGATACACCTACAGAAATTTGCAAGAGTCTTTGATAACAGACCAACTTTCCTTAAACTCCTTGCAAAGTATAAATGCTGGCGAGGCTTCTTCATGATTGCATCGATGTGTAGGCCTCAGGACAGATCCTCAGAGATGTTGAAGTCCAGGAATTCAAAGCTCCTGACACTTTCCACTGCTGAGTAGAATAGATAGTTGAGTTTAACTATCACTGGTGAATAGATTTTGTTTTGAGAAAGCTAAACTAAAATTTATTGCTCTCTGGTTATTTTTCTTGTTTGTTTAAAATGAATATAATTGGAAATTTAAGGGATTTGAGCCTCTCCCTTTTTCCCTTTTGACACATTATAGATATGACAATTCTGAGATCACTGAAAGGTCTTCAGCATTTTTCAAATACACTTGTTTTTCTTTCTCCCCAGAACTTATTCCTCCTGGAATCTGCAACATTCTCAATCCTGCAAATATTTATTCAAATAATGAGGTTAAGTTGGGGAACATTGAAATTTATGGATTTGACTATGATTATACCCTTGCGCAGTATTCCAATTCTGTACACACAATGATATTTGACACTGCACGTGAAATCCTCGTTGATCAATACAAGGTACGTTATCCATCAATGGGTTCTGATGGAAGACCATCAGTGTGAAATGTTAACTATTTTTCCCTTCACAGATGCTGGTTGACCTGAGTATTACCAACATCCTTTTTTATTTTTTGCATTTTCCATTTGTTGCTTTATGATGTGCCTTTGCCAACCTTCAAGGGAGAGCTGTCAAATATAACATTGGAACATCCAAAAGCAAATAGATACTGTTGGTAGATAATGAAATGTGGAGAACCTCAACATTTTAATCTTGTGCCTCCAGTCTGTAAGGCTACAGTTCTTATTGATACTGTTGATAGATAATGAAATGTGGAGAATCTCAACATTTTAATCTTGTGCTTACAGTTTGTAAGGCTACAGTTCTTATTGATAGCAAATATATTTTCATTGGCTGTGAGGTGATTAGAAAAAGACTCCTCTCATTCGGTGGTGGTAATTTCCACAAAGGTTTGTTGCATCAAAATAAATGTCAGACAATTGGAGTGTTGAGTATAAATTGTAGAAAATTTTTTTTTAAATCTTCAATTCTCCCAGAGGATGGTGAATCAATGAAATTCTGTTTCTAAGTTCTGTGGATGTTAGATTAAGGAGGAGGTAAATTGCTCTGAAAGAACATGGAATGGAGAACTAGTAGATCAGCCATGATCATGAATGCAGGGTCAAGTTTGAGAGCCAGTTGGTCTACTATGTTCCATATTCTCTGGTGCTAGATAAGAAACCGGAGTAGACCAGCCTGTTCTACCATGTATCAGTTTCCTGATCCTTCCCCCATACTCCTCAATTTCCTTGTAGTTTAAATGCCAGTCAAACTGTCTTGAAATTAGTCATTGAAATTCTCTGTCCAAAAGTGACTGTGAAGATGGAGTCAATGGCTCAGTACTTTTCTGAGTGTAGGAATGGACGACTCCTTAAACTGAAACTATCCCTTCTTCATTCTCCTCCAAGATGGTTTGGACAGCTATGCTGAAAGTCCCTTTTGAATCTTGTCTTCCAATAACATTTGGGGTGGCATAGTTGGCGTAGTGGTTAGGGCAATGCCTTTGTAGCACCAGCGGTTGGGACCGGACTGGGTTCAAATCCCGTGCTGTCTATAAGGAGTTTGTATGTTCTCCCCGCATCTACGTGGGTTTTTTTCGGGGGCTCCAGTTTCTTCCCTCTGTTCAAAATGTATTGGGGGTGTGGGTTAATGGGGTGTAAACTCCAATGAGTGCAAGAACAAACACCTCAACCTTTCTTCAGTCATTGACTATTTTGCTCCTCTAATGCACACGTCAAACTCAGGCCCACGGGCCAAATTTGGCCCATGATATAATTATATTTGGCCCGCAAGATCATATCAAATATGTATTAGAGTTGGCCCGCTGGCCGCCGCGCCAGTATAGCGCATGCACAGCTAATACTACAAATCCCAGAATGCTTTGCAAATGCATTGGCGCCGGCCCGTCAGCCCGCTAATCGCCCCCACCTCCTCTCTTTACTTTCATTAGTATCTGTGACCTGTCGCCTAACTCACATGTAATAAACCCCTTACGAAAAATGGCCAAACCAAAGACCGAAAACAGGACCTTTCAAGACAGGTGGGAGGCAAACTCTGACCCCAGAGTTTGGTGAACTTGCATCTAAGAAGAGATGCCAAGTATCTGGTTTAGACCCAGGTGCATCAGAGTAAATCACAGTGTAGCAAGCTAAGCTTGGATTAATATTTTCTTTGGTTAACTTTGGACTGTTCATAGTTGAAAGATTGGATTTTCATTGAAGCAAGTTGTTATTTTTTTGACTTTTTGGCTTGTGGGAAAAAAAGCATGTAAAAGGAGCTTAAAGGCTATAGAGAAATATTATTTATTGATTATTTTATTTCTCATTTGTTAATGCTTCTTCTGGAAATAGTTTAACCAAAACTATTATTAAACATTTATTTTAATAAAAGTTTAACATTACATATGTTGAAAGAAGAGAAAACATGCAAATGTTGTTGAATATTTTCAATAAATATTTAGTTTGGCCCACGACTTAGTCCAAGTTTTTAATTTTGGCCCTCTGTGAATTTGAGTTTGACACTCCTGCTCTAATGAAATGTGTCCTTCCTTCAGTATGGACACTGTATATAATATTCCAGCTGCAGTCCTATTTTTGAACTCTGTACACCTTTCAACAGAGCCTAACATTTCCAGTAAACTTCTTGTACCTGCACAATAATGTGTTCTATGAGCTACAGTCCCAAAGATCTATTCCACTCTTAACGTTTTGCTCTGTTTAAATAATTTTGTGTTGTTGTTTTTCCTTCCACTCTGGACAAGCTTGCATTTTTCCACCCTGTGCAAAGTTTGCTAACTTCTTGACCATTGGCTGAGCCTTTTCATTTCCCATGCAAGCTCTTTGCATCGGCCCTGAAACTTGCTATCCCCCAATAGCATAGATACAAGATGTAGCCCTGGAGCTTGTGAAAGAAAAGGCAGGTAAATGGAATACTGTGAATGATATTACAAAGGAGACCATATCGGAGGGAATGGGTTGAGAGTGATCTTTGGGGTATACCTAAAATGGATGAGAGGGGGGGGGGGGTGGGGGGTGGCTTGGGAGGAGGGGGGGGGAGAAAAAATCACTGTAAATGTGTGGAAAAGAAAAAGTGTATATCATGGATATTGTGATTTATGGTGTGAAAAATAAAAAATTTAAAAAAAAAAAAGAGAGAGAGTGATCTTTGGGGGGAGTGCTCAGGTAGGAATTTTGAGACTGCAGGTGTGTGTGTGTGTGTGTGTGAAGTGATGGTATTACTGAAGATGCATGGTCTCTGATCTGAATGGTGGAGCCAAATAAATTGGTCTAGAAGCAGAACTAGTGTTCTTTACCAGCTGGAATAAGAGCCACTAGATACATGTGGTTTGATTTTTTTTTTCAGTCTGACTTCACTGACCAATTGTTAGCTGATGTATCAACTGCCATTCTACAAAGTGAAAATGAGTCCTTTTTAGTATCAAGGACTGTTTCTGACATTTGCTGTTTTTGGACGGAAGAACAGTTGGGTGTTTCTGATGACTTTTCCTTCATAATCCAGAGGGAATGAGTTAACTGATCGTCAAGATGTTAATTTTTACCTCACTCCAATTGTCATTTTAGCAGAACAGTTAGCAAGGCTGCAGTTAGCACATATCTATTACAGTGCCAGCGACCTGTGTTCAAATCTGGTGCTGTCTATAAGGAGTTTGCATGTTCTCCTTGTGTCTGCATGGATTTCCTCCAGGTGCTCCAGTTTCCTCTTACCCTTCAAAATGTATGAGGGTTGTAGGCTAATTGGGGTATTGGGCACCATGGCATGGGCTTGTGGGCTGGAATGCCCTTTTACTATTGCTGTATGTCTAAACTGAGGTCCTCCATCAGCCAGCTCCCCACCATGACTACCAGCCCCCCCACATCTCCATCGGGCACACAAAACTCAAAACGGTCAACCAGTTTACCTATCTCGGCTGCACCATTTCATCAGATGCAAGGATCGACAATGAGATAGACAACAGACTCGCCAAGGCAAATAGCGCCTTTGGAAGACTACACAAAAGAGTCTGGAAAAACAACCAACTGAAATACCTCACAAAGATAAGCGTATACAGAGCCGTTGTCATACCCACACTCCTGTTCGGCTCCGAATCATGGGTCCTCTACCGGCACCACCTACGGCTCCTAGAACGCTTCCACCAGCGTTGTCTCCGCTCCATCCTCAACATCCATTGGAGCGCTCACACCCCTAACGTCGAGGTACTCGAGATGGCAGAGGTCGACAGCATCGAGTCCACGCTGCTGAAGATCCAGCTGCGCTGGATGGGTCACGTCTCCAGAATGGAGGACCATCGCCTTCCCAAGATCGTATTATATGGCGAGCTCTCCACTGGCCACCGTGACAGAGGTGCACCAAAGAAAAGGTACAAGGACTGCCTAAAGAAATCTCTTGGTGCCTGCCACATTGACCACCGCCAGTGGGCTGATAACGCCTCAAACCGTGCATCTTGGCGCCTCACAGTTTGGCGGGCAGCAGCCTCCTTTGAAGAAGACCGCAGAGCCCACCTCACTGACAAAAGGCAAAGGAGGAAAAACCCAACACCCAACCCCAACCAACCAATTTTCCCTTGCAACCGCTGCAATCGTGTCTGCCTGTCCCGCATCGGACTGGTCAGCCACAAACGAGCCTGCAGCTGACGTGGACTTTTTACCCCCTCCATAAATCTTCGTCCGCGAAGCCAAGCCAAAGAAGATGTCTAAACTTAAATGAATTCATAGCATGTGGACATAACTGACAGTGCCCAACATTTTACTTTCAATCCTAATTTGCCTCTGAACTGCGGAGACAGTTAAGACCCAGAAAACGCTTGTTGGCAACATCAGATAATTTTCCACAATGTTCCCACAAATACATTCTTCCAGTGTGTTCTCTAAATCGGCCATTCTCAAGTTGAGTACTCTGCTCAAAGTGTATGGGGGCCCTGTGAAACAGTCAAATTTAGTTGGTTCCTTCCATTCTTTTTTTCCTTCCACCTACATTAAAAGAACATTTTTTTAAAAATATATGTTTTCATTCTGTGGCCTTTCTTAAATGTTCTGTGGCCCTCACTTAGAATGGCTGGAGTCACCTAAAGAGTTTTACAAGGGTTCTAATCAAGAGATCCCACTTGCAACATTGACATGCAATTATTTTCCTGATTTCTGTTCATTTGCTTCTCAGCTCCAACAACCTGGGTTCAATCCTTGGGTGCTGTCTGGGTGAAGTTTGTTTATCTCTGTGAAGCCCCTTTCACATGCGTCCCACTAAATTGGCCATTCATTGTCCTGGGATAGGAATGGGTGTTTGGCTTTTCATACTTGACCACTCCTAACTGGGACACTGAACACATTCACACTTGCAAAGAGCCATCCCTGGGGTTAGGACTGTTCTACCTTCTACCAGTGATGTCATGACGCATAGAGTGATGGTGGACCTGCCCTAAATCCTGATCAATGTATTATGATATTATATTTGAACAAAATGAATCATAATATGATTACACCACAGTATGAGCCCTACAGCCCTTGTTGTTGTTGGGCTGACCTATATAAACCTTTATAAGGGACCGTGGGAAAATGCTAGCAATAAATAGTAATAGTGGATCATTTTTAAATGGTGGGAACATTGGTAGTGCTATGGCGCTCAGTTTATACAGTATGGGTAAGTTTGTAATGCTATGGTGCACAATTTATATAGCGTGGGAAAATTGGTAGTACTATCGTGTACAATTTATAAATACCATGGGGGAAAAGCAATGGCAGACCTGCCTTCCCAGAATTCCATGCAGCAGAGAAAGAGCTGTATGCCTGGCTGCATACATGGAGCATTCATAGAGGGATTTCTCTTCCGCCCGCATGACATTCTGGGAAGTCAGGTTTACCATTACTTTTTTCCCCCACAGTCTTTATAAATTGTGCGCTATAGCACTACCATTTTTCCCACGATGTTTAAAAATTGTCCATTATTGCTATGTATTTCCTCTCTCTCTCTCTCTTTCCCCCCCCCAAACCACTGTGACTTTCTCATGGCAAAGTTTATACCTTTTTAATCTTTTCTTCCTGCACTGAAGCAAAAACTTGGGTCATTTCAATCTCACAATGCAGTTACCCCTTTCACACTTGCCTGATTGTAACGCCAGCATCTGCAGATGCCCGGGATTGTTCTAGGGGTCAAGGCCGTCAGTCCCCGGCGTTGAGTTGATTTTGCTTTCACACTAGATACTTTAAAGGCCGATTGGTGTTTGATTCCTGACTCCTGGGATCACTTGCAAGTGTGAAAGGGGCTTGAGATTGCATGAGTTTCTCCTGAGTGCTCCAGCTCCCTGCTCCACATCTGCGTGTTTTCTCCCCCTCCCCCCACTTCAATCCTGAAGATCTACTGATAGATAAGTTGCCTATTGAAAATGAATCCCTTGTATGGGTGAGTGGCAAAAGAGTCAAAGTGGAGTTGATGGGAATGTAAAGGGGAATAAGTTGTTGAGGTACAGGGAAGTAAGTAGGGAATGAGTTGATGTTCCTGAAAGATGGCATGGAGCAAATTGGCTAAATTGCCTACTTTTGTGTTGTAGCAAATAAACCTTTTATGATCCTAAACTTTGACTTTTTTTGTAAACTAATTTTGAGTCTTCTGTATGATAATGGGTGTTCTTTCATTGTGTTTCTATCAGTCACTATGAAACTATTCCTGGCAGATTCAGGATGATTAATGCAGTTCATTTGCACAAGAGCAAAAGGAGCTATCAAGTGTCGAATCTAAATCGGCTCCACTAATTGTCAGATTTTTAAATTGTGTTTCATACCTCTGTTAAATAGTTGACAAACGAAATGAATATTATATTAGAATGTTACAATTTCAAGATTTTAATTGCTTGGTTGAGAAAGTTTATGCCTAAAATTATTTGCATCATCATTTATTTGTAAAGATACTGTGGTAGTCATGATGGCTTTTTTTCCCAGGGGAAGTGGTAAAAGATGACCATTTTACAAGTTTTCTGGGGTCATAGGAACTTTGAGATACTTCCCAAGGATCCAATACAAATGCAGCACTGCCAGGGCATTCGCAGATACTGCCAGGGCATTCGCAGATACTGCCAGGGCATTCGCAGATACTGCCAGGGCATTCGCAGATACTGCCAGGGCATTCGCAGATACTGCCAGGGCATTCGCAGATACTGCCAGGGCATTCGCAGATACTGCCAGGGCATTCGCAGATACTGCCAGGGCATTCGCAGATACTGCCAGGGCATTCGCAGATACTGCCAGGGCATTCGCAGATACTGCCAGGGCATTCGCAGATACTGCCAGGGCATTCGCAGATACTGCCAGGGCATTCGCAGATACTGCCAGGGCATTCGCAGATACTGCCAGGGCATTCGCAGATACTGCCAGGGCATTCGCAGATACTGCCAGGGCATTCGCAGATACTGCCAGGGCATTCGCAGATACTGCCAGGGCATTCGCAGATACTGCCAGGGCATTCGCAGATACTGCCAGGGCATTCGCAGATACTGCCAGGGCATTCGCAGATACTGCCAGGGCATTCGCAGATACTGCCAGGGCATTCGCAGATACTGCCAGGGCATTCGCAGATACTGCCAGGGCATTCGCAGATACTGCCAGGGCATTCGCAGATACTGCCAGGGCATTCGCAGATACTGCCAGGGCATTCGCAGATACTGCCAGGGCATTCGCAGATACTGCCAGGGCATTCGCAGATACTGCCAGGGCATTCGCAGATACTGCCAGGGCATTCGCAGATACTGCCAGGGCATTCGCAGATACTGCCAGGGCATTCGCAGATACTGCCAGGGCATTCGCAGATACTGCCAGGGCATTCGCAGATACTGCCAGGGCATTCGCAGATACTGCCAGGGCATTCGCAGATACTGCCAGGGCATTCGCAGATACTGCCAGGGCATTCGCAGATACTGCCAGGGCATTCGCAGATACTGCCAGGGCATTCGCAGATACTGCCAGGGCATTCGCAGATACTGCCAGGGCATTCGCAGATACTGCCAGGGCATTCGCAGATACTGCCAGGGCATTCGCAGATACTGCCAGGGCATTCGCAGATACTGCCAGGGCATTCGCAGATACTGCCAGGGCATTCGCAGATACTGCCAGGGCATTCGCAGATACTGCCAGGGCATTCGCAGATACTGCCAGGGCATTCGCAGATACTGCCAGGGCATTCGCAGATACTGCCAGGGCATTCGCAGATACTGCCAGGGCATTCGCAGATACTGCCAGGGCATTCGCAGATACTGCCAGGGCATTCGCAGATACTGCCAGGGCATTCGCAGATACTGCCAGGGCATTCGCAGATACTGCCAGGGCATTCGCAGATACTGCCAGGGCATTCGCAGATACTGCCAGGGCATTCGCAGATACTGCCAGGGCATTCGCAGATACTGCCAGGGCATTCGCAGATACTGCCAGGGCATTCGCAGATACTGCCAGGGCATTCGCAGATACTGCCAGGGCATTCGCAGATACTGCCAGGGCATTCGCAGATACTGCCAGGGCATTCGCAGATACTGCCAGGGCATTCGCAGATACTGCCAGGGCATTCGCAGATACTGCCAGGGCATTCGCAGATACTGCCAGGGCATTCGCAGATACTGCCAGGGCATTCGCAGATACTGCCAGGGCATTCGCAGATACTGCCAGGGCATTCGCAGATACTGCCAGGGCATTCGCAGATACTGCCAGGGCATTCGCAGATACTGCCAGGGCATTCGCAGATACTGCCAGGGCATTCGCAGATACTGCCAGGGCATTCGCAGATACTGCCAGGGCATTCGCAGATACTGCCAGGGCATTCGCAGATACTGCCAGGGCATTCGCAGATACTGCCAGGGCATTCGCAGATACTGCCAGGGCATTCGCAGATACTGCCAGGGCATTCGCAGATACTGCCAGGGCATTCGCAGATACTGCCAGGGCATTCGCAGATACTGCCAGGGCATTCGCAGATACTGCCAGGGCATTCGCAGATACTGCCAGGGCATTCGCAGATACTGCCAGGGCATTCGCAGATACTGCCAGGGCATTCGCAGATACTGCCAGGGCATTCTATTTGACATGGTAGTGCAATTGGGATCTGATACAACTAATCAACTTGGGGGAAAATAGAAGGCATATTTATAAAATCATTTGTCTTATTAATATAATTATGTTTCAAAGCAAGAATTCAAGGCATCTAAAATTTCTTTGCAAAATAATAATCCACTTGGATTTACTGATTAAAGCCAGTTATTTTGTACAGTCTCCCCTTGGATTGGCTTCAATTTGTGGATATGGTTTTACCATTTCTCAATCTGTTCTCAGGAACATGCAGACTAGTATCATTACATCTATGTTGTGTTGCGTCGAGTTTCCTCCTTCACTGCTTAGTTTATTTATTGTCACGTATCTAGAAGGGGTTGCTTAGTGAGCAGACAAGTAGACATCTTGTAGTACAAGTAAGATGGTGCATACTTACTGTGAGAAATCAGTTAGTACAGAGCAAAGGCAACTAATTTTACTATTTTGAGGTTCATCCAGGAGTTTACAATCTTAAGTGTTAAAGTGGAGAATGGTAGCTATAGAGCAGGGGTGTCAAACTCAAATGCACCGAGGGCCAAAATTAAAAACTTGGACTAAGTCGAGGGCCGAACTAAATATTTATTGAAAATTTTCAACAACATCTGCATGTTTTCTCTTCTTTCAACGTATGTAATGTTAAACTTTTTCTTATTAAAATAAATGTTTAATAATAGTTTTGGTTAAACTCTTTCCATAAGAAGCATTAACAAATAAGAAATAAAATATTCAATAAATAATATTTCTCTCTAGCCTTTAAGCCAAGGATCGCACGTTGCCGAGAAGCATGCCAGGGAGCGGAGGTCTGCAGGGAGCCCTCCCCAGCGCAGCCAGCAAACCAGAGCGGCATCCCCCCCCCGCCCCCTCTCCCTCCTCCGCCCCCGCCTCCGCCTGCCGCAACCGTCGCCAACAACCCAAGGAGTCCCCGCTGGTCTCGCCATCTCACCGGGAATACCGTGAGAGCGGTGGAACTCGTCCGCGACCTCCACCCCAGCGGAAAGTCCGATGCCCAGCAGCACCTGCCCACAGATGAAGCTCAAGGAGACGCGGAGGTGACCCACCACGTCCAGCCACATGGAGCTAGGCGGCGGGTCCATTGGAGCTAGGCGGCGGGTCCGTTGGAGCTAGGCGGCGGGTCCGTTGGAGCTAGGCGGCGGGTCCGTGGGAGCGAGGCGGCGGGTCCGTTGGAGCGAGGCGGCGGGCCCGTTGGAGCTAGGCGGCGGGCCCGTTGGAGCTAGGCGGCGGGCCCGTGGGAGCTAGGCGGCGGGCCCGTTGGAGCTAGGCGGCGGGCCCGTTGGAGCTAGGCGGCGGGCCCGTTGGAGCTAGGCGGCGGGCCCGTTGGAGCTAGGCGGCGGGCCCGTTGGAGCTAGGCGGCGGGCCCGTTGGAGCTAGGCGGCGGGCCCGTTGGAGCTAGGCGGCGGGCCCGTTGGAGCTAGGCGGCGGGCCCGTTGGAGCTAGGCGGCGGGCCCGTTGGAGCTAGGCGGCGGGCCCGTTGGAGCTAGGCGGCGGGCCCGTTGGAGCTAGGCGGCGGGCCCGTTGGAGCTAGGCGGCGGGCCCGTTGGAGCTAGGCGGCGGGCCCGTTGGAGCTAGGCGGCGGGCCCGTTGGAGCTAGGCGGCGGGCCCGTTGGAGCTAGGCGGCGGGCCCGTTGGAGCTAGGCGGCGGGCCCGTTGGAGCTAGGCGGCGGGCCCGTTGGAGCTAGGCGGCGGGCCCGTTGGAGCTAGGCGGCGGGCCCGTTGGAGCTAGGCGGCGGGCCGGTTGGAGCTAGGCGGCGGGCCGGTTGGAGCTAGGCGGCGGGCCGGTTGGAGCTAGGCGGCGGGCCGGTTGGAGCTAGGCGGCGGGCCGGTTGGAGCTAGGCGGCGGGCCGGTTGGAGCTAGGCGGCGGGCCGGTTGGAGCTAGGCGGCGGGCCGGTTGGAGCTAGGCGGCGGGCCGGTTGGAGCTAGGCGGCGGGCCGGTTGGAGCTAGGCGGCGGGCCGGTTGTATCGGCGCCGCTGTGAATATCTAATTAACTTTCCCGTTAACTATATCGGTGAACTGCTGTGGAAGTGCTATAAACTACTATGGTAGTACTTGCTGCTGTGCATGTGCTATACTTGCGCGGCGGCCAGCGGGCCAACTCTCATATATATTTAATATGATCTTGCGGGCGGGCCAGAGTTTGACATGTGTGCTATCGAGCATGAAAAGGGATCTGCTGGGAGCATCTCACAAAATATCAACTCACTTCAGCACCATTTAAAAAAAAAACTGAAGCTGCAAAAGTTTAATGCTGAAAACTTGATTTTGAGAGTTTATTTCAGTCTTTAATTATTTCTTGCAGTATCCGGAAGGAATCAAAGAATATGAATATCAACCCAACTTTGCCATCAGAGGCCTCCATTATGATGTGCGGAAGGTAATACTTTAATAGGGGAGCAGTCTTAAGTAACAAGTGTGTAGCAAATCTTTATCATCTGCTTACAAGTAAACGTGCACAACTAAATTGCAATTTTATGCATAAATTAAAAACCTGATGATAACCAGGGAGAGGGTAGGTCCATTTAAAGATAAAGGAGGGATTTTTATGGCAGGAGCAAGAGGTAGTGGATGAGGTACTAAAGTACTTTGCGTAATCAAATCTGGTAAATCCAGTAAAGACAGCAAAGCTTCTCTCCCAGAGGAACTCGATGTCTTCTACACCCAATTTGATGGTTGTAAGAGTGAAGAACCACCCCTCCACACCCCCACATCCCCTGATGATCCCATCCTGTCCATTTCTGAGGATGATGTGCGTGCTGCCTTCAGGAGAGTGAATCTGAGGAAAGCATCCAGCCCAGATGGAGTACCTAGCTGAGGTTTAAAAATCTGTGCTGACAAACTTACCAAGGTATTCACGGATATCTTCAATATCTCACTCCTGCAAGGTTGTGGTACCTACTTGTTTCAAATAGGCATCAATCATAACACTGCCTAAGAAGAGCACTGTAACCTGCCTTAATAACAATTGATCTTAGCACTTACATCAACAGTGATGAAGTGTTTTAAAAGGCTGGTGATGAAGAAGATCAGCTCCTGCCTGAGCAGTGACATGGGTACATTCCAGTTTACCTATTGCAGAAACAGGTCTATGGCATCTCACTGGCTCTACACAAAGCCCTGGAACACACCTGGACAGCAAAGATGCGTACAGTTTGGCATTTAACACCATCATTCCCTCAAAACTGATCAGCAAACTCGCAAGACCTCGGAGTTAACACCCCACTGTGTAAATAGATCATGGATTTCCTCACCTCCAGACTATAATCAATGAAGATTGGTAAGAACATCTTGTAGTAGTTCAAGCTAGTGGCTTACCATCAACTTGTGGGTATTTGTGGAGTACTAATAGATACTACTCTTGCTAATAATACCCTTGTCCCATTAACGCATTCCCTACTATTTCCTTGTGTGGTTTAAATAGCCTGACACTGTCAAAATTTCATATGCAGATAAACTCCAGGCTCTACATAAATTATGGTGTTTATTTAATAATGAGAAACCATTCTACATTCAGATTTCTGATTTATTGTCATAGAGTACATACATGATATCACATACAACCCTGAGATTCTTTTTCCTGCGGACGAGGCAGAATTAACAGGTCTCAATTCAATAAGATGTATGAGAAATATAAATCCATTAACTGATTTGATTCCTCCTGATTAATGATTCAAAATATTCTTGATCATTTGGATGGTTAACATGTTGTGAGCTGACTTAATTTAGCAAAATCTAGGTCAAACTTCGAAAAAGTTTAATACATGGCAGTAACTTTGTCCAAAAAGATTATAAAAGGTCCAGTGTGTAAATTTGCATTTTCTTTCTAATAGGGATTTTTAATGAAGATTGATGCTTTCCATTATGTCCAGCTAGGAACAGTGTATCGGTATGTAATTTTTTGAGTTATGCAACATTCCATGTGAATTAAACAAGACTTTCATACATGAAATACTGCTGAGCAAATCTTAACAATGCTTGTTGGTTTGCAAGAACGCAGTGACTATTTGGTTGGAATTCCAGTTAATTATTAGTAATTAAAACTTTTAAATGCAGTTTTAAAATTTGCAGTCCAAGTCTGAGTTGAAAGTGTGTTAAGCGTGCATGTGTGTCTGCGCTGTGTGTGTGTATGTATGTGTCAATCACTCAGTTACCAAGTAAGAGAATTGCATGTCAAGTTGGAAGTTTATTTATCATCTGATTGTACCACTGCAACCCAACAAAACAGTGCAAACATACCTACAGACATAAAACACATACATACAAATATAGTGCATGTATACATATACAGTAAAACCTTGTTAGAAAGTGGTAGCTGGGGTCCAAGATTTTATACCGCGCTAAAGCCGAAACAGATGCATGTATGTCATGATTCAGGAAGCAGGTAAACAGAATTTAAGCCCACCCGAATCATGCTGCCGTATCCACCCACCACCCCTTTCCAGTTGCTCTCCCGGCCGCCCAACTCGCGCTGCTGGTCTGCTCCTCCCTGCCCCCCCACCATCATAAGAGTCAATTTTTGAGTTTGTGGCCGTTCACCACTCCTAAATCAATGTTTGGGGTCCATAGACACCCGCGCTATAAGCGATTCCGCAGATTAACGAATCGCGTGCTAACGAGGTTTCACTGTATTTAAAATACATATTGTTGATAAATAGTGGAGTCTTGGACAGATGTTCTACCAGTCTCATTGGCCCATAGGAAGAAGTCTGTTCATTCTGTATTGTAGCAGTTTAACCAGAATCTTTTATAAAGTTAGTTCTTGAGTAACACTTTTTGATTAAATTTAATTTCTGAATATTTGCAGGGGGCTCAGTCCAGTACCAGATGAAGAAGTGTTTCAAACATATGAAGGAACCCAACATGTTCCTCTCTACCAAATGAGTGATTTCTATGGCAAGGTAATTCTTTATATGGTTTCATGTGCATATAATAAACATTTAAAGTTTTGTAAATTGCAGAACCAGGCAATAAAATACTTTTTGCCTTTCTTCGTTCTCCCTTGCACACTCATCTCCAGTCTGTGAATTCCTGATTCCGTGCACCTTTCTGAATACACTGAGAAATTGAGTTAGTTTGTCAATTTCTGATAAGATGAGATTGATGCGAGTTAGAGGCTGGGAACAAACAGACTGGTCCACAATTTCTGGCAAGAATAAAGCAGAATGGAAATTGTTTGCACTTATAAATAAGCTGGGCTTTTGATTCTTATCTTAGAGAGGTCATTGCCTGAGGAACACTCTGACCTGCTGAGTTTCTCCAAAATTGTTTTTTTTTTACTGCTTCAAAGTGAGCTGGATTTTGGAAAAATCAAAAATAATTGTAGTATGATAATATATTTTAATTAGTATAGAGACTGGTGTGCTGCAATGAAAAGGTATATCCTCAGGGAAGACTAGTTAACCTGTCTTTAAACTGAAAAGCCACTAACCAAATTTTTACATTTTTTTCAAGTATTTTGTGTTCGATGCTGACATTTTTTTTAAACTTTAGAGAGATGGACTGCTTAGCCTAGTTATTTTTAAAGTAAATGCTGTATTTTCTCATCTGTCCACATTAAAATATTTCTTGAAATTCCCAGGAAGGATTAAGATGCATTGTAATCAATGCATGGCTTAATTTTAATTTAATTTAGTGAATCAGCACAGAGAGGATTTTGAGAGAAAAGTTAAGTAAATGGGTAGGTAAAGAAGGAATGAAAACAGTGGGTCCAGATAGAGATCAGGGTGAGGGAGAGGTGGGGGTTATCTAAAATTGGAAACATCTATGTTCATACCTCCAGGTTTGAGAATGCCCAGCAGGAATATGAATATGTTGTTCCTCAAGTTTACATTTGGCCTTGCCCTGGCAATAGATTAAACTGAGGACCGATGTACCTGTAGGAATAGTTGGAGAAGTTGAAATGGTTGGTTACAGGAAGTTCAAGCTTAGACCCAGAAACAGATTCAGTGAAGTGCCACCCAATCTGAGTTGGATCTCACTGGTGTAGAGGAGGACACAACAGGTACACCAAATGCCGTACATCAGGTTACATGATGTCCACGTAAAGTTGTGCCTCCCCTGGAAGGTCTGCTTACAGCCCTGGATGGAACCGAGGAAGGAGATGTTTGAGGCAAGTTTTGCACTTTTTAAAATTACAGCAGGAAGTGTCTGGAAGGATGATTGGATAGACGAGAGCAGTCTAGGGATTCAGAGTGAATGATCCCAGGATTTTTTTTTATAAGCAGGGAGGGGAAGACGAGTGTGCTGGTGTCTTGTATTTCTCACTAACTGCCCCATGACCCTCTTCCCAGTGGTCTCTCCACCTATCCAATACCCCACCAGCTCAGGTCTTCGCTAGCTTCTTTCCCTCTTCATCTATGTAATATCACCTCCATTTTACTTTAATCTTGATAGTGTACACCAACCAGAAACATCAACTGACCATTTCTACCTATGGGTGCTCCTGAACTGCTGAGTTCTTCCAGCAGCTCATTGTTTGCTCTGATATTTGGTAATGCCCGAGATGTAGTTTTTTTTTTGTTGACATTTATAAATTTGGTTGAAGTTGAAGCATATTTATTCTTTACTTTCGAGGGGGTAACTGGCTCTTTGTCCTTCCAAATAAAATTTACTCATTTCGCCTGACTCAAGATCTTGCACCCACACACGAGTTCTGGCTGAGAAGGACATAGTAGAGAGGATTTTGCACTACACTGAACTACTTTTATTGTTGCATTTTCCCCTGTGCTAGCTGTTTGTAGTTCACTCTGCAATTTCTTGTTAACCAAGGGAATCCACAGTGGTATATTAAACTTGTTAATCAGAGCCTCAATTGTAGAATCCTAGTGTTAAATCTTTAAATGTATTCAATAAAATAAAAATACTAGCAAAATATTGTGACCTCAGATCTACTGGTAGTAAATTGATTGCAATGATTTTGAGAATGAAAGCATTTTGCAAGCTGGTTGGAAAAGCAACTCTTCCCTTAGCTGACGAACTGTATGTTAATTGCATTGATTTCCTGCATAAAACAACAGTTTCCAGTTTAATGAAGTGCTCAAGTCTGAAACATTGGTTATGATTCTTTACTTTGTTATATAAAGTACACTGTTTGACTTAAAAGAAATGCTGGAGAACCTCAGCGGGTCTCGCAGCGCCAATAGGAGGTAAAGATCTATTACTGATGGATTATTGAAGGCCTGAGCCCTTTCTCAAGGAATAAGCAAAGAACAGGAAGGGACAAGAATAAAGTCCAAATACTGGCCGTGGGAGGAGACCACCCACAAATTGGAGAAACAACACTCATCTTCTGTCTGGGCACCCTCTAAAAGGATGGCATTAGGATTGTTTGAACATAAGAAATAAGAGCAGACGTAGTCCATCCAGCCTGTCGCGCCTGCCCACCATTCAATGTGATCATGGCTGATCTGATGATAGGTTCATCTCCACCTACCTGCCTTTTCCCCATATCCCTTAATTCCCTTACAATGTAAAAATATATCCAACTTAGTCTTAAATATATTTACTGAGGTCACCTTCTCTGGTTTCCATTAATCCCCCTCCCTTTTCCCTTTGTTTCCTGAGCCAAAATCAATTTTCTCTTCTCATCATATCCAATTCACACCTTTTGTTGGTCTGTACTCCTCGCCCAACTAGGATTCAGTCTTCATTCAGCCTTCCTGTTCTTTGCTTATTCTTTGAAGAAGGGTTCAGACCTGAAAGATCGATAATATATCTTTACATCCTATGGACACTGTTTGACCTGCTGAGTTTCGCCAGCATTGTGCTTTTATGTTAATCACTGAGTCTGTAGACTTTTGTGTTTACCCTAATGCCTACCCTAAAGAAGTTCTCCTTTGCTCTAAAGCTCTGCCAAATCTCTTTGCCTTAACTCTGCCTACTCTGAAGTTAACTTTTGCATTAACCTTGATGAAGGACACAAGCCCGTGTCCTGGGTAAACTTGTACCTCTCACTTTGTTCGTTTTAGATTGGTCACAGTGTTTGAGCTACCGAAAGAAAATAGACACCCACACCGAGAGCACTTCAATTTATACAAATGTTTATTACAAATTCAAAAGCTGATTTCAAACTACAATATGCAAGCCCTTCCCAATTATACTATCAACGCTTGGATTGGTCCCAACTGCCGAAGCGAGGCAATGACCACAATGCTTGTAGTTGGTTGTCGGGGCGCCGGTAGCAGCTTCTCCACTTCCCCCGACCGGGATGTTAGCTGGACTCTAGAAGTTCTTCTTCTTGCTGAGAGACGTTTCCACCCCTCAGAGAGTCTCCACTTCAGCAGTGAGACCATGGCTTATATTATCCAAAAAATGGTTTACTCATAGCTTATCTCTTTGAATAAATGATTTAATTATCTTCAAGGTCTCCTGACAGTCTGCAACCAACAAAAGACAACTGCATCTCTGGGCCTCATGGTGGAATTTAGATGTGTCTACTAATTCATATGCATCCTAGGCCTCATGGTGTAAATTAGATTTATGTCTTCCTATTCAACTGCATCCTGGGCCCCATGGTGGAATTTAGATTATGTCTTCTGATGCAACTGCATCCCTTCTTGCATAAGCTGGTCTAAAACCTCCATTACATTCCACCCCTTGGTCGCAGCCAGTCACTTACGAGACCTAACAAGCATTTGAGTACAGAAGGAGCGAAAAAGAGAAACTAAAACGAAAATAATCACAAAAATAAGCAATAATGCGAGCAAACAACGGAGAATATTGTGGCCCAATCCCCAAAATGTACCAGTTAACCATGAAAAAGGATTCCAACCAAGGCTCAAACTATCCTTGTGGTCCACAATACCCAGACACTGAAGCTCACAAACAGATTTTGAAACATGCTGAACAATATCAGATATATTAGTGGCTATATCAGGCCGTGTCCCCCATGGGCAATTCCCTCGGAACGTCCTCGACATTACAAATCCAATTGCTGGCATCAAAGCAGCTGTTAAGCCAGATCAGCAGGAGCGCAAGATGGAGGACCTGGAACAAAGAAGCCTGACATATGTCACTCACGATGCCGTAAGCATTCAGTATTTAAACAAACTAAACCATCCTGTCCCTCAATAGCTACCCACACCGAGTGTTACCCTGGGCAGGTGTCACTATTTCCCCTTTTACAGGAGGGTCACTACCTGGTGGTGCCACCCATACCTTTTGTCCGGCATTCTCAGCTCGGAAATGGGGGGCAATGACGGTTTTTCCTCTGGAATAGGCTGTAGTTCAGAAGCATGAAGAAGTTGGTGGAAAGGTGCACCTCCCTTTAAAGGGTGGTGATTCAAATTGTCGACTGCCTGCTGCAGCATATGGCTCCACCTCTTCAGGGTCCCCAGTGGTGTTAACAAACGAATTTGTTCCATCAGTAAGCCTTTCATTCATTCAAATAACCCGGCAGCCTGCGTGTGGGTAATAAGGAATACGGTGGACCCATAAAATACTGTTGTCAGCTGCCAAGATTGCCTTTCCGGAGAACTGCGAGCCATTATCAGACTGAATTTCTTCTGGTACATCATAATGAGAAATTAAATGGTTTAGTCCTTGGATTGTGCTAGCTTGGTCAGCCATCTTGGTGGGGAAAAGCAAACACCAGGCCTAAAAGGTGTCACCCATCTCTAGGACGTAAAGTTTACCAGACCACAGCTGAGCAAGCTCCCCGTCTTATTCAGCCATGCGGACCAGGAGGAACAGTGCGGGACTTCACAAGCTGATATGCTGGGCATGTCCGCACGACTGTGTGGACATCATCCTGATGGATGCGTAAGGCACGTGTACGGGCCCACATAGCTGATCCCTTCTCCCCCAAATGGGCACTCTGTTTGTGTGCCCATCGAGCCAGGGGGACGGTATCAGTGCGGCTGATAGTGGCAAGCTGATCTGCTTCTGCATTATGATGTGGCATGTTCGTCGTTGCATTGGTATGGGCGTCAACGTAAAATACGGTTATCTCACGATGATGGGAAGCATCCCACAACAGCTGCCACAACTGTTTGCCCCATACTGGGTGGTCATGTACCAGCCAGTCATTCTTTTGCCAATCAGGCATCCATACCACTAGTCCATTAGCCACAGCCCAGGAATCAGTAAACAGCCGAAGAGGGTGATCATGGGAGTCTCGTGGAAAAGTGACCGCCTTCAACTCAGCATACTGACTGGAGCCATCATCCCCCTCCTCCAATAAGTGAGTTCCTGTCCTGGGATGGTAAGCCACCGTCTTCCACTTCTGCTTTCCTTGCACCCACCGGCTGCTACCATCAGTAAACCAGGCATCCTCTTGTTCTGCTTTCTGTACCATCTCTTCCGTGGTCCCTTGGATCATCACAGCATCAATATAATGGTGAATGGAGAGAGAAGGCGATACTGGCACTGCCTCCAAATCACGGGCAATTATGCTGTGGCGAATAGTGGGAGAGTGTACATAGCCCTGAGGGAGGCGGGTGAAAGTATACTGATGCCCCCTTCTAGGTAAACGCGAACTGATCCTGTGAGACCTCATCTATAAGAATACTGAAGAAGGCATTAGTGAGATAAATGACAGCATACCATGTTCCTCTGTTCCCAGTAGCAATGTTTTCAATAAGGGTAACAATGTCCGGAACTGCCGAAGCAAGTGGTGGGGCATCTTTGTTCAAAAAACGATAGTCAACTGTCATTCTCCAGGAACCATCTGGCTTCTGGACCGGCCAAACAGGGCTATTAAAGGGCGACGTTGCGGGCTTCACTACCCCTTCTCCTTGCAAAGCATCGATGGTGGCTGCAGTCTCTTCCTGCCCTCCAGGGAGGCGATACTGTGGAATGCATACTGGTTTCGGGGGGGCAGGCACCATCACAGGATCCCACTTAGCCCGAACCACCACTAGTCTTTTTGTAATAGTCCAAATTCCAAATGCAAATCCCCCTTGGCTAGTATTAAGGGCCGTACCGGCCAACATATTGATACCTAGGATACACTCGTCAGTGGCAGCCACCAGGGCATGTAACCATATAGGCGAAGGGCCATCACCCACTGTGGTGCGGACTTTTATTTCCTTCGCCATGGTGATTGCTCCTCCCATCCCCTCTATTCGAAATGTCGGTCCAGTCCAGAGGTCAGGGTTACCAGGAATCACCGAGTGCTCCGCACCATTATCAACCAAGGCCAAATATTGGCGGACATTACCCCCACCCCAATGGACTGTTAACGATATGTAGGGCCGTGGGTCCCCGGGTATCCGCCGTATCTCAATGGAGTAGACACGAGGGCCCTGCCCACACCCTCATGCTTTAGTAGGGTTCGGGGGCTTCCAGGCCCACATGCCACTATTATCCATAAGAGCCTTTTTAACCATTTGTTGTATCTCATCACGGGTAACTGGAGCAAGAGAATCTGCCTCGATAGAGCAGCAGTGGGAGCAGATGGCACAGTTGGGCCAGGAAGACTCAACAGCTGGGGATAATGTTCCCCTGCCTTCCTCTTATAAAGGGCATAAAGGACCGCAGTAGGTTTCCCATCAATATCACTTTTAGGTCCGCCTAACTTTAACAAGGTTAGAAAAAGGTCCTTTCTTGTCGGTCCCTTGTTAGCAGCAGCCCCTCTCCTTTCATCCTGCTTGTCTGATGTAACCTGGGTTGTACGTGAGTGGATTTTACCTCCCAACTCTAATTCTCGAAGCCCAGATAAGGCGTGCGCCGCCTCAGACACAGGGTGCCCAATTAGCGGACTAGTTACGGACAGAACCAGTCCCTGTACAGTGGGTTGGGTGGAACGAACCAATTGGGTATGCATTCCGGCCATGAATATCTCTTCATCAGGGCTCCCCCCATGTACCCACAGCCTCAAACACCCTGGATACAAGGCAGAGGCCAGGGCCTGTTGATGAATTACTGCTATACCCTCCTCTGGGGTGCCCCAATTGTTCTGCAAATGTAAATCCCAATCTACTGGTGACGGGTATACTCGTAGCAGGGCATCCCCTAGAGTGGCGAGTAAGTAATCCACCTCTCTTCCTCTACCCCGCAGCTCAGCGGTGACCCAGATAGCAGTAGTCAATGCTCCTAATCCCAACAATTCCTCAGGGGTTAAATATACATTATCCCCTCCTTGCTCCCAAACACGCTGGAGCCAGGCCGCCAGAGTTTCTCCTGCCTTTTGCCTAAATCGATCAATGGCAGCCAGCTCTTTTATAGAGAAGTCACGTATCATTTACTGCTCTTGACCCCTGCTCCCACTTTGGCCCACAGGGTCCTTTGCCCAGTAGACGGGCCGAGGCCTAGGCCTTCCCAAAGAGGGGGTGTGCCATTGAGCATAAGCAAGGGTTCGGGTACCTTCCCCTGGGTCCTCTAGTGAGATCAAGGGATCTACTTCTTCAATCTCGTCAGTTACAGTCCACCCCTCTCCCTCTCCATCTGTTTGGAAAATCCACTGCCTTACAGGGTGGGAGTGAACAGCGGGTGGAGAGGGTAGTATGTTAAGCAGATGCTGAGGAGTATCTGCATTATTACCATTGTCATCATTCCAGATGTTCCCGTCCCAATCATCAATTACATTAGGATCGTCGCCATTCCTTGTCATGGCATGAATACAATGTGGATCGGGTTCTACTCCATGCCTTTCTTTATCTGCACAGAGCTGCTGCCAGAGTTTAATATTACGGCAGATCGTTTGGACATGCTTATCCTCCCATTCTTTGGCTCGGTCCTGACTGGTGTGAACAATCTCGCTCATCATGGAACAGTGTTGTCGCAGGGCTTCTAGCTCCTCCTCTAGTTGCTCTCTCTTGTGCTGAGATTCTACTTCTTGCTGAACTGATTCTGCTTTACGCTGAACGGAGTGGCGTAAGGCTGTGGCCAGCAGCCCAAAACCATCCGTCAGCGTCCCCTTTTTAACAGGAAATTTACTTTCTCGAAGGAGAGTGGCAACCCACTCTCCCAGAAGCGGACTTGATTGATCTAACTTCTCATTCCAACTAATGGGTGGTCCCAATAAAGACAGGGTATTGGCCAACATGCCAAACTCATTGTCTTTGGAAGTCCATCCCGGAATCAAGAACTGCTCAGGGCTCATCTCTTACTTTCGGCGAAACATCTCGAGACCAATCCTGCCGACTACGCCAATTGTCCTGGGTAAACTTGTACCTCTCACTTTGTTCGTTTTAGATTGGTCACAGTGTTTGAGCTACCGAAAGAAAATAGACACCCTCACCAAGAGCAGTTCAGTTTATACAAATGTTTATTACAAATTCAAAAGCTGATTTCAAACTACAATATGCAAGCCCTTCCCAATTATACTTATCAATGCCTGGACTGGCCCCAACTGCCAAAGCGAGGCAAAGACCACACACTTGTAGTAGGTTGTCGGGGCGTCAGTAGCAGCTTCTCCACCTCCCCCGACCGGGACGTTAGCTGGACTCTCGAAGTTGTTCTTGCTGAGAGACGTTTCCACCCCTCAGAGAGTCTCCACTTCAGCAGCGAAACCATGGCTTACATTACCCAAAAAATGGTTTACTCATAGCTTATCTCTTTGAATAAATGATTTAATTATCTTCAAGGTCTCCTGACAGTCTGCAACCAACAAAAGACAACTGCATCTCTGGGCCTCATGGTGGAATTTAGATGTGTCTACTAATTCATATGCATCCTAGGCCTCATGGTGGAATTTAGATGTGTCTACTAATTCATATGCATCCTAGGCCTCATGGTGTAAATTAGATTTATGTCTTCCTATTCAACTGCATCCCTGGGCCCCATGGTGGAATTTAGATTATGTCTTCTGATGCAACTGCATCCCTTCTTGCATAAGCTGGTCTAAATCCTCCATTACAGCCTGAAAAGTCAGTTATATTTGATGTATAAAATGCTCAGTTTCTCCAGCAATGTGTTTTTACTTCAATCGTGGGGTCTGCAGACTCTCATGTTTTACTCTAGTTTCCAGCCTTTGGCAGTCACCCAAGATTGATGATGACCTACTTCATCTGTTTGGACACATGATCAGGTGGGGAATAGATGGAAATACACCAAGTGCAGGCAGATTGGATTGGATCATAGTTTGGTGCAGACTTGGGCTGAAGGGCCTGCTCGTGCCGTATAATTCTGTGTTCTGGTTTCCTGGGTTCTGAGGTGGCTAATGTGGGAATAAAAGGTTTGTCTTCCGATGGAATTCTTCCCACAACTCACAGAGCTCTGCCTGTTAGGAGTCTGGTTTCAGGGGTATTTACAATGTGGCCAACCCGGCATAACTGACCAAGAGTAACTGGAGCTCTTGATCTGGTCGTGGACAGCCTTGGTTCACTTCACCTTCAATGTATGTGAAGCATTTATGGAGATGATGTCGGTGGTATTTTTCAAGTGCCTGCTGTAGGTACCCCTGGTCACAAAAGTATAAAGGTGAGCAGGGATTACTGCTGCCAGGTAGAGAATGTATTTTTTTGGCTAGCGCTGAGGTTCTGATCTTCAAGTATTCTTATCTTCAATCAACTAAAGGGTTTACTCAAACTTTAGAACCATTAAACATAGAAATAAGCCTTTTGGCCAGCTAGTCTGTGCCAAATTCCACATAGTCCCATCATCCTGCATCTTTAGTACTCCATGCACTTCTCATCCACGTGCCCACCCACATTTCTCTTAAATGTTGAAATCGAACCTGCATCCACCTCACCTCACTACTGTTTTGCCTCATTTCTATAGAGCCTGTACCCATTTCCCAAGTAAATACAGATTTTAAAAAATCCATGCATGATCTCCCCCATTTCTTTTGGCACCATGTGTAGATAACAAACGACTCCAGTCTTCAAGAGGACCAATTTTATCCCTTGCTATTCTTTTGCTCTTAACTTTATAGTGACTTTTAGTGTTTTCACCATCAATATTTGCCTTTCTTCAGAAGTGGCTCTGAGATTGCATGAAATGACCCATGTTATCGAGGGTCTAGCCATGAATCTTTATTGTCGGAGGGATCTATGATGTAGCAGAGGCTGTTTGATACAGGATCTTTGCCTCCTGGCTGTTGAATGGAAGGCCCACCTGTCGGTCTCTGGCTTTACCCTACCCTCAATTTAGCCTATGTGTCGTCTGAGTCCAGCATGCTCGTTGAATGAAGTGATAGGAGAAGGTATTCGGTTCAACAGTCAGTTTATTATACAACACAAGAATAAAACTTAACAGAGCTCTGGGTCAATCATTAGTTCATAGGTCACCTGCACAGTGAGCTATTCCCCAAGACTGACCCCTATTGTCCAGTCTGCTCAGTTTATATAGCTACAATTTACCATACAGAACAAAAGTTGGCTTCCTTGGCTAGATTTTTACATAAAGTATATCACCAGCAATTTCCTTATTCTACAGTTTATCTTGGGTGTAGACCTCTTATCTTAAATCTTCCAGATCAGACCATCCTATTGTTTTGACCAGAAATCAATTCCTGCCCCAGATATTTCCAATCATCGTTCTGTTCCTGTCTGGCCAATGTCTTCTGTTCTCTTTAACACCTCCTCATGCCTTAATCTTCTTCCTAGACTGGCTTTCCATTCCCTTTGTTTCTTACAGGATATTCTTTGTTCTGGTCTGCCCTGTGTCTCCTGCGCTACTCAACACCTCCTTCAGTTTGAGCATTCCTCCTAAATCGTTTCATCCATTTCCTCTCCCTTGTATTTGGGGAGCAGACAATTCTGCCCCTACTGTACTCAGCCAACTCTGCTCCATGCTGTGATTGCCACTTAATTACCTTATACTTTTCCCTTAACAATGAAGTAAATATAAAAATTGTTACATAGTCCTCTATTCCGTGATATTTTAGCCCCTCTAATATGCTTTGAATACATCAGTGAAAATTTCATGCCTGTCCTCTTGAGTATGAACAGATGCAGAAGTGATCTGCATATGGCCACTGGGCTAAGACTTTTGGTAATCTTAGACTGTTGTCACTGTAGGTTGAGTGGATTCTAAGTAGTTCTGAAGATTAGTTCTAAGATTGAGGTAGCCTTTTGAAGAATAAGGGAATTGGGGTTTTTTGGAGATGGTGAGTAAGTGGAACAGAGTCCATGGCCAGATCAGCCATGGTCTTACTGAGTGGCAGAGCAGGCTTGAAAGCCAGATATGGCCTACTCCTGATCTGACAGTAGAAGTCCAAAAATTCAGATCACATGAGAATATGGACTTTTTGAAAAAACGTATGTAGGTGCCACAGATGTACAGCGGCAACAAGAGAATATTTTATGTTTACATTTTTGTCAAATGTTAACTTTATTTTTATTTAAAACTGCTTGTTTTGATAAGTGAAGAATGCTGTATTTGCTAATGAATAAACTATCAAAATTTATCTGTTAATTTCTTCTTTATTCCTCCATAAATTTGAATTTTAAAAGTATTGCCCAAGAATTCAGAAAATCTGAAAATCCGGACCGACCCAATCCCTAAGCAGTGCAAGTTGTTGGATTTCTGTACTTCTTGTTATCCTACATTCTTGGCTCTACTCCAGTTGATAGGATGCAACATTGTGGCTGGAAAATTGAAGAATAGTGTTGGGTGATGTCACAAGCTGGAATGGCACTTCTTCATGGCCATTATGCTCTTGACCCATTGATCATATTACAGTCTCAAAAGATTGAGGTTGGCATGGTTCAGTGTAATGGTCATATTTTGGGGCATACTGGGAAACCAGTCTGATTAATAAACTGAAAGGAAACAACCTCCGATATTGTCATTTTTTTTTTTCTCATGGCTCTTGCTTGACTCTTAATTGGTCTGCCTCTGAAGTAACCTGGCAAGCAACTTCCACAAGAGCAAGTAAATTCTGGCCTTGCGTGTCCTATGAATTAAACTGTAAACTCCTTGATGGTTTTTAAAATAGGTTCAGGAGAATGGGCTGCACCCGAAGTAAAATGTTTGGTGATATTTTTTTCTCTGGAGTTCATAGGTCAGTCACAAAGGGCAAGCAGGAGCCTGGAGTGGTTATGACAACCCTCTTTCAATGTTGTGTAAAACAAAAATGTTCTGATGTATTTTTAGAAAATGTATCAGATAAACAACTCTATTTTTCTTTATTTGAATAGGTTATTGCAGTTATTGCCACATCTGGTTAAATGCATTTCATTGTGTTTTTCCGACAAGGTCAGATACTGATACCATTTGTTGACATGAGTAAATTAATAGAGGTGTGTGTGCATTGCTTGCAATCTGTAGTGGCAGGCTAGTGAAAGTCTAGAGTGAATTAACAAGTTTACGTAAGGAGAGCCTGATGTTTAAAGAGGAGGTCTCTACATATAAAAGCACAAATTCCAGATGCCTGCTACTGTTGCAGTTCAAGGTGACTAAACACAATGTCACTCCTCAAATTTCTAAATATCAGTGGGTTAATGAAGCAGGTATGGAATTTTTTTTGTGAGATATAATTGATTCAAAAGGGTTTCCCAAAACCCGCATTTCAGAATAGTAGGGTTTCTAGTATTAATTCAGTACTTGCAGACACATTAACTTTTCATTTATAACACATGGTTAGTGCAATGTTATTGCAGCACCAGTGATCTGTGTTCATATCCTTGACAGTAAAGATGCTTTCATCAGGATGCTCTTCTGCAATTCGGCATTTAACACTATCATCCCCTCAAAGCTGATAAGCAAACTCCAAGACCTGGGAGTTAGCACCCCACTGTGTAAATGGATCAAGGATTTCCTTATCTTCAGACCACAATTAGTTTAGATGGGTAAGAAGTTCTCCTCCACAATTTCCATCAGTACTGGAATACTACAGGGCTATGTTCTTAGCCCCCCCTGCTCTACTCACTTTACTCCTATGACTGTCTGGCTCAGTATGACAATAACACCATATACAAATTTGCAGTCGATACCATAGGAGTGGGTTGTATAAAGGAAGGGGATGAGTCCGCATACAGGAGGGAGATTGAAAACTTGGCTGAATGGTGCACCAACGATACCCTTGCACTCAATGTCACCAAAACGAAGGAGCTGATTGTTGACTTCAAGAAAGGAAAACCAGAGGTATACAATCCAGTGGTCATTGGAGTATCAGAGATGGAGAGAGTGAGAATATTTAAGTTCTTGGGAATCACTATTTTGGAGGATCTTTCCTGGACCAACACACTGATAGGATCGTAAAGAGCATGTCAATGCCTCTACTTCCTTAGGAGTTAGCAGAGGTTTGGTATGACATCAGAAACCTTGGGAAACTTATTCAGATGTGTGGTGGAAAGTGGGCTGACTGGCTGCATTATGGTCTGGTATGGGGAGCGTAAAGCCCTGCAAAAGGTAGTGGACACAGTCCAAGACATCACAAGAAAGACCTTCCCCACTATTTGAGGGCATCAACAGGTAGTGCTGCCATTAGAGACCTGCAGCAATGATCAAAAACCCTCACCACCCAGCAGATACTCTGTTCTTGCTGCTGCCATCAGGAAAGACTCGCGTCATCAGGTTCAGGAACAGCTGCTACCCCTCCACCATCAAACTCCACAACAACAAACTCATTCAGGGACTCATTTAAAGACTCTTTGGCCCTTTATTGATTTGTTTTAAAAAATCCTCTCTGTATAGCACAGTCAGTTTGTTTACATTTGTTATGTGTTGATGGTTCTTTATTTGTTTAGATGTGCATGTTGTATACAGTTTTTTTTGTAATTCATGGTAATTGTGCTGCGCCTGCAGGAAAAAAAATCTCAGGGTCGTATATGATGTCATGTATTTACTCTGACAATAAATCTGAATTCCATGCTGTCTGTAAGATGTTTGAACATTCTCCCTGTGTCTGTGTGGGTTTCCTCCCACCCCTCCCCAAAGAATGTATGGGATGTATAGGTTAACTGGTATATTTGGGCGGCATGGGCTTGTGGTCAGAAGGGCCTATTACCATGCTGTGTCTCTAAATTAAAAATTTTAAAATAAAGGTTTGTTCAAATGCAGAGAAGATAACTAGCCCAAAGTGAACACATCATGACCAGTTTCACTGACTTTTCATTTAAGAATGTCTTACTGCCAATGCCAAATACACTGTAATGAGGACACAATGAAAAGCAAAAATTAGCACTTAGACCATGATATTGAAGCACCTTGAACATTACAGCACAGTTCAGGTGCTTTGACTGATGTTATGTTGACCTATGCAAACCTACCTCACAATCTAAACATTCCCTTCCTAACACCCATAACCCATTTTTATCTTGCATTTATGTGGCTATCTAAGAGTCTTTTAAATGTCCCATTTATACCAGCCTTCACCACCATCTCTAGCAATGCGTTCCAGGTACTTGCAACTCTTTTTTAAGAAAGCACTTGCATCTGATGTCTCCCTTAACTTTTCTCCCCTCATCTTATACAAATGTCTTGTGTTATTTGCTGCTGTCACCCAGGATGAAGGTTTTAGCTGTCCTCCCCACTTATGCCTCTCCTAATCTTGTAGACTTGGTGTTATGTTTAGAATATCAAAGCAAATTACAAAATGACATTTCTGGCATAATTTTTCCCAGTTTATAACAAATAGAAAGGCCATTTAGCTCATTGGATCTATGCCAGCCTCCAGGGCGATCCTATTTCCCTGTAATCAATTCTCTCACATGCCCATCAATTTCTCTTTGATTCCTTGCTGCAGACAAGTGGCAAAAAAAAAATTTCTTAAACAGTAGCTAATTAACTTACAAGCACATTGTTGGAATGTGTGAGTAAACCAGGGCAGAGCACCAGTGTAAAATCTAAATATTCCCATTGAAAATATACTAACTCCACCAGAAAGCATCCAAACTCCGATTTGAAGCCATTCACTGGACCGATGTTGTTAAACAAGTGGGATACTGTGTTTGTAGTTCAATAAGCAAAAGTGCTGGGAAACTCAGCAGGTCATTAAAAATTATTTTTTAATGTAGCAAAGATATATAACTAACTGGAGCCATGATTTTGTCCTGTGCTATATTTAATACTGGTGGACACTCAACTGGGTATTTTTGTCTGGGTTTCATCTTTCACGTCAGTCCTATTTCACTGGACAACAATTTTTTTTCAAAAGGTTTGCTTCCTGAAAAGAATATTGGGCATTATAATAGACAACTTCAAGTTAAACACAAATTTCAGATTTGCTGTATCATGTAGGAAGTTTGTGAAACATTAAATTAATTTTATTAAATTTAGCATATTTAATCACAAAATTATGCTGACACATTGCGTTAGTTCAACTGACCTAAAATTGTTTTGCCGCTGATTTTTCATTTGTACTCAGCATCTGATGCCTCTCGTGTCAGTACCCATCAATAGTCAGCCAGCATTGATGGATTCCAGTTGCCCAGATACCACTTTTCCATGGTCACAATGTCCTGGTGAAACTTTTCACCATGTTCGTCACTGACTGCACCAAGAACAGCAGGGAAAAAATCCAAGTGCGAATGCAGAAAATGAATTTTTAATGATATTTTGCACTTCATTGTTTTGTTTATTCTTCAAGTAGTCTTAAAATATGACAGGAAACCACAAAAACAGTATATGATAGGAACATTTTAAGGTGATTTTTGTGATCAGCCGCCCAAAATCTATAAATTACACCCAAAGTGCTCAGGAAGCAAAATCTTCATTGTCCATTGTTATAAAACCACTTTAATATTACCATTTTGCTTGCAATATGCTACTTTTGGGACAATAATTTTTTTTTGTTTTAATACTGAAATGTACTCCCATGTAGGATGATTCTTTTGGTTGTCTTCTTTATCCACATCAGACCTTGCAAGGCACCACCATGTCCAGAAGCCTCACTACTGGCTCCTGATGTCAAACTCCTGGTCACCAAGATCTCATCTACTTTTTGGCCCCAGAGACCCACGTCACTCTTCCATTTTACCTCTGCCTGCAACGTCACTACATTGTCACACACCATCCCCCAATTTCCCCCGATGTTAAGACTATCCTGGGCTTCCAAATTGCAGTACATTCCTCAAATCTCAGCCTCGGCTGTCCCCTCCTCTGATGCTGAAGCTCCTGGGCTCCAACTGTGTCGTCCTGAGAGCCCAGGCCTTCCCTGATAGCTGCAGCAGGTGACACTTAATTTTACTCTGAAAATATACAATGCTTCTCGTGGTCATGCTGATGTCTCGATGTCTTCAATGGATTCAAAATCTAATGGTTATGTCTGCTGCTTTACTGTTTTTACATATCCTCCTTTGTCTAGAATGGAAAGGGTTTGGACAGATATGGGTCCAAACATAGACAATTAAAGCTGGATAAGTTTGGCCGAAGGGCCTGTTTCTATGGCTTTTGACTTCTATACATTTTGTTGATAATTCATTCTGTTTGAGTTAGTGCATATTCTAAAAAACTTCATTAATGTTCAGCCTATATTGCATTTTACCAAAATGAGTAAATGAAAATGATTGATTTCCTGTTGTGATTAAATTGTTGTGTCAGAAATGTGCTCTGTGTGATATCTGTGGGTTTTTAAAAAAAAAACAAAGCGAATCAGGGGAAAGGTTTGCAGCTATGTTTTGGTCCAAGCTCCTAGCTGGAGATATATTACTGGTCCGGCCCTCACTACTTTATCACAACACTGGTTCAAGGTGAAGCACAAAAACCTGCAGATTCTTGTGATTGTCATAAAAACGCACAAAAATTCTGAAGGAACTCAGCCGGTCTCACAGTGTCCAGAGGAGGCAAAGATACATCACTAATGTTTCGGCCCTGAGCCCTTCTTCAAGGAAAAATCAGAAAAGGCAGAAGCCGGATACATCAGAAAGTCTCAGAATTCAAACAATGGGGGAGGAATCCAGACCAACAAAAGGTGTTAATTGAATGTGATAAGGGTCTACAGGAGAATTTGTCATGTCTATGCGAAAGGAGAGGCAACAGGGGAAGAAGGGGGTGGGTGGTGTTTTAACAAGAGCCAGCGAAGTCGATATTAATGCCATCCAGTTGGAGGGTGCCCAGTCCGAAGATGAGGTGTTGTTCCTCCATTTTGAGGGAGAACAGGAAGGGGTCAGAATAAAGACTGTTTGGGAGAGGAGCCCAGATGACAAAAGGTTTTAATTGGATATAATAAGAGGAGAGGCTTTAGCTCTGTGAAAGGAGACAAAGGGGAAAAGAGTGGGAGGGAAGAGACAAAGCCGGAGGGAAGATGACAGGGGGAAGCCAAAACACAAATCAATCCAACGAACACCTTTTATTGGTCTGGACTCCTCCCCCTGCCAGTCTTCAGTCTTTATTCTAATGCTTTCCTGATCTTTGCTTATTAATTGAAGAAAGGCTCAGAGCTGAAACAGGAAATATATTTTACCACCTATGGACGCTGAGAGACCAGTTGGTTGCCGCCAGCATTTCTGTGTATTTTTTACAACATTGGTTCATTTTTCAAGACCTAAAGAATATGCAGGTTCCCATAATGATCATATCAAAATGCTGCGAAATGGGTTAGGAGTGTCAAGGAAGTTGTAAGTGTGGAAGTCTGAAACATTTAAACCCTTTGTCAAACCATTCTTGCTCAACGGGTAGCTTTGAAAATTCTCCTCCAAGCAGAAGACTAATAAAATGCAAGTTCAAGGGAGAGCTGTACATTTTGTTTCATTTATATATTTACATTTTGTTTTTGTGCTTTAGGGCCCTTCCATGAAACAGTTCATGGATATTTTTTCTCTACCTGAAATGACTCTTCTTTCATATGTCAACGATTATTTTATTAACCACAACATTGACTATGACCCTGTTCACCTCTTCAGGGATGTAAGCGTGAGTACACAATTTACTCTACAATCTTGAACCAGCTGGGACTGGTTTCTATTTTAATAGATTGACTTCATCAGCACCAATTACCTAAGTGCTTATTTTTATTAGTCAAAATTAACTATGAAATAATTTGATTTATGCCATTTTGCTCTTTGTTTCTCCGTATGTTAGATTAATATGTTTTTTTATTATAACATTATTTGATTTTGTGTTCAATTTGTAACTTTAATTAAGTTCAGCCTAATTACTCAAGCACATCAAAAACAAGGTGCCACAGTGGTGGCAATAGTGTAAATAGAGAACAAATGTAACAATGTACATTGATGGAAATGTCTGGATATGACATGAAGGATGTGAAAAGTCTTTGAACCATTTTCTTTCTTGTAAGTAATTTATTGGGAATCAAATCTAAAAACATCATAGGTTATGAATCGTGACTAATTCCCGAGATTGCAGCAAAACATTTTGTCCATTCTTCTTGTGGTGGGACACCACCGGCCTACTGCAGGGGGCAACCTCTGTACCTGCAGGAGTGTACCGCCGGCCTACTGCAGGGGGCAACCTCTGTACCTGCAGGAGTGTAAGAGGACAGGACAACACCTGGCCGGCTGTCAATCAGCCGGCCTGAGTGGATCAAGCCCCACCCAGTCGGGTGTCAGTCGGATATAAGCCTGCGCCGGCCTCCCGAGGCTTCACTCAGAGTTGCTGCAGCTACGGCCAGCCTGGCTCTGTGGAAGTCTTTGTAGATTAAAGCCTGTTGTACAGTCTTTACCTTCTGTGTGTCTGATTCTGGCTAACAGCGCACCTCACTTCTTGCATCTATTCCCCATATATTTTTTTATCTGTGCCTGATCCTTGTGCCATCCACTGAATGAAATGGGCAAGAGGTAGCCTTTCAGATAAATTTTGGTTAAAAATGAGACTGATTTTTAAGTAAAAGTGCCCCCAATGTGAAGAGGAGGCTGAAGAATCTATTAAGGATGAACTGAGGCTGGCAGAAAAGCCCCATTGACACTTATTTCCTCTTCAGCTTCGCTACCTGATTGTTTGTAAAGCATAGTGAATCTCAGGAATATTTCACCCAGGATGGTTGACGAGGGTAAGTCATTGGATGAATTTAAAGATCAGGGAAAAGAAGGCTATGGAGAATTGACACAGATGACCCTTGACCATATTGAATGGGGAGGCAAGTTTGAGGAGTTGTTGTCTTAACCCTGCTCCTATTTTCTCGTGTTGACAGTCTAGCTGGTTAGCAACTGGAAAAGTTGGAGACAGGATGTGATTCAAAATCTGGAGCTGTGGACAGCAAGGAAGTTTGTCAAGGGAAGCATCAAGATTTAGATCAATTGGTAGAAAAATGGCAGATAATGTTTTTGCATTTTGGAAGGTCCAATACAGAGGAAAATATAAGTAAATGGTAGGACCCTTGGGAGCATGAGTGTGCAGAGAGTGCTAAAGGAGGAGAATATCATGGTGCATTGAGAATAAAAGTTGGAAAGTCAAGTTGCAGCTGTAGAAACCTTGGTTAGGCCACATTTGGAATATTATGTACATTTCTGTTGGCCACATTATAGGAAGGATGTAGAGGCTTTGAAGAGGGTGCCGAAGAGGTTCATCAAGATGTTACCTGGATTGTATTTTATTGGCTCGAAGAAGGGGTTTGTCACACACGGATTATTTACTGTGGAGTGGGGGTGTGGGGGGGGGGGGGGTGGGTGAGGGAGGCTGAACATGTAGATTAAAAAAATCAGAGAGAAATATGTGGTCTTTTCCCAAGCTGAAATGTTAAATACTGGAGGGCTTGGGTTCTTGTGAGAGGGGAAAGTTTAAAGGAGATTCTTGAAGCAAGTATTTTTACACAGAGATAGATGCCTGAATGAGATGGTGGGAGCAGATGTTTAAGAGCCTTTAAGACAGATGCGTGAGCTGGCAGTGAATAGAGACCATGTGTAAGCAGATGAGATGAGTTTAATTTGGCATTGTGGGCAGTTTAGACATGTTGGGCTGAAAGGCCTGTTCCTGTGCTGTACTGTTCTGTTTGTAGATGCAGCTGCAGGCTTTCAGAGAGAATGAAGAGGTTAACAAGCTGCTGGATGTGGAGACTTTGGGTTGGTTTAGTTTATTGTTAATGTAATTGAATGTGTGAGTGGAGATGTGGTACACCTGGCAGGATGATTGTAATTGCATTATTTGGCACCATTTAGCTGTGTGGAGTGTGATGTCTCCTAAAAATCTGTTGTTTTTGATAGGAGAGGACTTGGATGTAACTAACATAAGAATATTTGGATTTTATGCAAATACTTTATATTGATATCATTCATGAAAGGTCAGAGTTGTCCAACACAGATTGATAATGATTTCTTCCACCTCTTCAGGATGCAATAACTACTGTTCATGTCAAAGGAATGATGTATAAGTGGATTGAAAAGGACTTTGGTAAGTGAGCAACATTTTGTACTGGAATGCTAGGTACTCTGTTGTAGCACTACTGTTGATTCTTTTCAGGATGCCGTTGATAAATCCAGGGAACTTCCACTGATTATGGTGTCATGGCTCTGTTATCTTGAGTATCGTTAGCCTCTCTAATCTGTTGAGAATTTGTGAGCAGCCCTCAAGTATTTGGGCTTTCCTGAAAAAGGATATACTGCAATTTATCTTGATCTTGATTGACGCCACAAAGGTTGATACTAGGGTGGCTAGACTTGTCTGAATCACTTCAGCATGGCTTTGCTAAATCTTTTGCTTCTCAGCTTCTCCTGTATCTTATTTTTTAGGATCGGTATGCAGATATGTTAATTCTATGGCAGTGAGTAGCTGAAGTGTTTGATAATTTAATATATTTAACATTGTCATCCTCTTCTTTGTTGTAGTGCTTGAATTTTGGATTGGTTTGTAAAACAGAGTTTGCAAAAGTCCTACACTGAAAACCTCTCTGGCATTTCCATGACCTGCTCACCATCCACTCATTTCGAGGGATCCTTGTTATTCTTCATTAGTCTGTACTTACTAGTGGGAATGTAATGGGCAAAGCCGGGCAGAACATCAAATTGACTTTTTCAACCTGTGTCCCTTCATTTGGTGAGGAGTCCTTCTCATTCATTCTTCCCTGACGTGTGAACTTAATGGATGTGGCCAAGCACTCCCATAATCAGGCGTGTGCAATTCCCACATTTGGTTTTTGTTCCACAGTCAAGTGCACAAAATTTACTTGATCAGATGTCTCTCCAGGCTTTCAAAGTTGCGAGCTGGAGAGGTGATGAATTGGAATCAAAGTGAGAGAGATATTTTTTCACAACAGAAGATATGTTGGTGTCTTTAAAATACTAAAATGTGAGGAAAGCCATCAATAAGCAGAGGATACAGTGTGTCTGCAGAGAGATAAAGATAGGTTAAGTGAGCGGGCAAGGGTTTGGCAAATGGACTATAATGTTGGTAAATGTGAGGTTATTCACTTTGGAAAGAAAAATGGAAGATCAGATTATTATTTAAATGGCAAATGAATGCCGTGCAGAAAGACTTGGGAGTGCTGGTGCATGAATTGCAAAAGGTTAGTTTGCAGGTGCGCAGGCTATCAAGAAGGCAAATAGAATGTTGGCCTTCATTGCTCAAGGAATTGAGTGCAGCAACAGTACTGGGTACTGATGAGACTGCATCTGGAGTACTGCATGCAGTTCTGGTCTCCTTACTAGAGGAAGAATATTCTGGCCTTGGAGTGCAGAGAAGGTTCACCAGTTTGATTCCAGAAATGATGGGGTTAGCATATGAGGAGAGATTGAATTGTCTTGGATTGTACATTGCTGGAATGAGAGGGAATGTTATAGAAACATATAAAATTATGAAAGGATCAGATAATTTATAGGTAGGTTTTTCCCACTGATAGGTGAGACAAGAACTAGGGGGCGTAGCTTCAGGGTTCGGGATAGTACATTTAGAATGGATATGAAGAGGAACTGCTTTTCTCTTAGGGTGGTGAATCTATGGAATTCGCCTCAGTGAATATATTTAAGACCAGGTTGGATAGATTTTTGCATAGGAGGGGAATTAAGAAATATGTGGAAACGACAGGTAGGTGGAGATGAGCCTATCATCAGACCAGCCTTGATTTCATTGAATGTCGAAGCAGGCTTGATGGCCTACTCCTACTCCTGTTTCTTATATTCTTATGTGAACAATATTGATCCTGAAGCTGTGGAACATGGATTAGTGTCAATGATAATCTTTTCCTTCCTTCCCCAATTACAGAAAATTGCATTCTTCACGGAGATGAAACGTATGCTGTCCTAAAGTGCTTGGTTAATAATGGAAAGAAGCTCTTCCTTATCACCAACAGTCCTTACCAATTTGTGTACGTACAGACTTTCATCTCCTATAGAATGCGATGGTGTGCATGTTCTGATACCTGATTGGCTTCCTTGTTTTTGTGGTTTACAAGTTTCCCTGTTTCCCTTTGGAGAGTCCAAGTGGAATATGGACATTGACAATCATTGAATTGCACAGTTCAGCCAAACTTGAAAACAATTAGCCAAAATGCTGTAAAACGGGTCAATTCGAGGAATGACTTGCCTCCTTGTCTGGAAACTTGTGGCACTGCAGTGAGGAGGATATATTGTGTCTCTGTACCCATAGATCATAGACGTGTCAGCTGATAAACATTATAACATGTCAGCACCCTTGGATAATCCGTTCTATGCATTGTTCTTGTTTGATAATATAAGGAATGGAGAAATCAAACTAAACCTAATAGTTTTGTTCAATGTTTTTCATTTGTTTTAGTAATAGAAATGTGTATCATTGCTATTTTGGAGATGAATATGATCTAATTGCAACTTAACTGCAGGACAAAATAGAATGGAAGTGTACTTGATATTTTTGAAAGAGCAGGAAGTTAAGTAAAGATAGAGAAAGATAGTCTTGGAATATGATACTGCAAGTTCAGGAAAGTTGGAAGTAATTTGGTGGTGGTGAGTGATTTTTATTTTTGCCATTACTATATTAATTTCTTGATTGTGATACAAAATTTTATTTCAAAGTGGAAATTATTTTTTAAAAAAAGAGATGAAGCAAACTTGTCAGAATGGTACTGTGATGACTCGAGATCTGAACTGAATGTAGTCTTAAAAAATCAGATGGGCAAGATCAGCATCAAAGTGAATTTAGTGGGAGTAAAATTCTAAAGTCTGCAGATGCTGTGATTCAAGTAAAAACAATGCTGGAGAAACTTAGCAGGTCAAAAGATAAAGAGACCTAACTAATGTTTCGTCAAGGTGTGAGGAAAATGGAGGCAGGTGCCAGAATAAAATGGTGGAGGGGGAGGAGCACAAACCCACAGGCGCAAGGTAAGCTGTGCATAAGGGAGAGAGGGCACAGCAGCAAACAAGGGGAGAGGGGATGGCGTATGAGTGAAACGGAGGGTGGGTGGAAAGCTGGAGGGAAGAAGACAGAAACATGAGAAAGAGAGAAGGAACGGGGAGTGGTCTAGCAAAAACAAGAGAAGTCGATGTTAATGCCATGTGGTTGGAGGGTGCCCAGATAAAATATAAGGTGTTGCTTCTCCAATTTACAGTGGTCTTGTTTTGACAGTGCATTTAGTAGGAGTTTCTGGAACCAACCAGAGAGCAGGTTATTCTAGACCTGCCATTAAGTAATATTGGGATTAATTAATGACCTATGGCAGGTGTCCCTGCTTTGCAATTATCATAGGTTTGAATTTCACGTTCAGTTTGAGGGAAAAAATAGTTCAAGGATATTATTTTAAATGTTAAAGCAAATAGAAGCATTGAGTTAAGTATAGTTACAGTGACAGATGATTGGTATGTAAACACTCCTCCACTGGGTCAATTATTAATCCCATAATGATGCCCATTACCAGGTCCAGAAAGCCTAGTTCTCTGGTTGAGTCCAGTACTATTCCCACATTTCCAGGGCAAGCTGTCACAACTACAGCTCCAATCACCTGGCGTCAGTCCTTAACTTGGGTACTGTCATTGTGGAATTTGTGGAATTTCCGAGGTACTGCGAGACTTCCCTGGGTTTTCTCATTTCATCCCACATCTTCTCCGCCCCCCCCGCCCCTCCTCCACCCCCCGCCCCTCCTCCGCCCCCCGCCCCTCCTCCGCCCCCCGCCCCTCCTCCGCCCCCCGCCCCTCCTCCGCCCCCCGCCCCTCCTCCGCCCCCCGCCCCTCCTCCGCCCCCCGCCCCTCCTCCGCCCCCCGCCCCTCCTCCGCCCCCCGCCCCTCCTCCGCCCCCCGCCCCTCCTCCGCCCCCCGCCCCTCCTCCGCCCCCCGCCCCTCCTCCGCCCCCCGCCCCTCCTCCGCCCCCCGCCCCTCCGCCCCCCGCCCCTCCGCCCCCCGCCCCTCCGCCCCCCGCCCCTCCGCCCCCCGCCCCTCCGCCCCCCGCCCCTCCTCCGCCCCCCGCCCCTCCTCCGCCCCCCGCCCCTCCTCCGCCCCCCGCCCCTCCTCCGCCCCCCGCCCCTCCTCCGCCCCCCGCCCCTCCTCCGCCCCCCGCCCCTCCTCCGCCCCCCGCCCCTCCTCCGCCCCCCGCCCCTCCTCCGCCCCCCGCCCCTCCTCCGCCCCCCGCCCCTCCGCCCCCCGCCCCCCGCCCCTCCGCCCCCCGCCCCTCCGCCCCCCGCCCCTCCGCCCCCCGCCCCTCCGCCCCCCGCCCCTCCGCCCCCCGCCCCCCCGCCCCCCGCCCCCCCGCCCCCCGCCCCCCCGCCCCCCGCCCCCCCGCCCCCCGCCCCCCGCCCCCCCGCCCCCCGCCCCCCCGCCCCCCGCCCCCCGCCCCTCCGCCCCCCGCCCCTCCGCCCCTCCTCACAATGACCAGATTTTTTTACTTTCTTGCACTGTTTAGTTATGTGATGTTATAATAAAAATTAAAGGCATCCAATGAAAACTAGCTGTAATTTTAAGAAAATGTTGACAGTTAAATGAACTTGACTGGATTTTGAAAATTATTACCCGAGTCTTTGTCTAACCCAAATCTTCAGTGCGTTGAAAGGAACCTTTGCAACCTGTCATTCCTTGATAAACTATGAATTTAGACAGTGGATGTTTGGAAATATGTTAACGAGCCTAATAGCCTGAATATGTCAAAGATTGTCAGATCTTGGAATCTGCGCGTGCTCAGGCCTGGTCTGTGTCTGGAAGGAAGACCTTCTGTTGTTGAATTTTAGTTAATTTTTTTGCTATCCTTTTAAGGAAAAGTATTGTTTGTAGTGTTACTATTGTGACTATGTCATAATATCTTAGTGGACCAAGAAGGAGACGTGAGCTCAAGATACTTTGAATTCATCTTCTATCATCTTATTTAATCTATTTCTCTTGTATCTATTTAACGTTCAATATTGATGTCTTTAAATATAGTGCAAAGTTATGCAAAGTGTTTATCTGTTTTATTAATGAATTAAAACTACTTAAAGCTGCATCCTCAAAGTTTGGTTTAATAAAAGTAATTTGGAATATCATCCTCATGTTTCTTTGAAGATGCCATGTTTCGAAATTGTTAAATACTAGATCTTGGAAAGTGTCATCTCTAACTGTCATCGGAAGACCAGTTGATGTAGGTTTCTGTGAGGGGTGCTGGGCATAGTGGCGACTCTGTCTGCCTTACAGTAGTCAAAGTTAAAGAATTTGATGTGTTATATTATTAATGAAGTATTATGTGACAATAATGGAACCTTTATCTTTCGGATATCCAATATCAATCTGTGTGTGTAACAGTGTGGGGTTGTGTTGATTCAGTGCGCAAAAGCTTCAATTTTTAAAATTTTTAAATTTTTTAATAATTTTACACAGTGATAAAGGAATGAAATACATGGTGGGTGACGACTGGCGGGACCTTTTTGATTTGGTGATCGTCCAAGCTGACAAGCCAAGTTTTTTTACAGATAAGCGCAAGTATGTGGAGGACAGTTTTAACCATTCTGATAAGAAATTCTGAGCATTTTTGTTTTATAATCTATGAACTTAACACTTGTTTTTTTTGATGACGGAAATTATTTAACACCATTTATGTAAAATAAACTGTGGAAATACTACTGTAACTAGACAGGGAAACTGTTGGAGGTGACAAAATGAAGTGACGATATTTTTTCGGAAAGAAACTAAAAGGAAGATGGTACTTTCCCAAGTTAAGAATAAGTATCTATATGTTCTGAGTGTAACAAGTGATAAGATTTGAGATTTAATATGTATGGGTTACAACATTTGTTCAATTTTAGACTGGGTAATAACTTGCTTTATTTTGCCAGGCCTTTCCGAAGACTGGATGATACAGGCTCACTGCAGTGGGACAAAATCAACACCTTGGAGAAGGGCAAAATGTATAAACAGGTCAGAATAATAGGTCTGTGCTTTGAAGAAAGAGCACAAGTTCCAAATTGTCTGTGCTGCTTGCTGACAGACATTCGATTTGATACCTGGTTGTTCAGTGAAAACCTGCCTTATTCTCAAAATGATGTGAGAAAATTGATCAAAATGAGTTTTAATGAAATAACTTTCTATTTTGCTTTATTTGAAACAAACTGTAAGCTAAAAGTGGAGGGGCTAGACTAACAAAAATGTCCCAAGCAGGAGTGTAGATCTTTAACATTTTTAGGAAATCTTCTGGATTATATTTGGGATTATTTAGGGAGGAAAAAAATCCAAGGACAGATAGAAGTTACTTTAATAAGAGATGCTTCTCTGCCCAATGAATTTTTGTGTGGTTCTTTTACAAGAAAATACCTTCTAGCTCTATTCCTTAACTGCAGAAATTATTGTTTTCAATGACATCACAGGCCAGAAAAAGGGAAAATGCAAATATTTCTCTGAAGAATTCCTGCCTGGCCTAATTATCACACTCAAATGGGCCAGGAATCAGAATTTATTGTCATGAACATGTCGTGAAATTCATTGTTTGGTGGCAGCATTGTTGTGCAAATATTGCTATCAAATTAAATTTTAAAAGTAAATCCATTAGTGCAAAAAGAAGAGAAGACGAGGTAGTGTCTGTGGTTCATTGTCCATTCAGAAATCTGATGGCAGAGGGGAAGAAGCTGTCCTTGTGGCATGAGTTGTTCATCTTTAGATTTCCGTACCTCCTCCCTGATGGTTGAGTGTATTACCTGGGTGCTGAGGGTCCTTGAGAATAGAGGCAGCTTGCTTAAGACACGGCCTCCTGCATATGTCCTCAATGGAGTGGAAACTAATGCCTATGATCGCTCTGGCCGAGTTCACACCTCTGTAGTTACATACAATTTGTATTTTTTGAGCTAGCTGGTAGGTTATGGAGAGAGTCAACTTGCATTGCAATACCCAGCAGCATATCCTATGCTTCCATTCTGAGCGATGATTAACTCAATAGGTTGTATCTTTGTTGTTAGTATCTACATGCTTCATTGCCAATTTCATTTAAACTGCACAAATAAAAATGCACAATTTTTGTTTTTTTTTAAATTATTGATGTATTTTAATTTGGTAAATTTGTAAATTTCACAGTATTAAAATCAGAAATGGTTGTGTTATATTGATTTTTGAGTATTTCAGTAAAATCTTCAATGTTAAAGTCAAAAGAACTGCAGATGCCAGAAATCTGAAGCAAAAAGAGAAAATGCTGGGTAATCTTAACAAGTCAGACAAGACTCTGGAAAGACAAACAGTTAATGCTTCGCGGAAACGCAGGCCCCCTTCGCGGAAACGCAGGCCCCCTTCGCGGAAACGCAGGCCCCCTTCGCGGAAACGCAGGCCCCCTTCGCGGAAACGCAGGCCCCCTTCGCGGAAACGCAGGCCCCCTTCGCGGAAACGCAGGCCCCCTTCGCGGAAACGCAGGCCCCCTTCGCGGAAACGCAGGCCCCCTTCGCGGAAACGCAGGCCCCCTTCGCGGAAACGCAGGCCCCCTTCGCGGAAACGCAGGCCCCCTTCGCGGAAACGCAGGCCCCCTTCGCGGAAACGCAGGCCCCCTTCGCGGAAACGCAGGCCCCCTTCGCGGAAACGCAGGCAACCATTGATGGTTTGTTTTTCCACAGATGCTGCCTCCCTTGCTGAGTTTATTCAACATTTTCTGTTTTTGTTTCTGTGACAACACTGTTCTCTCTCTAAAATATTTTTTTCTTTTGTTCAACCATTTTGATATTGAAATGGGCTCAGAAGGCCTGTAGCAATCTCACAACTGTTCCTGGAGTTGGCTCCCCAATTTTTCATAATTTCAGTCTTCTGTTTGTTCAGGGAGAACAACTGGGTCTTTAATCTCTTCTTGCTTGTGATGATGCAGCAGAAAACCGTGATAGGATGGTTCCTATAATTGGGAAAGGGTGCCCTGTTGGTTACTGTATCCCCTATAAACTCATGATAACTAGTATCGCCAGTGACCCTAGTTCAGTTTAACCTCTTGTACTGTCTGTATGGTGCTTGGACATTCTCCCTGTTACTACATGAGCTTCCCCCAGGAGATCCAATCTCATCCTATAGTAGATGAGGATTCTATGGACAGTGTGAATCCAGTGGACTGAAGGGCCTGTTTGACTCTTGGGTTCAGGTAAAAGATTGTGCTTATTGCATAGACCGTGAGAATGTAAACAAACTCTATTACACAGGACTGTGTATTTGAATTGCAGCCTTGGGAACATTTTGTCCTAATCTTTGCTCTGAAACAAGGAACTGGGGAATGTGCCAGCAGACAATTGGCATTTTGAATCGAGCCCTAATGACTTGGAGGTAGTGCCCCGACCCAGCCATCCTTGCAAGAGGGATAGTACTTCTCTGCAGAGTTTTGGATGTTCTGCTTTGGTTTTGGAGGTTCTGAGGCCAGGACAGGAACTGCACAGATGGGGCAGGAGAGGTCTGCCCTGCCACGGCAGGGCATTGGGTGGTTTGAGGTGGCATATCCTGTCTGTAACTCTCAGTTTCTATAACTTGTTGGGAACCTATTTTAATGGATATTTTTTAAAGAAAGTGGACTTAGATGTGTAAATATTTCAGAAATGCCTTGACTCAGTGATGCACCATCAATGACTCCAAAAGACTGAAGTTGAGCAAACTGATAGGCTTTGATTTGCTGGAGAGCAGTGGTTCTCAACCTTTTTCTTTACTCTCACATTTCTTTCTTTCTTTTCTTCTTTCTTTGGCTTGGCTTCGCGGACGAAGATTTATGGGGGGGTAAAAAGTCCACGTCAGCTGCAGGCTCGTTTGTGGCTGACAAGTCCGATGCGGGACAGGCAGACACGATTGCAGCGGTTGCAGGGGAAAATTGGTTGGTTGGGGTTGGGTGTTGGGTTTTTCCTCCTTTGCCTTTTGTCAGTGAGGTGGGCTCTGCGGTCTTCTTCAAAGGAGGTTGCTGCCCGCCAAACTGTGAGGCGCCAAGATGCACGGTTTGAGGCGTTATCAGCCCATTAAGTATTCCATATCCCATCAGTGCTCTGTGATTAGAAAGGGATTGCTTAAGGTGGCATGTGGGTGGGAAAAAAAGGTTGAAAACCACTGTTTTAATCATACCTAATGGACTCGTTATGTGCATGGTTTCAAAACTCCAAAGGAAATGGACTAATGACAATTTTTCTTGTGCAAAATATTTCAGTAACAATTGGGTCTAGAGCAGTGATTCTCAACCTTCTCCTCCCACTCACATATCACCTTAAGCAATCCCTTTCTAATCACAGAGCACTGATGGCATAGGGAATACTTAAAGTGGTATGTGAGAGTAAAGAAAAAGGTCAAGAACCATTGCTGTAGAATAAAGACTGCTCGACTGTACTGCACTAGGGAGGGGGCTGTGGAACAGTCACCTTTATTCAGGAGCCTGTGGGAGGGGCTACAGGTAGAGTTGGCCAACAAGTGTGCCCAAACAGATTAATATATATGTTGGTTTACCACATTTTGACTGAAAAGCAGCAGACTTGTTCTGCCAGTAATTAGACCTTTCTGGTTATTTAAACCAGCATACTTGATGAAATGCAGATCAGTTTTCATCTGTCGAGTATTATTTACATGTTTTTCTTTTGCAGTACTTTTTAGCCACCTTAGAATAATGGCTGCTCTCTCCTTGCTTCGCACCCTTCTGTTTTTGCCATCCAGCTTACTTTGCAGATCTATCCTATTGCCTAGATTTGACTCAGTCAGTTTCGCGGTTGTTGCCCTTTCAAATTGGCGGCACACCAGTTGACCAACTTAGGCTGATGAGGCCAAATGTTGTAAGATGAGCAAGAGGTCAACCTCCTCCTGCAGGCATCAAAGCACAGCTTCAAATATTTCTGATGATGGGGCTGATAAAGCTTGGTCAGAAGTTGGGGCTGGGTGAGAGTTTTAAGACCCTTTGCTAATATAGCAGGCTTTTAATATCAGGAAATAAAGGTGCAACTTTTTTCTAGGAGAAGTAGAAATCACCAATTCATATATATTTTTATCTGGCACCATGTTTGTTCATAAGGAGTTCCTTGTGTCAGGAAGTTGTTGTTTATTAAAATAATTGACAACAAATTCTAATCTACTTAATTTGAAATCATTAATATAGATACGGGGAGGTAAGGCATCAGGGGTAAGCTTTGGTAATCTTTTTGAATGTCTGTGATATTCAGAAGCATTTGAATCCCTAGCTTTTTTTTTTAAATTATTTTTCACACTATGAACCATATCAATCAAAATACACACAAACATTTCCCTCTTGAATATACACAGTGGCATTTTCTCCCCTTTTTTCCCCCCTACCTTCCCACCCCCCTCCAAACCCATTAAACGTTCAACATATACAATACAATAAACCCATTAAACAATGTTATCACACTATGAAAATAAACAAGAAAATTGTGTCATCTACTTTTACACATTGGATCAGGTTATTTTGTCTTCTTCTCATTTCATCATTTTAGGGGGTGAAGGTCCGCAGTAAGCCCTCTCTGTTGTGTTCCATGTACGTTTTCCAAATTTGTTCAAATAATGTGACTTTATTTTTTAAATTGTATGTTATTTTTTCCAATGGAATACATTTATTCATTTCTATGTACCATTGCTGTACTCTCAGGCTCTCTTCTGATTTCCAAGTTGACATTATACATTTTTTTGCTACAGCAAAGTCTATCATAATAAATCTTTTTTCCACTTCATCCTGTTTGAGGCCCAATTCTTTACTTCTTCTATTACTTAGAAGAAAGATCTCTGGATTTTTTGGTATGTTGCTTTTTGTGATTTTATTTAATACCTAATTTAGATCTTCCCAAAACTTTTTCACTTTCTCGCATGCCCGAATTGCATGTACTGTTGTTCCCATTTCCTTCTTACAGCGAAAAGATCTATCTGATAATGTTGGATCCCATTTATTTAACTTTTGGGGTGTGATATATAGCCTGTCTAACCAATAATATTGTATCATGCGTAACCTCGTGTTATATTTTTCATAGTTCCAGAGCATAACTTTTCCCATATTTTATTTATCTTTATGTTTAAATCTTTTTTCCACTTTTGTTTGGGTTTATTGCTTATTTCATGATTTTCCTCTCTTGCAGCTTGATGTACATGTTTGTTATAAATCTTTTTATTATAGTTGTTTCTGTAATCACATATTCAAATCTGCTTCCTTCTGGTAATCTCAGTCTGTTTCCCAATTTATCCTTTAAATAAGCTTTCAGTTGATGGTATGCAAACATTGTACCATGAGTTATTCCATATTTGTACTTCATTTGTTCAAATGTTTATAAATTATTTCCCAAAAAACAATGTTCTATTCTTTTAATTCCTTAAGTCTCCCATTCTCTAAAGGAAAGGTTATCTATTGTGAAAGGGATTACTTGATTTTGCGTCAATAATAATTTTGGTAGTTGGTAATTTGTTTTTTTTCCTTTCTATGTGAATCTTCCATTTGTTAAGTAAATGGTGGAGTACTGGTGAACTTCTATATTGCACCAGTTTTTCACCCCACTTATAAAGTATATGTTCTGGTACCTTCTCCCCTATTTTATCTAGCTCTATCTTGGTCCAATCTGTTTGATAAAAATCTGATAGATACCTTAATTGTGCTGCTCTATAATAATTTTTAAAGTTTGGTAGCTGCAAACCACCTTGTTTGTACCATTCTGTTAATTTATCTAGCGCTATCCTCGGTTTTCCCCCTTTCCATAAGAATTTCCTTATTATTCTCTTTAGTTCATTGAAAAATTTCTCTGTTAAGGGAATTGGTAACGATTGAAATAGGTATTGTATCCTTGGGAAGACATTCATTTTAATGCAGTTTACCCTCCCTATCAATGTTAGTGGCAATTCTTTCCAATGTTCTAAGTCATCCTGTAATTTCTTCATTAATGGCTGATAATTTAATTTGTATAGGTGGCTTAAATTATTATCTAATCTAATACCTAGGTATCGGATTGCTTGTGTTTGCCATTTAAATGGTGATTCTTTTTTAAACTTTGTATAATCCGCATTATTCATTGGCATCGCTTCACTTTTATTTGCGTTGATCTTGTACCCCAATATTTCTCCATATTCCTTCAATTTCTCATGTAGTTCTTTTATATTCGAATCCCTAGCTAATGGCCAACTAAACTAGGAAATGGAAATGGGGAGTATATTCACTTAACCCAAGGTTGGTCATTTTTATTTAGCTGCTGAATGACAGAAAGCTAATCAATCCTTGGCAAAAATATTGTCACCCAAATATCATCTAATACAGGATTTCTTGTAAGAAAATAAAAGCAGTTAACAATATTATCACTCTAATTACATATTAAGTAAAAGTATTCCCCGACTTGTGATCCGTGTCCATCTGCACATATGACCGAAATTTTTTTTTAAATATCATAAAATGTACATGTAATATGAGGCATTTGACAAACTCTAACAGGGATACAGGGCGTGCAAGAGCCAAAATATGCATACTTACCTTGTTAGTCAGCGTCCCAGGGTCCGTTGACTTGGCCTGGCACCTTGATTCCTGTGCACATGCAGAATCAGGATGGCTGAACCCAGCCTATGGACCCTGGGATGCCGATTAACAAGGTAAGCATGGACCAGAATGTGGAAAGAGTCGCCAAGATTGATCGACAAATTCAGGAAGCTTTAAGTTGTTATCGTCAAATCTATGATGAAAAAAAAGATTTGATTAAAAAGTTTGCTTTAAGATTTCGATACTCCATGGAAAAAATTCCAACTTGCGTCCATTTCAAGATACGACTGATCCTTTAGTCCCAATTATGATCGTAAGTCGGAGGATATCAGTACAGCCTATGAATGAGAAAATCCTGCAATGGCTTTGTGCTGTATAATATTTCTGAGAAGTTAATAGATTTATAATTTAGAATGTCTTTATCCATGTGGTCAATTTCCTCCCTGTTTTTTTTTTTATGATTTGATCGATCAGTCTTGTTACTGGTGGTTGCTTTACCAGTCTGGTTCTGCTAACATAAGCAATCTTCCGATTGATAACCAATGCTTTATCGTGGGAAATGCAATGTTTTATTGCAATCATTTCTTTACCATTTCTTTACTATTTTAGCACCAAAGCTTGTCTATTGAGGCAATATTCCTCTCATTCCAACAAAACCAAATCTGGTGAAGAAGCAAACAGCAAAGTTTCACTCCCAGAGGAAGTCGATGCCTTCTAAGCCAGATTTGACGACAGTAACAGTGAGGAACCACCCCTTGGCTCCCATATGTCCCCTGATGATTTCATCCTGTCCCTAACTGAGGATGAGGTGCGTGCTGCCTTCAAGAGAGTGAATCCGAGGAAATCATCTGGCCCGGATGGAGTACCTGGCCGAGAATTTAAAAATCTGTGCTGACCAACTTACCAATGTACTCATGGATGTCTTCAATATCTCACTCCAGCAGGGCATGTTACCCACCTGTTTCAAGCAGGCATTGAATCATTCCAGTGCCCAAGAAGAGTGTAGTAACCTGACTTAATGACTATCGGCCAATCACACTTGCATCAATGATGAAGTGCTTTGAAAGGCTGGTAATGAAGTATATCAGCTCTTGTATGAGCAGTGACATGGATACATTCAGATTCGTCTATTGAAGCAAAATGTCTATGGCATCCCACTGGCTCTACACAAAGCCCTGGAACATCTGGACAGTAGAGATACATTGATCAGGATGTAATTTAATATTTTATATTATTTTACATCATTTTATATTTTTTCTTTATCGACTATAATTCAGCATTTAACACCATCATCCCCTCAAAACTGATCAGCAAACTCCAAGACCTGGAAGTTAACACTCCACTGTGTAATTGGATCATGGATTTTCTCACCTTCAGACCACAATCAGAAGATTGGTAAAAACTTCTCCTCCACAATCTCCATCAGTACCAGAGCACCAAAGGACTGTGTTCTTAGCCCCCTGCTCTACTCACTTTATATCTACGACTATGTGGCTTGATACAACAATAACACCATCTATTAAAAAAAAAATGCCAATTGTAGTGGGTTGTATAAAGAAAGCTGATGAGTCAGCAGACAGGTTGGAGATTGAAAACGTGGCTAAATAGTGCATGAACAACAACTTTGCACTCAATGTCACCAAAACTAAGGAGATGATTGTTGACTTCAGGAAATGAAACCAGAGGTATACAATCCAGTGATCATTGGGGATCAGAAATGGAGAGGGTGAGAAAATTTAAGTTCTTGGGAATCACTATCTCAGAGGATCTTTCCTGAAACCAACACACCAATGGCATTCTGAAGAAAGCACATCAGCACCTCTATAATCCTCTGGAGTTTGTGGAGGTTTGGTATGACACCAGAAACGCTGACAAATTTCTACAGATGTGTGGTGGAAAGTGTGATGTCTGGCTGCTATTGGGACACCATTGTCCCAGAGCGTAAAACCCTGCAAAATGTAGTGGACAGAGCCCAGGACATCACAGGCAAAACCCTCCCCACTATTGAGAACATCTACCAGGAACACTGCCATCAGAGAGCAGCAGCATTCATTGAGGATCTACACCACCTAACACACTCTCTGTTCTCACTGCTGACAAGACTTGCATCACCAGGTTCAGGAACAGCTGCTTACCCCTTCACCATCAGACTCCTCAACAACAAACTCACTCAGGGACTTGTTTAAGGACTTACTTAATTGATTTTTTTTATAAAAAAGATTCTCTATTGCACAGTCATTTTGTTTATATTCGATATCTTTTTTCAGTTCTTTTACTTGTTTACATTCTTACACTGTGTACAGTTTATTTTTTGCACTACCAATTAGTGGTTATTCTGCCATGCCTGCAAGAAAAAGGAATCTCAGGGTTGTATGTGATGACATGTATGTACTCTGGCAATAAATCTGAAAGTAGACTGATCATTGATGCAAAGCATCATCACCTTTTTGCCGTAACAAGTAACTGTGTCTGCAGACACAGTGGTTAAAGTAAAAACACAAAGTTGAAGAAACTCAACTGGTCAAACAGTGTACTTTATGTAGCAAAGATAAAGATACATGACTGATGCTTTCGGGCTTGGGCCCTTCAGCAAGGTAAACATCAAGATCTTGCCACTGAATTTTGAAGTATCTCCAGCATTTGTTAGGTTTCATTTCATTTTTCTAGCATCTCCAGTATTTTCCTTGTGCAGCATCTTTCTCTGTCCTGTCCTTTTGAAATGGCTGTGGCATGTGACACCATTATGAGTCTGGTATCTTGCAGTTTGTTAAAAATTCTTCTTCATACCGTTGCTTAATCAGCTGGACTGCAAGGAGGAACTGGTAAATCTCAGTCTTTTTTTTAAACCCTGATCCAATCTGGTTTGAAAATATAAATAATGGCTTGATTAGAATGTATCAAGTCTTGAGCTTGATCCATAGTTCATTAAGATCACAGAAACTCTTCTTGCCACTTAAGTTCCACTTGTTTCAGTCTGGAAGGATCTTGTTGATAGTAGGAACATTGACAGCCCTATGGAGATGGAAATTCCAAAACCTTCGAATGAAGAATGTTCTCCTTAACGGACCCCTATCCCTGAGAGTGTGAAACTCCACTTCAGTTGGAGAAACGCACTCTACCCTATCAAAATTGGAATTCTAAATCAAAACTCATGATAAAGGCTCCCATACCTGAGAAGCTGTGTTTCTCTTTCCACAGATGCTGTGTGATCTTCTGAGTTTTTCCAACATTTTCTGTTGTCGTATCAGATTTCTTCAGTATTTTAAAAATGTTGATCAGGCCCAGGCCAGAAACATTGATTACCCTTTACTTCTGATGGATGCTGCATGACCTGCTGAGTTTCACCAGCATATTTTTGCATTGCACTCAAACCCAGCATCTGCGGACTTTTTGTTCAACTACTTGACATTGCCTCTTGCACTGCATTTGTTGTTTACAGTTTGCTGATGTTAAAATAGAAATTTAAAGGCTTTGAGTACTTAGGCCCAAGCAACAGCAGAAATCTTGTTAGCTCTCTCAACAAAATTATAATTGGGTTTCCCAGATCGTCTCATGGTGGGGAGGTGGGAGTAGGGTGCAGTTGCTATAATACCCTGTAACATGGTTGTTGATAAGGGAGTGTGTGGACATTGGCAGCACTCTGCGTCCACCTTTGAGCCCACTCATCCCAGCTGATCTCTGTATTTAATACAAGTAATTTAGTTGGTCTTTTGGAAAGAAATAAATACAGAGCCAGCATTTGTCCTCATTCTTTAACAGTTTTTAACATGTCTGTTTATGATGATAGTCTTCATAAATATTTTAAATAGAAAGTTTTAATTTTTGGCCAAGCAACACATCAATTCTTGGAAGGAGAATGTTACTTCCCTCTAAAAAAGTGTTATTGATACACATATTAGAAACTTGTATTTTTTTTCCAAAGAAAGGAAGACCACGTTTGCTCATTAAGATTGGCAGCTCTTTGCTGTAAGGTTTTAATGGGTTTTACTAATATATAATAGTCTTCTGAAGTTGGCGTTTAGGCTAACTTTACTGTTCAATTCATTGTACAGGAAGCTTTCTCCAGCCTTTTTTAAGGTCTACTCTATCTAACTGAACATTCTGAAATTTCAACTGTTTCAACTTGTCTTTGTTCTTTCAATCTCCAGGGTAATCTGTTTGATTTTCTGCGGTTGACAGGCTGGCGTGGATCCAAGGTGCTTTATTTTGGTGACCATCTGTACAGTGACCTGGCAGTAAGTACATTCGTAAAGCCAATGTTTAAATCACATTCACTCAGCAGTCTACAAATTAATGGAAGTGTCATTGATCACAATCATCTCCTTGGTGAATTCCAAGCAAAAAGATTCATACACATTTTTAAAAAATGTATATATAATATACAGCACAAGAACTTTTTTTCCTGTACTGTTCCTTTAGGGATGACAGTGAACTCTTAGAGCTGCAATTAATGAGAGGAAATTTTAGAACATAGAATAGCATCAAAGAGGCCCTTCAGCCCATCATGTTGTGCTGACCCGTATAAAGCTACTCCGCAACAATCTAATCCTCCCCACCTCACACCCATAACACTCTTATTTTCTTTGTTTCATGCCTATTGAAGTCTTTTGAATGTTTCTATTGTACCAGCCTCCACGACCACTCCCAGCAATGCTTTTCAAGCACCCACTGTTCTCTGTATGTAAAAGAAAAACCTTATCTATGGCATCTCCTCTAAATGCTCCTCCACTCACCTTAAACAGATGTCCTCTGATATTTGCTATTGTCACCCTGGGAAATGGTCAAAATCAGAATTTATTGTAATGAACATGTCATAAAATTTGTTGATTTGCAGTGCAAACATTCAACCTAACAAAATAATAAAAATAGTGCAAGAAAAAGTTCATTGTTCATTCAGGAATCTGATGGCAGAGGGGAAGAAGCTGTCCTTGAGTGGGGGTCCTTGAAGATAGAGGCTGCTTTCTTAAGATACCGCCTCTTGTAGATGTGAAAAAACACACAAATGCTGGAGAAACTCAGCAGGTCAAACAGTGCCTTTATGTAGCAAAGCCCAAAATGTTGGTGATGTATCTTTACCTTTGCTACGTAAAGACACTGTTTGACCTGCTGAGTTTCTCCAGCATTTATGTTTTTTCACTTAACCATGGTGTCAACAGAATCCTGTGTTTTGCCTCTTGTAGATGTCCACAATGGAGTGAAGTTTGGTGCCCCTGATGTCACAGACTGAGTTAACAACACTATGGAGTTCCATCTCATCCTTAGCATAGGAACCCAGATAGTGATGCAACCAGCCAGAATCCTCTCAATGGTACACCTGTAAAAGATTTTAAAGAGCCTTCAGATACATACTGAAGCTCCTCAAACTCCTTAAGAAGTATAGCCGCTGGTGAGCCGCCGCCGCCTTGATTGCATCGACATGGAGTCTCCAAGAGAGATTCTTGGAGATGTTGACACCCAGGAATTTGAAGTTCTTGACCCTCTCCACTGCTTACCCCACATTGAGGTCTGGTTCGTGTTCTCCTGACTTCCTCCTGGTCCATAATCATCTCCTTGGTTTTGCTAACATTGAGTGGTTTGTTTGTGTGGCACGACTCAACGAGCTGATCTTCGTCATTGCTGTCTGTGATTCTGCTGACAATCATGGTGTCATCAGCAAATTTGTAGACTGAATTGGAATTGCGTCTGGCCACAAAGTCATGGGTGTGGGGTGAATAGAGAAGTGGGCTAAGCACACGTCCTTGAGGTGTGTCTGAGTTGATTGTCCATGAGGAGGAGACATTGTTTCCAATTCATACTGGCTGTGGTCTTCTGATGATGAAGGCAAAGATCCAGTTGCAGATGGGGATGCAAAGTGCCAGGGTTTTGAGCTTGTTGATCAGTACTGAGGGTATACTGGTGTTGAAGGGAGAGTTGTAGTTGATGAGAAGCAGCCATATGTACGAACTGCTGTTTTGTAGGTGATTCTGAGTTGAGTGGAGAGCCAGTGATATTGCATCTGCTGTGGAGCGATTGTGACAGTCGGCAAATTGCAGTGGGTCCAGTGCTTTATTTAGGTGTGTGTTAATTCTGCCCATGACCAGCCTCTCAAAGCGTTTCATCAGTAGAAGTTAGTCCTACTGGGTGAGAGTGATTGAGACAGCTCACACCACTCTCCTTGGGCACTGGATGATTGAGCCCTTTGAAGCAGGTGGGAATCTCTGACTGCAACAGTGAGAGATTAAAAATGTCCATGAACACTCCAGCTCTTTGGTTGGCACAGATTTTCAGTGCCTTGCCAGGTCCATCCTATGTTAGTCCCATATTTTCTTGTATCCCTTTAAATGTTTTCAATTTAAATTTACATTTTTAAATTTAGAGACACAGCACAATAACAGGCGCTTTTAGCCCATGCCACCCAATCACACTCCAATTGACCTACAACCCCCGGTACATTTTGATCAGTGGGAGGATGCAGACACGGGGAAAATGTACAAACTGGCAATGTGGGATTCGAACGCTAGTGCTGTCACAGTTTTGTGCTAACACTATGCTAACTGTGCCGCCCAAGTCTCGTTACATTTATCATCACACCAAAGAGAAAACCCCTACCTCTGTCAACCTTCATAGGACATGCTTTCCAATCCAGGCAACATCCTGGCAAATATATCCTGCACCCCCTCTAAAGCAGCTGCATCCTTCTTGTAATGAGGGGACCAGAACCAAATGCAATAGTCCAAGTGTGGCCTAACCAGAGTTTTGTGGAGCTGCAACATTACCTCACTGCTCTTCAACTCAGTGTCCCGACTCATGAAGGCCAGCGTGCTGCCATATGACTTCTAAGCCACTATTGGTTTTTTAAAAATAATCTAGTATGTTAGCAATGAATCCTGAAGTCATTGCTAACATAGTGTACTTTCTGAAGTTGAAGTTTGTGGGGGAAAAAATCCTATTCTCAACTGCTGAGCACTAAAGTCCAGGCTGGCAGTACAATTCAATGTTAGAAGAGGCATCTCATTGTTGAAGGTGCTGCTTTTTGCCTGCAGTGTTATGTTGTGATTCTCTTGGGTCAATGCAACATTTTGTAGAAAAGCATCTGAATATTAAGTACAAAAGAAGCAGGTCATTTGGTTATTATCCTGTTGGTCACTACAATCTTTCTGTACCTAAGATGCTACAGTTCCCAAGTATTGCTATTTATAGTGTTTTTGGAACATTTTGTAGGTCATGAGCCATCTCTTTGAACTAATGAACCATGGATCATATATTAACACTGGATCAAATATCCAAAATGTTATTGACAAAACCAGCAATCTTTGTTTCTGGGTCATTAGTTGGGAGTATTGAGAGGTGTTGATACTTCCTCTGTACCACGTCTGCACAACTAAATACTGTTCCAACTCCATCTTCATATTTGCTGACAACACCACAGTAATGGGCTGGGATTCAAATAACAATCAGACCAAGTACAGGAAAGAGCTTAAAAATCAGTAAATTAAACAGCCGGCACTCAGGCAAGTACAATAACACCGTGGGAGTTTCAAACAGCGAGCGATTGGGCCATTTAAACTTTGCGAGAGTCGCAAACAGCAGACGCTCAGCACATTTAAACTTTCTTCTTCTTTGGCTTGGCTTCGCGGACGAAGATTTATGGAGGGGGTAAAAAGTCCACGTCAGCTGCAGGCTCGTTTGTGGCTGACAAGTCCGATGCGGGACAGGCAGACACGATTGCAGCGGTTGCAGGGGAAAATTGGTTGGTTGGGGTTGGGTGTTGGGTTTTTCCTCCTTTGCCTTTTGTCAGTGAGGTGGGCTCTGCGGTCTTCTACAAAGGAGGTTGCTGCCCGCCAAACTGTGAGGTGCCAAGATGCATGGTTTGAGGCGTTATCAGCCCACTGGCGGTGGTCAATGTGGCAGGCACCAAGAGATTTCTTTAGGCAGTCCTTGTACCTTTTCTTTGGTGCACCTCTGTCACGGTGGCCAGTGGAGAGCTCGCCATATAACACGATCTTGGGAAGGCGATGGTCCTCCATTCTGGAGACGTGACCCATCCAGCGCAGCTGGATCTTCAGCAGCGAGGACTCGATGCTGTCGACCTCTGCCATCTCGAGTACTTCGACGTTAGGGATGTAAGCGCTCCAATGGATGTTGAGGATGGAGCGGAGACAACGCTGGTGGAAGCGTTCTAGGAGCTGTAGGTGGTGCCGGTAGAGGACCCATGATTCGGAGCCAAACAGGAGTGTGGGTATGACAACGGCTCTGTATACGCTTATCTTTGTGAGGTTTTTCAGTTGGTTGTTTTTCCAGACTCTTTTGTGTAGTCTTCCAAAGGCGCTATTTGCCTTGGCGAGTCTTTTGTCTATCTCATTGTCGATCCTTGCATCTGATGAAATGGTGCAGCCGAGATAGGTAAACTGGTTGACCGTTTTGAGTTTTGTGTGCCCGATGGAGATGTGGGGGGGCTGGTAATCATGGTGGGGAGCTGGCTGATGGAGGACCTCAGTTTTCTTCAGGCTGACTTCCAGGCCAAACATTTTGGCAGTTTCCGCAAAGCAGGACGTCAAGCGCTGAAGAGCTGGCTCTGAATGGGCAACTAAAGCGGCATCGTCTGCAAAGAGTAGTTCACGGACAAGTTTCTCTTGTGTCTTGGTGTGAGCTTGCAGGCGCCTCAGATTGAAGAGACTGCCATCCGTGCGGTACCGGATGTAAACAGCGTCTTCATTGTTGGGGTCTTTCATGGCTTGGTTCAGCATCATGCTGAAGAAGATTGAAAAGAGGGTTGGTGCGAGAACACAGCCTTGCTTCACGCCATTGTTAATGGAGAAGGGTTCAGAGAGCTCATTGCTGTATCTGACCCGACCTTGTTGGTTTTCGTGCAGTTGGATAATCATGTTGAGGAACTTTGGGGGACATCCGATGCGCTCTACCATACTGCAATCCACTGAAGAGGTACTGGGCTTCTCCTCCAGGAAAAACAAGGACTGGTTTGACGAAAACAGCCAGGAAATCCAGGAGCTGCTGGCAAAGAAGTGAGCTGCCCACCAGGCTCACCTTACAAAGCCGTCCTGTCCAGAGAAGAAACAAGCCTTCCGTCGCGCATGCAGCCATCTTCAGCGCAAACTCCGGGAGATCCAAAATGAGTGGTGGACTAGCCTCGCCAAACGAACACAGCTCAGCGCGGACATTGGCGACTTCAGGGGTTTCTACGAGGCTCTAAAGGCTGTGTACGGCCCCTCACCCCAAGTCCAAAGCCCGCTGCGCAGCTCAGACGGCAAAGTCCTCCTCAGCGACAAGATCTCCATCCTCAACCGATGGTCAGAACACTTCCAATCTCTTTTCAGTGCCAACCGCTCAGTCCAAGATTCCGCCCTGCTCCAGCTCCCTCAACAGCCCCTAAGGCTAGAGCTGGATGAGGTTCCCACCCTGGATGAGACATATAAGGCAATCGAACAACTGAAAAGTGGCAAAGCAGCAGGTATGGATGGAATCCCCCCAGAAGTCTGGAAGGCTGGCGGCAAAACTCTGCATGCCAAACTGCATGAGTTTTTCGAGCTTTGTTGGGACCAAGGTAAACTGCCTCAGGATCTTCGTGATGCCACCATCATCACCCTGTACAAAAACAAAGGCGAGAAATCAGACTGCTCAAACTACAGGGGAATCACGTTGCTCTCCATTGCAGGCAAAATCTTCGCTAGGATTCTACTAAATAGAATAATACCTAGTGTCGCCGAGAATATTCTCCCAGAATCACAGTGCGGCTTTCGCGCAAACAGAGAAACCACTGACATGGTCTTTGCCCTCAGACAGCTCCAAGAAAAGTGCAGAGAACAAAACAAAGGACTCTACATCACCTTTGTTGACCTCACCAAAGCCTTCGACACCGTGAGCAGGAAAGGGCTTTGGCAAATATTTAAACTTTACGGGTGATTTAAAGGGACATCGCATGGACCATTTAAACCCCATGCGAGCTACCAGCAACGGGCCAAAGGCCAGGTAAAGAAGACCTGACCACGTAGATTCAGGGGTGGCGGAGTGGGGGGGGTTTGCTACAGGTCAACCTGAGACGCCGGGACCTGAGGTTTCTGCTCCTTACCATCCTCTTGGCCAATGTATAATCCTTGGAGAACAAACTTAATGAACTCCAAGCCAGACTTCAACATCAGAGACACATTAAGGAGTGCTGCGTGATGTGCTTTACAGAAATGAAGCTAAATGCGGACATACCGTACATGGCGCTGCAGCCCAAGGGCTACACCCTCCATCGCACTGACTGAAGACCACCATCTGGAAAAACCAGAAGTGGCACCGTTTGTGTCATCGTCAATTCATCGTGGCACACAGACGTGACGGTCATGCCCCAGTCCTTCAGCCTGACCTGGAACACCTGGCGATCAAGTGTCGCCCATTCTACCTGCCGAGGGAGTTCACTCCCATCATCCTGGTCGCAGAGTACATTCCAACCCAGGCTAATCTCAGGCTGGCACTGGAGGGACTGAGCACTGTGATTAAACAGCCATGAGACGGCACATCCTGATGCCATCCTGATCATTGTGAGAGACTTCAATCCGGCCAACCTGAAGAAGACTTTGACAAACCACCACCAACACATCATGTGAGACCAGGGGAACCAACACACTTGACCACTCCTACACCATCATGAGAAACACATACCGAGCCATACCATGACCACACTTCGGCAAGTCTGATCACCTGGCTGTACTTCTGCAAGCAGAGACCAAAAACCACAGCATCAGTGGTGAAGACAGCTAAAGTATGGTTGAGGGAGGTGGAGGAGCATCTGCAGGAGTGCTTTGAATTGGTGGACTGGAAAATATTCAAGACTCATCCATGGACTTGAATGAATATACAAGTGTCACCAACTTCTTCAAGACCTTCATGGATGAGTGTGTGCCCACGTGCAAATACCGGATGTTCCCCAACCAGAAGCTCTGGATGAATCAGAGAATCCACATCCCAAGAACAAGGGTTTTTAAGGCCATGGATCAGGATCTATACAAGAAGTCCAGGTATGACCTGTGGAAGGCCAACTCCGAAACAAAGTGGCAATTTTGGAGGAAGCTAGAGACGGAGACAGATACATGCCAGCTATGGTAGGAAGTGCAGGCCATTACAGCCTAAAAAGCAAGGGCTAACACTAGGCCCACTTTGAGAAGAAGAAGAAGAACCAAGCCATGTCTACTAGAATCCCTGAAAAGACTGAGGACCCTGTGATATCTGTTGCTGAGGGTGACTGCAGAACATCATTCGAGAGGGTGAACCCTTGCAAGGCGTCAGGCCCTGTCTGCATACCTGGCAGGGTTCTGAAGATCTGCACCAACCAACTAATTGGAGTGTTCACAGACATTTTCAACCTCTCACTGCTGCAGTCAGAGATTCCCACCTGCTTCAAAAGGGCACCAATCATCCCAGTACCCAAGTAGAGTGGTGTGAGCTGACTCAATGACCCAGTAGCACTAACATCTACTGTGATGAAACGCTTTGAGAGGCTGGTCATGACCAGAAATAACATAGATCTGGACCCTCTGTAATTTGCCTATCGTCACAATCTCTCCACACTAGATGCAATATCACTGGTTCTCCACTTAGCTCTGGATCACCTCAAAAACAGCAATTCATACATACGGCTGCTCTTCATAGACTACAGCTCGGCCTTCAATACTATTAATCCCTCAGTACTGGACAAGAAGCTACAAACTCTAGGCCTCTGTACCCCACTCTGCAACTTGATCCTTGACTTTCTCATTGGAAGGCCACAGTCAGTACAAATTGGAAACGTCTCCTCCTCACTGATTATCACACAGGTGTACCCCAAGGATGCGTGCTTAGCCCACTGCTCTACTCATTATACACCCACAACCGTGTGGCCAGACACAATTCCAATGCTATAAATAAGTTTGCTGATGACACCACAGTTGTTAGCAGAATCACAAATGCCAATAAGGAAGTGTACAGGAGGGAGATAGATCAGCTCGTTGAATGGTGTAACGACAACAACCTTGCGCTCAACATCGACAAATCCAAGGAGATGATTGTGGACTTCAGGAGGAAGTCCGGGGATCACGACCTAGTCTTCATTAAGGGCTCAGTAGTGGAGAGGGTCAAGAAAACCTCAAATTCCTGGGTGTCAATATCTCCAAGGATCTGTCCTGGAGCCTTCCTGTTGATGCAATCACAGAGTCTCACCAGCAGCTATTCTTAGTGAGGTGTCTGAGGAGATTTAGTATGTCACTGAAGACTCTTGTAGACTTCTACAGGTGTACGGTGGAGAGCATTCTGGCTAGTATGAAGGTCCCAATTCTCAGGACAAGAATAAACTCCAAAGGGTTGTTAACTCGGCCTGCGACATTATAGGCACCAGACTTCACTCCAAATAGGACATCTACATGAGGCAGTCTCTTAAAAAAGCAGCCTCTATCCTCAAAGACCCCCACCACCCAGGGCATGCCCTTTTCAGTCTGCTACCATAGAGGGAAAAAGTATAGAAGCCCAAAGACGAGGACTCAATGAAACAAAGACAACTTCTTCCCTGCCCCGCTGCCATCGGATTCCCGAATGATCAATGAACCAAAGACACTGCCTTACTTTTTGTGCACTATTATTTTAATTTCTTTTATCTTAATGTTGTAAGATGGTTATAATATGTGTGTTTGCTCTGTGACGCTGCCTCAAAACACTGAATTTCATGACTTGTTCATGACAACAAATTCTGATGCTAAAATCTGGTGGCAAGGTGTCAAGAAAGCAACCATAAATGGGTCAATTCGCAAAAGAAAACTCACTCTACTATGCATTTGGTGATAAATGAACTTTAAAAATGTCATGTTGAAGGTAGAATTGAAACGAGAGATGCTGCCATAATGGGCAGACTTGATAGAAAACCAACAGAAGAGATGCCAAGAAGTAGCAGCAGTACACTAGCGTGGTGATTTTACTCATAAAAGATTGCAGAGCACAAATTATTGAGCATTGTGGCCATCAGTGACTGTGAACAAGGCGAAACTGACAGTCAAGCTGTTGTAATCCATTGTCAGTAGACTGGAATTAATGCAAAACATGATGATGGAGACTCCTGTGTTTGAGCAATCTCAACGCCTTTCATTCATAGCAAACATGACCCAGGTTGTATTGTTGTCCAACCAGGAGACTTTCCATGGTGCTGTGAGTTAATTTGTCTTTAATTTTTCTTTTTCAGTCTTTTATTGGTTTTTGAGAAAATAATATCAAATGCATAGATTCATATGATATATTTGGGTAAAAGTAAATTGAAATTACAGATAGTAAACAACTGTAAACAAGATGCGTATGATCCATGTTGTCGATTTATTTAGAAAAAAAGCTGGAAAAAAATAATTAAAAATCCTGTAACTAATATAGTTCTAACCCCAACCTGATTATCTGAGCGATTACAATCAATGACCAATTTCAATACTAATAGTTTTTTAAAAAATGAAGAAAAAGAGGAAAAAAATAAAAATTTTTGATTTAGGAAAAAAAAGCAAAAATAATTGATTTATAAATTTTGAAAATATTGGGGAAAAAACCCAATGAGAAAAAAAAATCTTATACTCCGTTATCAGTGATTGGTTTTCATAAATTTTTATTATTAGTCCAGTTTTGTGTAATTCCTTTTTTTCCCCCACCCTCTATTCAAGACATTGGATATGCTCAATGGTCTCGGTTGAATATTAATCTGCCAAATTTAAATTACTTAATTAACATTTATTTTCTATTTACAGATTAGGAATTTCTTGAACTCCTTAACATTGAGACCTCCCCAAGACTTAGATTTTAATCTTATCTGTGAAGTATATAATTTTAGACCTAATCAGAAAGGACTGTTTTCAGTCCTTTATGAATTACTTTTAACAAATTAAATATGGAATGTAAAATAATACAATATTTGGATATTATCAACAAAAAGCTTATTTACGAGAAAGATTAACTCTTAGAAGATGATGAAGTAGAAACAATAATATCAAATTCAAATATAAATAAGATTTTATCTTTGTATTTATTACTTTTAAGGGGGGTAAAGAAGAAAGATTTATATAAATCGAAACAAAGGTGGGAAATAGATTTGGGTATAGATATAACTGATAGAAATTGGACACAAATATGTTATGATAATATGAAAAATACAATAAATGTTAGATATAGAGTGGTACAGTACAATTTCATACATCAGTTATATTTTACACCACAAAAGCTTAATAGATTAAATTCGGATAAATGTTTTCAATGTAAACAGGATATAGGTACTTTTTACATTCTACATGGATATGTCCCAAATTGAACTCTTTTTGGACTAATTTAATAGATTTTCTTCAACAGGTAAGGGGTGTGAGACTCCTATGCTATTTCTTTTCGGGGGGTATTTCATGGATTGACCCAGATTTAAAGTTGGATTGGTTTCAAAAGAAATTTTTAAGGATTGCGCTGGCAGTTGCCAGAAAATGTGTAGCTGTTTCATGGAAATTGGATACGAATTTGGTATTAGATAGATGGCATGGTGAAATGCAAAGTTGTATACCTTTGGAAAAGATGACATAATTTAAAGAATAAATATGAAATTTTTTTTGAGAATTTTGTTTCCATATATGCAAAAGATTGGTGTTATAATTTTATAAATTCCTGTAGTAAGTGAAATGATAGACTATGGTTCGAGGCTTGTCACTCCCAGCCGTAGCTCACCTTAATTTTTAACTTATTATTGTTTAATGTTTTACTTACACCCACACACACTCGTAGATTTTGACCAAGCATTATATTTTATAAAGTAGTGTTTTAATTCATTATATATTTTAGTGGTTTTATTTATAATTGTAGAGGTTAGCATAATTAGGTCATAATTTAGTATAAAGTAATATCCAGTATTTTTTATACAATTAATCTATTTTCGTTTTGTGGTTTTTCTTGCTTTTCTTGGGGGTTTTTCTATGAAGGAAGGGGAGAAAAAATTATAAAATGGCATGAATTGATTTTGATCTTTATTAATTTGGCTATGTATGTACTTGTTACATGTACCAATAAAATAAAATTTAAAAAAAAATTACTTTTAGCAATAGTTCTTTATCTAACATTAAGAAAGTTTGGGAACATGACTTTCAACAACAACATGGGAGCCTATTTTAAAAAGTATAGATTCATCCTCTCTCTGTGCTAGTCATTCCTTATTATAATTTAAAGTAGTCCATTGAGCCCACTATTCCAAAGTTCAATTAGCTAAATTTTACCCCAATATAATCCTCTAAATGTGATTACTGTACAACTCAGGAAGTTACTTTGTATCATATGTTTTGATTATGCCCCTCTCTTTGTAACTACTGGAAAGAGGTATTTAGTACACTATCTTTAATTCTTGATATAAATCTCTATCCGAGCCCTTTTATTGCTATTTTTGGAGTGAGTGGACCAATAGACAATTTTAACTCCATATCAATCCCATGTGGTTGCTTTTGCTTCCTTGATTGCTAGAAGGCTCATCTTGCTGTGGTGGAAAGATGTCCCTTCCACGCATACACAATGGTTATTGGATTTGATGGCATCCCTCTCTAGAGGAAACTACTGTCTTTAATTTTTCTAAAGTAAGATTTACTCAACTACTAAATTTAAAGTAACATGGAATCCATTTATTGATTACTTTCATGGGATATATCTAACATTATTCTATAAATTAACTCTTCCTTTCCAGACATAATATAATTCTTGCAGCAGATCTGTGTGTGATAGATAGGTGTGTGTGTGTATATATATGTATGTATGTGTGTGTGTGTGTATATATATATATATGTATATAGGTTTGTTTAGTGTACAGTATATTATAAATATTTCTATCTGTTTTCTTTGTTAGGAGAATTATTTCTAATGTCACATTTTCACTCTTTGGAATTTATATATGATACTTATACCATGTAGGCTTGGCAGACCATTTTAATTGTGTTATTTCTATCTTCCTTCTGCTGTGTATATTATGAAATGTTAATTAAAAAATTGAAAAAGAAAGATTTGCTATCCGTTGTCCATTTGAAAATTATTTAAAAATATACATTTGTCAGAAGACAAGGCGCCCACCCCATATTTCCACATTTTTCTGCATGTAGAAATATGGAGAATTCAGGAGTTGTCTGATCATTTTTGTCAGTGTATTTTTGCTTTAGGTATTAAAGAATGGTCCCATCTTTTGGTATTTCAGTGTTCTGGTTGACTTTAGCAAATGGTTGGAAGAAAATGTCTTTTTTAGGATACTGCTAGTCAAAGAGAGATTTGATAAAATCATGAGAAACATGGCTTTTGACTCAACCTGCCCACACCAACGAAAAGTCTCCCATCCACACTACTCCCACGTGCATGTGTTTGTCTCATATCCCTCTAAACTTGTCCTATCCATGAATATGTCAAAATGTTTCTTAAATGTTGTAACAGTACTTGCCTCATCTACCTCCTCTGGCAGCTCGTTCCATAGACCCCCCCACCCTTTGTGCAAATCAAAATGTTATCCCTTGGCTTCCTATTAAATCTCTACCCTCCTCAACTTAAACCTATGTTCTATGGTCCTTAATTCCTCTACTTTGGGCAAAATTCTTTGTGTTCACATATTCATAAGTGATATGTTATTTATTTTTTTAAAAGTTTCTGATGTAATTCAGCATGTAAATAACTAGTTTCACGGCCCGGTGAAATGCTATCCCAGCCTGCTCAGCCCCTCGCTGTAGCTCAGGTCCCTGAGTCCTGGCAACTTCCTCAAATCTTCCTTGCACAGTAGCCAAAACTGAGCACAACATTCCAAATGTGGCCTTACCTCTGTCTTCTGACACTGCAATGCAAATTGGAAAATTATTGGATAAATTCCTGTGAACTGAAGATGTTGTTGAAGGATTTACTTATGGAGTGTTGATCTGTTCTTCCTCTTGCAAGGGGTCTGACAATTGCACATTTCCAGGACTTTTATTCAAAATCTTGAAGCATGAAATATTTAATTTCTGATTTCTTAAGGGTCTTGCTCTAGCTTGTACTGCCTGGAGATCCAATTTTAAAGAAAAGTACTCAAAACATCTAGTGGAATCATTATGAGTAGATTAATTTTATCTGGTTGGCTGAAGAAATCAAAGGGGGTAAATTATTAGGTTTAGATCCCAAATCCAATGTTGATTGGTAGCAGTAGCCAAAAGAGGAAATCTTTATAAAAAATGTCATTGGATCTTTCTGTGTGAGCAATGTCATTTCCCTTTACCGTGCATTTCCATTGATGGCATCAGCCTCTATTAAGCACTATATAATCCTAATGAAGGACTCAGCCCGAAACATTGGTTGCTTTTTACTTCCTATGGATACTTTATGGTCTGCTGAATTTCTGCAGCACATTTGTGTATTGTACTTCAGATTTTCTTGTTTAACTTGATCCGAATTGGTCTTGCCTGGCATCTTAATATAAGATCTCTACTTTAAATCACATTTTCTTTGATCACTAGGACCTAATGCTCCGCCATGGTTGGAGGACAGGAGCAATTGTGCCAGAATTGGAAACCGAAATCGGCATCATTAACACTGAGCAGTTTACACATGGGTTGACTTGGTTACAAACCCTAACAGGCCTTCTGGAAAGGCTACAGGTAATGTCACGTCGTGTATTATGGTTCAGAGAATCCCTGTTGATATCAAGTTCCTCCTTTTGAAAGGTATCTTTGTTGTCATTTCATCATCTTGTTCTCTTGCAATGCCGTAGGAGGCCATTTGGCCCTTCAGTCTTTGCTAGCTTTCAGAACAACCTGATCAATTTCCATTTACAACCCATTCTTGTCCACCCGTTCCACCTTGATTCTCCCACCACCAACTTACTCCAGGGGTAATTTGCAGGAGCCAATTATCATCCTTTCAGGTGTGGGATGACACCAGAGAGCCTGAGGAAAACCCAGGGTCATCGTGAGGTGAACCTGCAAACTCCATTCAGGTGGCACCGTGTGTCAGGACTGAGGCAGCAGCTCAGAGTTGTGCTTGAAAGTTTCAGAGTTGTTATTTGCTGCTTTTCTCAGGAAAATTTGTATTCATTTCAATGCAGAAAGAGAAAAAAGTGTGATTCACAATCCAAGCGACTATTATTTTAAAGCTTCGAAATGGGTTTCAGTAAGCAGTGGCTAAGTTCAGAGCACCACAGTATGAATACCTTGTTTCTTCAACAAAAGCACTGGTATAGTATGGTATTCTGAACTATATAATCCATGGTTTAAATTTATTCAGGTTAAATTCTGAAAGAAACTTTAAAAAAAATTGTAAAAACAAGCAGCACAAAAAAGTTGGCTGCCACTGGTGCGGACACAGGAGTATAGAGAGCTGGGAGACAGTGTAGCTCCGAAGGGTTCAACCGCCTGGCCGTAATGCGGGCAGCTCCGTACAGGCTTTAAACGGTCTGTTAAAGGAGCCAATAGTGTTTGTAAGTAAAATCCAAGCAGAGGTCTGCGCCCAAAATGGTGGCTCCTATGCTCGATTGTGGCTACAAAGGGTTGCAGACTTGGGGGTGATCAGTGGGCTGATGCAGGGCACCTGAAACGGAGAGCGCTCCCTCTGAGAAAGGAGAGTTAGAGGAGATGATCCTACTGGGAAGGTGATCCAGTGAGGTGCTCAGCAGCTGAAGGACCCACACTGGCTGCGGGTGACTTGCAGTCAGGGGACTCCAAGGGTTGTGGGCTACTAGAGACTGGCTAATAGGAACAAGGTATTGGTGTCAGGATTCAAGAGGGGACTGAGGGCAAGAATGGTACCTGAAAGGCCTTGGATACTGAAGGCTTCCTGATCATATCAGAGGTTTGGATTGGGAGCTTGGTTTGCAGAGGTTGTGGGAGCGCTGGAGGCAAAACCAGACACTTATTTACTCTGAAGAGGCCCTCTTGTTTCTTTCTCTCATACTGTTTGGGGCGCTAGGTGGCTCTAAACAACTCTTTGTCTGCCTTATGGCAGGCAGAAGGCAATTTCATGTAATAATACAGAACATGTAATATTACATGACCATAAAGGAATCTCGAATCTTTGAAAAAGACCACTTTAAAATGTGACTCAATCAGAAGATCAGAATTTTTCATTTCCACATTGTCTTAAATCTCCTCAGAACTCCATGATCGTGCTTTAAATTTCAATGCAAATTAATTCATTGGATAACAACAAACCATCAGTAAACTACTACTAATTAAATTGAACACATTTTCAGTCACTGTTCTAAGCAGCATTGCCATGTTATGTGATAATTCTTCATTAGAATAGTAACTGAAATGCTAATTCATCAGTAAATGAGAAAGTTTGTATTCATTGTCTGGGGCTGTTCACAATATATTTTATCAACAGGTCTATCAGGATGCAGAGTCAAAGCAAGTGCTTGACGAATGGATAAAGGAGAGACAAGAATTAATGTAAAGTATATTTTTAATTTGCTAAATTGGAGAAGTTATAAGCTTTGTCTTGAATCCAATTGCAAAGTTCCAACTTGCAGCCCTTTTGTCTCTAGTTTTCTCTCCGTGCTGTGGTTAAATTGCCACAGATTGTGTGCCAATAATATGATGATACAAGTGGATTTAAAATAAGTATTTTTGCCTCGTCTGGAAAGTGAGTTGATTGTGGAATCTGGAGCCACCATCCCACTTGCTAGTGAAACTGACTGGAGGGGCTAAATGGTGGATGTTGTATTCATTCATCAATATAAATAGGATTCCCAAAATAGGAATATTCTTGCATAGTGTGAAAGTAGACTCTTGAGTTGCTTGCTTTTCTTTTGTAGGCCATAAGACGTGGTAGTAGAGATGGGCTATTCAGCCTATTGAGTCTGTCCCGCATATTTAATTATGAGCTGATCCATTTTCCCACTCTGTCCCACTGCCCTGTCTTCTCCCCATAATCTTTGATGCCCTAGCTAATCAAGAACCTCTCAATATCAGTCTTAAATGCACCCAGTGACCTGGCCTCAGCTGCCTGTGGCAACAAATTCCACAGATTTTCCACCCTTTGGCTAAAGAAATTTGTATGCATCTCTGTTCTAAGTGGACACCCTTCAATCCTGATAATGTGCCCTATTCTAGTGACTCTCATCATGGGGAACAACCTTTCTACATCTACTCTGTCCATGCCTTTCAACATTCTGCATGTTTAAATAACATTCCCCCTCATTCTCCAAAAATTCCAGAGTACAGACCAAGAGCTGTCAAATGCTCCTCACATGATCATCCTTTCATTCTCAGAATTGTCCTTGTGAACCTCCTCTGAACCATCTTCAACATCTTAAACGGAGAGCCCAAAACTGCTCACATTACTCTGTGAGGTCTTGCCGGTGTGTTATAAAGCCTCAATATCACATTCCTTCTCATATACTCTATTCCTCTTGAATTCTCCTTCTTCACCAACTTTACATGCAAGTTTACGTTCAGATTATCCTGCACGAGGACTCCCAGGTCCTTTTGAATCTGGGTATTTTCAATTTTCTCCCCATTTAGAAAATAGTCTGCCTGTTTGTTTTTCTACCAAAGTACATGACTGTCCACTTTCCGACATGTTATTTCATTTGCCTCTTCTCTGCACATTCTCCTAATCTGTCTAAGTCCTTCTGCAGCCTCCCAGTTTCATCAACACAACCTGCTCCTCCACCTTCCTTCGTATCATCTGCCATTCATTACATAATCCTTCTTCTTCTTTGGCTTGGCTTCGCGGACGAAGATTAATGGAGGGGTAATGACCACGTCAGCTGCAGGCTCGTTTGTGGGTGACAAGTCCAATGCGGGACAGGCAGACACGGTTGCAGCGGTTGCAAGGGAAAATTGGTTGGTTGGGGTTGGGTGTTGGGTTTTTCCTCCTTTGTCTTTTGTCAGTGAGGTGGGCTCTGCGGTCTTCTTCAAAGGAGGTTGCTGCCTGCCGAACTGTGAGGCGCCAAGATGCGCGGTTTGAGGTGAAATCAGCCCACTGGCGGTGGTCAATGTGGCAGGCACCAAGAGATTTCTTTAGGCAGTCCTTGTACCTCTTCTTTTGTGCACCTCTGTCTCGGTGACCAGTGGAGAGCTTGCCATATAACACGATCTTGGGAAGGCGATGGTCCTCCATTCTGGAGATGTGACCTACAGCGCAGTTGGATCTTCAGCAGCATGGATTCGATGCTGTCGGCCTCTGCCATCTCGAGTCCTTTGATGTTGGTGATGAAGTCGCTCCAATGAATGTTGGGGATGGAGCGGAGACAACACTGGTGGAAGCGTTCTAGGAGCTGTAGGTGATGCAGGTAGAGGACCCATGATTCGGAGCCGAACAGGAGTGTGGGTATGACAACGGCTCTGTATACGTTAATCTTTGTGAGGTTTTTCAGTTGGTTGTTTTTCCAGACTCTTGTGTAGTCTTCCAAAGGCGCTATTTGCCTTGGCGGGTCTGTTGTCTCGAGATAGACAACAGACTTCCATAATCCAAATCATTAATATCCAACACAAAAAGAAGTGGGCCCAACACTCGCCCCTGTGGAAGACCACTAGCAACTGGTAGCCAATCAAAATATGATCCTTGTATTCCAACTCTGAGTGTTGCCAATCAGCCAATACTCTACCCTCACTATTATGTTTCCTGTTTATACATGGGCTCTGATCTTGTTAAGTAGTCTCATGTGCAGCACCTTGTCAGAGGCCTTCTGAAAATCCAAGTACACAACACCCATTACATTTCCCCTATCCAGCCTGCTTATCAGTTTTTCAAAGAATTCCAATAGGTTTGCCAAGCAATATTTCCCCTGAAGGAAAACCTGTTGGCTTTGGCCTATATTGTCATCTGCCTCCATGTACTTCGTAACCTCATTCTTGATAATCGACTCCCAACATCTTCCCAGCTATTGACATTGGGCTATCTGACCTACAATTTCCTTTCTGCTGCTTCCCCCCCTTTCTTGAAGAGTGGGGTGATGTTTGTGACTTTCCAGTCTTCCGGGACCATACCAGAATCTAATGATTCTTGAAAGATGCCTCCACAATCTTTACTGCTACTTCTTTCAGAACATGAAGGTTCTCCCTGAATATAGTAACTGCACTTCCCTGATACCCTTCAAACATCTGACACACTGCTTGTGTCTTCCAGTGAAGACTGATGCAAAATATTCATTAAAAGTTCCTCTGCCATCTGCTCGTCTTCCATTATTATTTCTCCAGCATAATTTTCTGGTGATCCTGTATTTACTCTCACCCCTCTTTTACTCTTCATATACTTGAAGAAGCGTATTGTATCTTTTTTGACATTATTTGCTAGCCTTCTTTCGTACTTCATCTTTTCACTCCTTAATTTTTTTAGTTATCTGCAGGTTTTTAAAACCTTCCCAATTCTCTATCTGCTATTTTTTTTTCTTCCTTTTAGGCCCCCTCTTTTGCTTTTATGTTGGTTTTGATTTCCCTTGTCAGCCACATTTGTGACATTTTTCCATTCAAATATTTCCTCTTTTTTTGGCATGTATTTATCCTGCACCTTTCTCCTTGCTTGCAGAAACTCCATCCTTTGCTACTCTGCTGTCTTTCCAACTAGTGCATCCTTCCAACCTACTTTTCCTCTCTCATGGCACTGTAATTTCCTTTATTCCATCTTTTATTAATACACCCCAGTTGTAAATGCAGGTTGGTAGTTGGTATTGAAGGGGGGGAATGGCTTTTGAGCCTAGATAACAAATTGGACCCAGAAGGTAGGAGAGACTGGAGATCAATTCTACTCTGATTCTTTTCCTATCCTATTGCACTGTTCGGTATGAAGTGTCCTTGGGAAGCAAAAATTTGTATTGGTTTAGGAAAAGTTGCAATTATTTTTTTTTTTAAAATTTGGACATACAGCTCTGTAACAGGTCTCTTTATATAAATTTTTTTAAAAATTGTAATTGTTTTTTTTAGCAACTCCAGAATCTGTTTTTACCCCTCATAAAAACTTGATCCGGGTGCTTATGTGCAAGTTGCCAAAAAATACGAAAACAATTTCAACGCCGGTATGTTTAGCGTAGTGTAACATTGTTACAGTGGCAGCGATCAGGACTGGGGTTCGAATCCTGTGCTGTCTGTAAGAAGTTGGTATGTTTTCCGTGTCTGCATGTGTTGGAATTGTTTTATTTTAAGAAACTTGTACATAAGCATCAGGGTCTGTGTTTTATGAGGGGTTAAAAACAGATCCTTGTGTTTACTATTACGAATCGTGCCTAACGAGCAGCAATAGACAATTAACCAGACAGTGTTTAATTTTAAACCACTCATTTTATTGCTTACTCTTAAGCTATAGTCTTATCTCTTAAACTATCCTAAACACTAAATCTATCCCCAGTTATGCACAGGTGTCGTGCAAACCATTACAGTCCAGGCCAAAATCTAGAAAGTTACTTCAACAGTGAATGTGAAAGACTGAACTTTGAAGTTTAGGCCTTTGAAATTTAATGCCCAGTATTAATTGAGCTGATAGGAAGACGGGAGTTGTCGCTGCTACAGACTCACGAATTCTTCTTGCTTTGCCTTTGGAGAAGTGTCCAACCACACGAGCTCCGGTCATAACATTCCTGGTCCGTTGGTAGGCAAGACTCAAACTGGGAGGCCTCTACGAAGCTTGCAAAACCCTGGCACCAGTCTCTCCAAGTGACCCCCACTGTTAGTCACAATCAAAATGAAGCACTTTGCTTCACAGAAGGCCCTCCTGGCATAGATTAATCCACTGAAAAGGCCCAGTCATTTACAGAGCATGCTTTGCTCTGAATTCCAGAAAAATGGCTGGCCACATGAGCTGCTTTCAAAAGCTAATTTCTCTTCAGCAGTCAGAATAGTTCTCCCTTTGCAAAATCATAATGTCCTTGCAAATGTATCGAATTCGGGAACGGGCTGTGACAAACCTTCCCTCAGTTCTTCCAATGCATCAAATTATCGCTGGGCTGTGACTTGTTTGTGTGAAATGTTAACTGTGACTGTCAGAAATAAAACTTCTCACACATGAGTCTCTTTAAAACTGATGACACGACAAGCTTTATTTACAAGTCTGCAGAGTTGGACTCAACTGGCTTCTCACCAGTTAAGCCCCGATACATACAGTGCATTGATTTTTATACCCTTGTTGTTTGCCCTTCCCCTTCTTATTAATACTGTTTTAATTGGTTAGTATTGCAAAAGCATTCTAAGTACAACTGCATTTTTAATTATCACGTTCGTTACGTACGCTGCGAACTCTACATACACTAAATTCTGTTTCTCACCCTTCTTATCAATCTTTTGTCTCCTGCATGTCTCTCACTATGACCATGAAAAGATATGTTTAAAAAAAAACATATCCAGCTGAACTTTTTGTCCTTGGCTGCTAGTAAGCTCCCTGTCCGTTCTGGCTTCCCTTTTTATGATTAATCATCACATTTTAACTTAAGCCATTTTAACCTAAATTCTCTATCTCTAACAGTGACCATTCAGTTCCTCCTATCTATAATATCTCATTCAGTGATAATCCCATTTTACTAAAATGGGAGCATGTAAAGAGTGCAAGTTGCTTAAAAAAAACAAACCATTCAATCGTTTTTAAACCAATACAGTTATTTTGTTTCCCAAGGATGCTTCATGGCAAACAGTGCATTAGGATAGGAACAGAATCAGTGTAGAATTGATCTCCAGGACCCAGCATGGTGTTTTTCCTTCCCTTGCTCTATGTTACCAGTCATTTCCAGTTCCATTGGTTAATTCTAGATCATCACACCTGGTAGAGAAACAACTTTATTGCTTTCTTGGCCAATCACTGGACTTTTTGAAAAAACACCAAATGTTAGAGGTCAACTTCGATTTAAATGTATCCATCTGTGCTCCGAGCAGGTGGATAGTAATAAAGCTACTGAACTCTGTGGAGTAGAGCTCCAATAATACATTCTGATCTGACGCATGTTAGAGCTGTTTTGAAACTGGTTCATGCACCTAGGCTCTACATTCCAGTGGTGACTAAGTTGGAAACCCATAAAGGTAGAATGAGGTCAACCATTCTTCAATGAGGAATTTCCATGGTACACCTAAATAAGTGTGTTTGTGCTAGAGTCATTAATGATTGGCAGTTTTGTTCTTTTTTAAAATTTGACAAATTTTATTGAGTAAATCAGTTTAGTTTAATTTGTGGACTATCTTAAACATTTAATATTCCTGACTTCTTTTGAGATTACAGAAACTATACTGTTAGAACTAGTAAAAACGCCTTGCTGGAGAACTAGGAGAAACAAAGGTGGTGCTGTTGTGGCCTGGACTACCGATCTCAACCTTGCCAAGGCCAGACAGCTCTCGAACACCTCCTCTTACTTACCCCTTCAACAGGACCAAAGAACATCAACCCACTGTCCCTAGTACTATCTCTAACCTCACCTCAGCACTTCTGGTCATCTCCCTCCAATGATCTCCAAGCTTATTGTTTCCTTCCCTTGCACTACCTGGTTCTCCCTCTCCTCCAAGATGCGCAAACCTAATTATCTAGATAGACCCATTGTTTCTGCAGTCTTACTACTGTTTGAACTGTTTTCACGTTGAATGGAGAATTACAAAAACATTTTCATTGATTTAAGCTGGGAAGTCTTAACACCCCCACCCACAGCCAAGTAGGAGTGTTTCTCACAAGTCATAAAGTGCCATCTGCTCTGTTGGATAAACTTTAAACTGCTTAAGGTTATTTTTGTTTCATTTTGCATTCAAGGGGAACAAATTCTCCCAATGTTCTAGCGCGTATTTTATCTCAACCAACAGCAAGCTGCTTCACCTGATTGCCACAGTGCTCTGTAGTTGAGCACAGGATTCTACTTCAAAGAGTAATCACCTGGAATACAGGGTCACAAAGAGTAAATGGGAGATATTTTTGTTATTTGCTTTGGTTAATGAATATACCAGCAATTCCTGAAAATGTAACTAAGGAAGTGCTTTTGACTGTCCTGAAGCTGCATTTTAAGTAAGGAGATTAGAGATAATCGAGCCATTCTGTTGCAGGGAGGTGGCGTTGCACGTATCCAGCAAGTACAGTAAAACTAACTGGCTCACACATTGCTGAGTCAGAGATGTTGAAAAGAGTGCTTGATAAAAGAAACACTATCAGAGACACACTGAACAGGATCCTGTTTTGCAGACTGAACCACAGTTTGTAGCTTTCAATATTGTCAATACATACAATAATGCAGGAAAATGAAGTACCATTTACATGGGAGAATCACTAAAAATGATTACATATTTCTAATTAGCAAGCTAATAAAGTAAAATCAAGCAGCTGGCAAAAAAAATTGTGTAAGATAAAAAACCAAGGTTAAAATGGCACTCCTCACCGTTAGTTCTCCATTCATACAACGCACACTCGAGCAACCGGAAAACTTGGTTATCCAGCATCTATCAATCCCTGTAGGTACCAGATACCAGGGGTTTTACTGTACCAGAAAAGGGGTTCTCCCACTTAATGGAAAAAAAAAACATGTTTATTGATCCATGATGCAATGGAATTAATAACAAAGTGGTCTTATACCGATAGTCTCGTGTGACAATTGTTGTAATAAATGATGGGTCATACCTAATAAATAACATTACAGGGTTATGGGCTTTGATTTGTTCAATAAGAGTTGGGGAAGGAGACTACAAGTGAATGGAAAGAGGTGACAAAATGCTCATGTAGGGTTTTTAAATTTTATTACAGGTCTTTCACAAAGAACTTGTTCAACCCCCAGTTTGGGAGCATTTTCAGAACACACCACAACCCCACCTATTTTTCCCGAAGGTTGTGCAGATTCTCCGACATCTACATGTCTTCAATCAGCTGCCTGCTTAACTATGACACTACCTACACTTTCTATCCCAGGCGGACTCCCCTGCAACATGAAGCACCCCTCTGGATAGATCAACTCTGCACCGGCTGCATGAAAACTCCCTTCCTGGAAGAGATGGTACACATCCGATAAACTCACCCAGATCACTTTTTCAGTTCTGGTTCAAACAGGGCATTTCTACCTCGTACACCACGAGAGGTTATGCCACAGGTGGGATCCTTTGAAGAAGCGTGATTGGACATATAAATGGAAAATGAGTGTGGTAGGATTAGTAGATGGCTGTAATCTAAACGATGATTGAAATGGTAGTGACTTGTGTTGTTACCCCTTGCTAGATCAGGCCCTTTACTCCACAGTGCAATTCAGTTGATGTCCTTGTTGGCTGCAGTCTCTCTATAACTGTTGGCTCTGTAGATTTTTCGGGATAGCTGAGAAAAGCGCAAGGCCGAAACATATAGGCATTTGTCCATGTATTACAGCTGACTGGTGCAAATACAGATACTTAGCATTCCAAACTGAAAGTGTATCATCATGTTGGGCAATAAATCTTCAAAACAAATTCTTGAGTATACAAGAGTTAAAGAAGAACCCTAGCTCCCTGTGAAAGAGACTATTAATACTTCTGTTGCACCATTTGTAGATGTTTTAAAACTGATAGTTAAAGGTGAGAATAATCTTTTAGTATATTTCATTGGGTGTATTTATGGATGGTTTAATGCTCTAGGTTACTGAAGGAAGCTTAAAGGCACTTTGGGAGTGTTTAGGAAATGGATTTTTACTTATCGAGTGAAATGTGTATTTGCTGTTACAAGGTTGCCACCCAATCTCAACGAGATTAGCATTTTCTGAGTTCCATTTATACTGATTTGAGTAATTAAAACCATATTGAATTGTTAGTAAAGTTGATTGAATCAAGAATCAAGTTTTTTGAAGCTGTAATTTCCAAAATTGCATGTTCCTTGTCATCTTATTGACAACATCATCTCATGTGTCACTATTAATATCCTGGCGCAGGGTTCTGTGAGTGCAATCTCACTGTTAGGCAAAGTTAAACCTCAGAGATGTACTAAAGTACAAATACATATACTTATCTAAATAAGCATACTACTAAAATTATTGCTTATTAGTCACTAAAGATGTTTTAACACAAAGGTCTTTGAAATCAAGTTCATGCTGCACAAATCATGAAAACAACAAGCTGGATAATGTGTGAATTGATGTATACGATCATTTACTCCTGAGGCACAAATGCCTGAGAAGAAATTCAATGCTTTGTCAAGGTTATTTAAGCAGACATTAAATGCAGTTATTTTGTGGCGTACTGTTAAATATTTTAATGTGGTTGTAACATTGTTACTGTGCTCATTAAATTATGATTAGAACACCAGGCTGTACCAAAGTTTTTTTTTCTCATCTTGCATCTCTCGTCCCCTGCCCTCCATCTGCCATGATTGTATCTTTGACAGATTATCTGATTGGCTGTCCAGCCATCCCTATTGTTGCCAAGGACACTGATTGTCACATTGCACATGGGAGTGAGGTTTAATGGTGCAAAATGCTCAATTTAAGAGGACTCTTCTGAGGGTTTTGGCAGGCCACACAATATCCACAATATATCCTTGTCAGGCTTCTCCTGTACATGCCAGTGCGATGGTTCACTGTGGACGTGGACTTGCACTCTGCTCATCTGCAACCCCACCAGTTCTGCGTAGAGAAGACAACTGCATGGAGAAGGATGGCAAGACTTGGATGTGCACAGATTTTGCATGTTATGTGACTTGCCAGAAATCTGAGCGTAGGGATGTCCTTCTCCAAACCTCGTCTAAGGATTTGGCACAGGATGTGGATCCCCTTCTTGTAAGTAGGCAAGTGTGGATTGTATTGAACCAGCTGGTGTGGACCCAGATGTTGGTAGGCTTTTGTTCTGCTGCAATGGAAGACAGGATCTCTGCCCTCCGATCTAGCAATCTGTATGACCACTGTTCAGAGCTGTCACAAGCTTTTGGATGAATTTGGCAACAGTATGATCTTACTCCCTCTCCCAGCAAACCTGACGAGCACCAATAAGTGTTGGATTGGGAATCTGCTGTCCTCTTACAGGATGACACCATTTATGCCCTCACTGCCAGCGCCCTGGCAGTTTGAAGATCCAGACTGCTGCCTCTCAAGTCATCAGAGTGCCAATCTTTCTGAACACAGGACTGTTTGGTGTTGTCCATTGCAGCCATCTTCCTTCTCTACTTTTGTAGGAGCCATCTACCACCTCAGCAGCAATCATTGCAAGGGACCACTCTGCCAATGTGCAGGGCAGGCAAAATCACTTAGAAGATGGGAATAGAAGACAATGCAAAGGTAAGATGTATTAGTTCACAATCTGGTAACGTTTTTCTCTGTATAAACATACTTTGATATTTCATAAGTTCAATGAGAAGGTCACTGACAAGGAATATTGGCAAGGAAGTAGAGTGTCTTTGTGTATTGAGAATCATTGGGATGTGCATGTGGTTGACTCCACAATTGTCCTCTAAACCACTTATTCTCATTAAGGGTTCTACCCCTCCCTCACCCTGCCCAACCCCCAGGAATCACAGCATATTTAAATAAAAGCCTTGTTTTCTTTTCACCTCATGTAACAATTTTTATAAAATGTTTTTTATGTTGTCGGTAAGAGAGAAATAAGGAAGAAACCAAAACTTAAGTGCTTCACTGAGAAAGGGACCCATAAACTTTGAGCAGAGTTCTGAGGGAGGCCATAGCCAAAATAAGGTTGAGAATGGCTGCTCGGAAGCCTTGTCTGTTTTTCACTTACCTCACAGAGTGGGACTGCCTCTACCTGCTTCTATCCCTGGAGATCAAGGTGAACCTGCTACTGCTGCTCCAAACTCCCTGACAGTCCAGGGAAGGCCTAAAGTGTGCTTTAGCAGGACTGATGGATTAACTTCAGAGGAGACAAAGTAAATTATGGAGGCCTGTGTAGCCCTAAAATGGTGGAATTCTAATTAGTGCATTGTAAGGTGACTGGTTTCCTTGGTGTTGAGAAGATTAATTGAAATGGAGGAGGGGTAGAAGCAGTTTCAATAAAAGGGAGCTTGAGCAGATCTTGATGTGAAGAAAATGGGCAATCTCTTTCAGATATTTGTCAAGCAATGAATTCTGCACTAATTAAAAAGTGAACGAAGAGCATTTCAAGATGCTTGGACAAAGAAAGTCTCGTTAATTAAATTACTTTCTTTTGTATGGGAAGGAACAATCAAGGCCTTTCATTTAACATTTAGCAGCAGTAATGCTGTGCTTTAAATTTTACATTCAGTCAACTTCTTTTGAAATTATTAAATTTCCTTTCAATATTGTCTCCAGAGCGCAATTTATTTTTCTTCCACTTAATTTTTGTTCTGCAGCACTTTTTCCTCTTCGCCCCAGGAGGCCATGACTTGCAAGATTTTCATTGGCAAGTGAATCGTTGAGATATTTAGTCCAAGAAATCTTCACATGTGTAATCCTAGATCCTGGCAGTCAACAGTCCCAGTGTATCACAAAGAAGCCCATTGTGGGTTTTTTTTGCCTGTGCACGTTGTACCAGGGTTTGGGAGCAGGGCCGACCTCTCTGAGGCTTCACTTTTCCTCCTGTTGTTAATATAAGGCTACCACCCAAGACAGATTTCCCCCAGAACCCCAGTGGAGAACTGTTGATCAAAAGTGAAGCCCTGTTGAGTAGATTAGTATGATACCCATGGACATTTGCGGTCAATAATCCAAAAAGAATCTGCTTTGAAAGGAATAGTTTAATGTGCTAGGATTTATAATTGTAAAAGAAAACGTTACGTTAACATCTTGAAAATCGGCATCAAGAGTTGGCATGTTGGTTTGTATAATTGTCTCCATTTGTGGCAGTATTATGAATTATATAGATCATATTGAAATGGTTAGTTTCATGGTTATATTTTGGGGAATTCAATACCTTATCTGAAGAATGGTAAAGGAAAAGTTGATAGTCATGAGGGCTGTTCAACTTGTGTGGTCTGCACCCCCTTAGAATGAGCTGTTCAACTTGTGTGGTCTGCACCCCCTTAGAATGAGCTGTGCCAACTTGTGTGGTCTGCACCCCCTTAGAATGAGCTATTCAACTTGTGTGGTCTGCACCCCCTTAGAATGAGCTGTGCCAACTTGTGTGGTCTGCACCCCCTTAGAATGAGCTGTGCCAACTTGTGTGGTCTGCACCCCCTTAGAATGAGCTGTGCCAACTTGTGTGGTCTGCACCCCCTTAGAATGAGCTGTGCCAACTTGTATGGTCTGCACCCCCTTAGAATGAGCTGTTCAACTTGTGTGGTCTGCACCCCCTTAGAATGAGCTGTGCCAACTTGTGTGGTCTGCACCCCCTTAGAATGAGCTGTGCCAACTTGTGTGGTCTGCACCCCCTTAGAATGAGCTGTGCCAACTTGTATGGTCTGCACCCCCTTAGAATGAGCTGTGCCAACTTGTATGGTCTGCACCCCCTTAGAATGAGCTGTTCAACTTGTGTGGTCTGCACCCCCTTAGAATGAGCTGTGCCAACTTGTGTGGTCTGCACCCCCTTAGAATGAGCTGTGCCAACTTGTGTGGTCTGCACCCCCTTAGAATGAGCTGTGCCAACTTGTATGGTCTGCACCCCCTTAGAATGAGCTGTTCAACTTGTGTGGTCTGCACCCCCTTAGAATGAGCTGTGCCAACTTGTGTGGTCTGCACCCCCTTAGAATGAGCTGTGCCAACTTGTATGGTCTGCACCCCCTTAGAATGAGCTGTTCAACTTGTGTGGTCTGCACCCCCTTAGAATGAGCTGTGCCAACTTGTGTGGTCTGCACCCCCTTAGAATGAGCTGTTCAACTTGTGTGGTCTGCACCCCCTTAGAATGAGCTGTGCCAATTTGTGTGGTCTGCACCCCCTTAGAATGAGCTGTGCCAACTTGTATGGTCTGCACCCCCTTAGAATGAGCTGTTCAACTTGTGTGGTCTGCACCCCCTTGGAATGAGCTGTGCCAACTTGTATGGTCTGCACCCCCTTAGAATGAGCTGTTCAACTTGTGTGGTCTGCACCCCCTTGGAATGAGCTGTGCCAACTTGTGTGGTCTGCACCCCCTTGGAATGAGCTGTGCCAACTTGTGTGGTCTGCACCCCCTTAGAATGAGCTGTGCCAACTTGTGTGGTCTGCACCCCCTTAGAATGAGTTGTTCCATGGGGACAACAACTTTCTGGGTATACTTTCATTCAATAAGTACAATATGTGTATAATCCATCGTAAAACTGAGCTGCAATGTCTTATTATTCTGAAAGACTGACAAAGCCTTGAAAAACAGAAAATGCTGGAAAGGTGCGGCATTTGATGTGGGGCTAACCTGATGAGTATTTCCAACATTTTCTGTTTTTTTTAGATTTCCAGCATCTGCAACTTTTATTGAAATCATCAATTCTTTAAATTTGAATTCACTCAACAAGCTTTCTATACAAATTCTCTTTTAGACTGTAATCTACACACAAATAAATATTCAGCAAATTCCCTTCAGAAGTTGACACAATAATGTAACTTGTATGCATGGAATATTAATAATATGTGCAAGAGAATGGGGAGTACTGCAGTGAAGTTTAGATCATCCCATTGATTGCATGTGCACACTAAGATCTGAAGCTCCAACACTTGAGTTGCAGCGAGGAAGGAGAACTTTGGGTTTGTGTCATCTGCATTGGCTCCATCTAAGATGGTTAAGTAAATTTGTTGTTTGCTTGAGGGTGCATGATTGCTGAGGGGGGCACCAATTTTAATCTTTTGTATTTTTTTCATATTTATTTATCGTAATTTTTTGGCAGTTGCTTGAATTCCGGATAATGGAGATATTACTGTACATGGATTTCAGTAACCCATTCAATAAGGGTATGCACAGTAGGATGCTCAGAAAGTTAAATAGTATGAGATCTAAGGAGACATAGAAAATAGATAGAAGACTACTTTCATGAAAGAAAGCAGGGGGTGATGGTGGAAGGTTGTTAATTGGGCAGGGGGTCGATGATTAGTGTTGGGCCACTGAGTTTGGTGCTAGGCCCATTTATATTTGTCATCTATTGCAATGGTTTGGATGAAAATGCACATGACTTCTTAGCAAATTTGAGGGTGTCAAATGTCTGTTATTGTAGATGGTGAATATGGTTGTCAAAGATTGCAGCAGAATCTTCATCTGTTGGGCAGGTTGATGGAATTTAATACAGAGAAATATGAGGTAATGCATTTTGGGAGGCCTAACATGGGTTGGGCCTGCACAGTGCATGGTAGGGATCTGGAGAATGTTGTAGAGCAGAGAGATCTAGGAGCGCAGGCACATAAGATGGTCAAAGAGGGATTCGGTACATTGGCCTTCATCAGTCAGTGTTTTGAACACATGTTGGGAGATCATGTTGCAGTTGTTTAAGACTTTGTGGAGGCCCACTTGGAGCATTGTGTTCCACTTTGGTCATTGTGCTAAAGGAAAGGTATTGTCAAGCTGGAGAAGGTACACAAGGATGTTACCAGAACTCATGGGGGGGGGTTGTCTGAGCTGTAACAAGAGGTTGAGCAGGCAAGGGCTCATCTCATAGAGTTATACTACATCATGAGAGGAATAGTTCAGGTGGCTGGGGTGGATGTGGAGATTTGTAGGAACCTGAGTGTAACTATTTACAAGAAGGAATGGTATGGAATGTGTTGGCAGAGGAGGTAGTTGAGGCAGGAACTACTGCAACAATTAATGAAAATTTGGACAGATATGTGGATAGGATAGGTTTAGAGGGATAAGGGCGAAATGCAGTCCGATTGGACATTTTAGTGAATGTGAGCAGATTGAAGGGCCTGTTTTCATGCTATACGACTCTTGTATTGAATTTATTTTCAAATAATTTAAGCTAAATTAATGTTGATAAAGTGGGAAAATGAAGTTTTGTGTTTGTGTTAGTGAACTGTTTCCCTGATGCTACCCACTTGTAAAGGTTTTGCTATTTTGGTTGCAAATTGATAATACATTTTTCTGTCATGATACTAATATTGTGGGACAGTATTTTATGACTTTGATTTTTTGATTGTAAAAAGTATTGAATATTATATCATACACTGTACTGACCCTTGCAGAAATAATGAATAAACTTTCATTCTGTTGTGAACTGTTGACTTGCTGGAGAAATTCACCCAAAATATATTTTCTATTAATCATGTTCAAAGCATTCAACCATGGACTCTCTCATTACAGTTTAAATTTTGACATGCCTGCAACATCTCTTTCAATACAGTTGAAATCCTGACCTGCCTACAAATACTCAAGGCAAACTTTACTGCTCCAAAAGGCTGCATTGTTGTACTACTGATAGATATCTTTATCATTCACAATGATTTGCTGTCAACTTAAATCATTTATTCATTATTCTCACTGAATAACATTGTTAAGGCTCTATGGCTTAAATTTACTTTGATAGTTTAGCTTCTGATGTTAACATCACTGCATTGGAGATACAAGTTCACATACTCAATGGCAAGGGATCTCTATTAAATTCCTGGTTTATGAACATTTTCTAGTTTGATCAGCTGCTGGATACTAGGCCTCAATTGCACCACCCACATAATTATGATGTGAAATGTTGGCTCCATAGATGTTGTTCAACCTGGTGAGTTCTTCCAGATTTTTTAACGCTTTTACAGTGAAATTGTGCAGTGTCATTAACAGTTGTGGGGTTTCAGAGGTTTGTTGGTTACTACGGTAATGATACTGTGGATGCAAAATGCCTTATTCTTTGGTACATTTGGAAGGAATTGTATTGATTTGTTTCCCCACAAATTGCCAATGTCAAATTTGTACAGTATTTTTTAATATTTGAGCTACGTTGCACTAGTTTGAAGTCTTGCATTGGATATAATATTTCAATGTGCAAAATTGCATTTGTACCCATTAACCATTTTCATCAAGAATGAAACTGATCACGCTGCAGGCTTGGAAAATAAAACATTCATACCAACAGTAAAATCATTTATTTTCTTTTTTCATTGATCTGGTATAAACATGATATACAGAAAGACCCCTGTTGTGGTGGGTTTTTTGAGAAGGGATACAGACCAGTGCAACCTGATGTCTCTACCATTTACTATCTATTGCACAGTACAGAGTTCAGTCCTTGCTCCTGGTTTTCACACAAGTTATTCTCTCTAGCATCTACATAAAGGCTGTCCCACTCCAATAAGTACAAAATTCAGAACTAGATTGAGCAACAGGAATTTGTTATAGGCATTTATTAGTAGGCTAAAAGACAAAAACTGCAGTATGTTATTGAAAACAAAACCTTGAATGACAAAGTGGATCCATGAAGATTGTCAAGTAGAAATGATCAGCCTGTATTTTGGTAAATCTGTCTTCACCTGAATGTTTGATTTAAGAGTTCTCCATTCAAGGGCAGTTTTTGACTTTTGCTGCCACCATTTTCTGTCTTAGTTAGATGTTATTGTTCTTTTCAATCTACTTTTAAAATGTGCAATATAAACAAAAAGATCTCAATGTCCTTTTGGCACATCAGAACATGTATAAACAGTGTTATCTTTAACTATTAGTACAAAATGGGGAAAAAAAAATCAATCTTTCAAGAGTCACTGGCTGTGGGAAAAATATCCCCTGTTAATGGTGTGTGGTAGGTTTCTCACAGGCAGTGTCTGCCAAAAGGGATCAGTCCAACAGTTTTTTTGTAAAAATCACTGACATTGTATGGCTCCCTCAGATGGAAGTTTCCATGGATTTGGAGTTCATGGTTTCCTGTTACCCAACCCTCACTTCACCCATAGCATCCTCACAAGCTGCAATACAACTGCACACTTTGAGCTGATAGTAAAAAGCAGTGAGGTCCACCTTCAGTCCCTTAGAATCTTCTGCGTGTCAGAATAAGATTCGTATTCATCATCATCCTGTATATTTAAAAAAAAATGTTTTAAGAAAAATAGGCAGGATCTAATGCATGAAATAAAGATTTCAATTTTATGTCATAGTTATTCTGTACAGATTTATGTAATATTTTGATGATTTTTGTGGAGTCTAGTCAAGAATCTCAATGATAAAGTACATAAAACAAATTGCAACTGTTATAGATAGCACAAATGTTGCTTTATTCAAGGATAAATGACATTTGGCCATATTTTTATATTCCTTCTGTCAGACTCTTGGAGCTTTGCGATCTAACTCTATCTGGATGAGAAACCAAGAGGTAGGGATTTTTACAAATTAATGTTTTGTGTGTGTGCGTGTGTGTGTGTATATATATGTATGTATGTGTGTATATATATGTATGTATGTGTATATATATATATATATATATATATATATATATATGTTTTTAATACCTAACATTCATTTAGCTACCAAGTGAAGAACTTAGTGGTTTGCAGAAAATTTAGTTGCTCCTTACCTCGAAAGGCTCAGTCGTGTTATCTGAAACTATACCATATGCGCCATACAGTGGATTTGGTATTGAGACCAAAGCAGGATTATCCTCTGGTTTAAGGCCCACAGTATCATCATCAGCCTAGTAAGACACAAATTAACACCGTCTTTTCTTAAATGGACTTCGGCATAGTCCGAACCTTCTGTTAATTAAGTTTTGACAAATCAAAAAAAAACCCATCGCTATTTCAATCCCCAAAGTAAACTAGTTGAGAATCTGGATTTTGCCGCTGCAGGGACTTTTGACAACCCCTGAAAAAGCTTTGTTCCACATCAGGTAGGACAAGGTTAGGGAACCTAGAACTATAACACTGTAACTCACCAGTTCCAAACAGTAATGTTTTCTTGGGAAATGCATGAAATTTTATGATACTTGATTTTGCAGAAACAAAAATTGCACTGTGAAGGAATTACATAGTACTGCCTCCATACCGACTGTTCCAAACCAGTACAACCGATTTTTTTTAAATTTTTTCAGCCAGTGAAAAGCAATAGCATGTGTCTGAAATTAAAGTACCTTGAAGTAATGAAGCCGAAAACCCTCATTCCTGCGACGAAACCAAGCAACAAACCCAGTTACAACACCAATCAAGCATGCCAGTACTAATGCTGCACCAATGGCAAGATGAGATGATGTTGCACCAATGGCAAGATGAGATAACGCTGAAGTTGTTACCTAATGAAACAAGTTTGGTGATTAGCAATGATTCACATTTATGCAATTATTAATGAATAACTGAGAGGTCTTGTAAAATCCTATTCAAATCAAAAAAAGCAGTTGTGTATCCTGAAATATCAATTGAGTATCCTAAATGGAGAACTTTAGAAAGGCCAGTCTTTAATCTGGTTTCCAAATTAAGAAAACAAATTAGAAATCCAAATATTAAAATGAAAGTGATTGAACTTTGAGCCAGTAAGTAATTGTGTTCTCCATTACAATCTCAAACTCTGGGCAAGAACTTGTCCAAACACATCAACAGCAGAAAGTGTCAGTTCAAAAGGAACATTGCCATCGAAGGTGGCTTGGCAGCCATATTACATGGAAAATACAGTGTACAAAAAGCATATGACTTTGAATTAATTTTTTAAGCGTAAAGAATATAAAATTTAATAAGCAGAAGCTTTAACCATACATTCAAACTGTCCCTTTAAATATTTAGAAATAATTAAAGATTTTTTTGGCCAGATGGTTTGTTATGTGGTAATTATGGCTTAGCATGTCATTAAAATGTCACTTGTCTTCCTCAAAGGAAATCCTTGAGGATCACTGATGACTTCTGCTCCAATGGTATGCTCTTGATGCATGGTCCTGGTTAAATCCAAGCTGTCAATGGGATGTTGTATTTTTTAAAATCTTCCAAGATTACTTTGAGCTAGCCTGGTAATCTCTTCTATGGCAAAGCTTTGAATAGAGTATCGGCTTCAGGAGTCGAGCACAAGTGAAACGGCCTACCCAGTTGAGCCTCAATACTGGGGATGTTGGCACATTGGTATTGATGGGTTTGTTTTAACAATTAATTTGGAGGATCTTGCAGAGGCAATGTGGATGAAACTAATGAGCATTCACATTTGACACCAACTGTCAATGAGAACCTCTTGACCTGTGGCCTAACATCCATAAAAAAATGCTATCAGTCTGGCTTGGAATGAACCCTGATATCTAAGAGGAGGATATCTAAGTGTCTGAATCACACAGTTCCATTGAAAACTTCTAATTACTATGAAACACTTACCTGATGTGGAGCTGTTAAAGGTCCTTCAATGGCATGGATAATTCCATTGGTGGCAATTATATCCCACTTCAAAATAAGGATGCCATTCACCAACTTTGAACCCTATCATAATAAAAAGTTAAGTTAGTTCAGGTAAGATTCTGACTCCAGTTATGTCTCTCGCCTTTATTTATAGAGAAATTTTGATAAAATAAAGATCAAGTTTTGACTGGACCTAAAAATAACTATTTTAAAATGCAGTACTTATCATGAAAATGTAGATTTAATGTCTGGATACAATTAATAGTTACCATGCATTTGAACCCAGCTAGGCAATCACTCCTCTGAGATGTTAAGTAATCTGACATGAATTAATGTTGACACTGAAATTCCAGAATTTCCTCATTACATTTCAGAGGTCCTGTCTTTTATTTAAAAAAAATCTCCATCTTATTCTTTCCTGACCTTTTCCTCCTCGCTTTTGGGATGGTGGGTTTGTTGTAGAGAGATATTATGCAAATTAGACATACTGCTCTGAGGTTGGAAGAATGAGAAATATTCCCATTGAAATGTGAAACCTTTTGGTGGGATTTCATAGAGAAGGTTCAGAACTGTTGTTTAGTCTGGCTGGAGTAATCAAAACAAGGGTCACAGCCTCAAAAAGAGCTGGTCATGCAGGACACAAAAGAATAACTTGATTCACTCAGAGGCTTCTTTTTTTTAAATTCCTTACTCAATTCAGTACATTCAAGATGGCATTCACTTGACATTGGGGGTATGGAGTTAGTGCAGGAAGTCGAGCCAAGGTCAGCCATGAGCATATTGAAAAGCATTGTAAATAAGGAATTGAGTTGTCAACACCTTCCATTCAGTCACCACTCATGGAGCCAAAATGTATGTTTTGGAGAATTTGGCTATTTCACCACACTTTTTCTACAGAGAAGGTACTGATCAGCCATGATCATATTGAATGGTGGTGTAGGCTTGAAGGGCCAAATGGCCTACTCCTGCACTTATTTTTCTATGTTAAGGTTGGGGAGATAATTGTATACACAAGTGATGCAAGCTGCAAAGAGGCAATTATCACTTGATTTTTTTTAAGTTCTGGAAAGGAAAAGTGGCTGTTTTCGTTTGCTTCCATTTCAGATTTTTAGCAGTTGTAACTTATCCCTTAAGTAAATTACATCACCACTTTTCACCAAAGAGCATTGATGCTTTCATTCTGGACTTTGCTCCACATAGTTATAGATTTTAATAATATTTTTAAATAGCAGCACTTATGAATTCTCCAAAAACAAGGAGTGGGTGTTTTTTTTAAAAACCACCATGATGATTGTGTTTCAATAACTTGCCTCAAGGAGAGTGTTATTTACAGGTGAAACGTCATCAATGAGAAGATCATATCCTAGTCTGGATGAAATGAGCATGTGATCACTCAACTCATCATAGAAGATGAAACTGTTGTTTCTGGTGATGTGGTTTTCAAGATCACTCCATGTTAAGGTCTGGAAACAATAAGAAATCAGTAGAAGTCAACTCTAGATGAAACTGTCAGCAAGTGCCAGTAGCCCACTGTTTGACCTGCTGAGCTTCTCCAGCATTTTGTGTTTTTACTTCAACCATGGTGTCTACAGAATTTGGTGATTTACTTCTGACTACAACAATAATTCTGTGAAAGCTCTTTGAAGGATGCCTGACCTGAAGAAGCTCTGCTATCCGAAGGAAGTTCTGTGGGATTCTCTCTCACTGCTCCCTGCTGCTCTCAAGCTCTACATCCATAAAATCACCCAGACTCTATTCCACAGCCACATTGACTTTCTCTCCACCTGCCTCTGCTGCCATCTTGTGCCTCGTGGTTTCCAACCTTGATTCCAGGCCTTGCAGTTTAGCCCTTGCAAGGAGCTCCAGTACCTGTACAGCATCGATTGCTCTTCTCTCTGCTTCTCCCGACAGCTCCTACGTACCATCCTCACCTCGATGCAGAGATATCAGTGGCAACTCGCCCTCTCACTGCCACAGCTCTGGACCTCACTGGCCATGGCCTGAAGTGGACCCCTCCTATACTACATCCACATTCAACTGCCAGCTCTACTCCAACCTGGCGTCCATCAAGAACTGAAGCTTGTCTCACTCGAGACTGCAGCCGTTGTGCTCCTCCACGTGGATCTACCTCTTGGCCCTGGCCGCCTGCCCTCCTGAGCTCCCTACACCATGGCCACTAAACCCATATGCCATGGCCACCCACTCCTACTCAGGCCCCAGCCGCTGACTCACCAGAGCTCCAACTGCCACAGCTGCCCACCCAATAGAGTTCCCAACACTTCAGCCATCAACTCCCACCCGAGCCCCTACTCTCTGGAATTCCTGATGCCTCGACTACCGACTCCAGCACCACCCCACCAGCCTCTGCATCCAACATATCATCCACCAGACACATTTATTCCCTCTCCTCTCATCTTAGCCTTCGGTGATTCCCTTGTGCACTCATCCCTGCTCACGCATCGCGCCCACAGGAGGAGTAAAACTTGTGTCCACATCTCCTCCCTCACCACGGTCTGGGGCCCCAATATGGCCTTTCACGTGAAGCAACACTTACATCCAGAGGATTATTTACTGCATACGGTGCTCCCTTTATGGCATTCTCTACATCGGAGAGACCGGTCGTAGACTGGAAGATCACTTCACTCAGCACTTCCACTCTGTTCACAAACCACAGCGACCTCTGAGTGGCCAACCATTTCAACTCCAAGACATGCTCACATGACTGCCCATGGTCTTGAGTACTGTCTCACCTTGACCACCCGCAGATTGGAGGAACAACACCTTATTTTCCTGTTGGGTACCCTCCAGCTACGTGGGATGAACATTGACTTTACTGCTTTCCATTTAACCTGCTTGCCTTTTCTTTTCCCCTTTCCCCGTCCTTCCAGTTCTTTCACCCACACACTCAGCCTGACCATCCCCACCCACCCCCCTTTGCTGCTGTCCCCTCCCTTCTTTCTCCACCTATCATCTCCTGCCTTGTCACCATCTCCCCCCCCCCCCTTTTGTTTGGACACTTGCTAGCATTTTCTCATACTTTGATGAAAGGTTCAAGCCTAAAACATTGGTTATGTATCTTTGCTACATGAAGGACACTTCTCCAGCATTTTTTTTTACTTCAACAATGGTGTCTACAGAATTTTGTGATTTACTATTTGCAGTTACCAGCTGGCTCATTTTGTAATGAATGTGAGCCCGAAGGTTGATGCCCATCTCTACATCTACTACCTGATTTAACATCTCAGGGCCAAGAAAGTGCTCAGATTTATACAGCATGTTTAGGATAAATGATTAAGGCAATACTTGGCTGTTTAAGTGTAAAAAAAAACCTCATTCATTATCAGAACATATTCAAAATTTTGTGCTGGCAGTCCTCTCAACTCCGTCACAGATTAGTAGGTTCCAATCTCACAACAGTTTCTGGATTCCCAATTTGAGCAAAATTGCATTTTGGCAGGTGTGATTGTACTTGGGGAAGGGGAGGTGCACAGGAGATTAAATGCCAGAAGTCCCATTCTCTGTATTAAGAATACACATTGCAGCTGATAGCTTTAAGATTCTTTTCCCAACTTAATAACTAATGAACAAAATTCCAAGCACATTCTGATTATGACAATGGCTTATTTGATTGGTTTTGAGCAGGAAAATGCACTATTTCATACCTCATTTTCTTTCAGACCAGAATCCAATGGAATAAACAATGTTTCATTGGTTGTCTTGTCTGACAGGAACTCTAAAAATTCTATTCCTTTTTCATTTGACTGGGCATAGTCCAACAATTTCTAACAAGAGAAATCAAATACAGTAAAACAGTAAGATAGCTGAAAATAAATGGATAAAAAACACGCAAGTTTAAAATTGGTTTGCCTTGCTGTTAGTTCACCAATCATAACCATATAACCGTTTACAGCACGGAAACAGGCCATGTCGGCCCTTCAAGTCCTTACTGGTTTGACCTGCATAAAGCCAATCTACACATCCCCAGAGGTTTTTACTTTGTTTTTAAATGATTTTTCAGATTTTTGGTAACACCCCACTGACTGTTTTCATCTCTTACTCCTGTACTTATTTTGTATTTCTCTAACTTTCTTTTTTCTCCATTCCTAATAGGTTTCTACTGGCTCTCCACCTCTCAAGCCATCTGCCTATATTCTTTCACCTCTCCGCCCCTCCATCAGCTTCTTTCTGCCTTTATATATGTAAATTTCAACTGTTCCATCTTAGTCTTGATAAAGTGTTCAACCCTGAAACGATGACTGACTATTTCTGACCTGCTTTGACTTCTCAAGATTCCAGCAGCTGTAGTTTTTTTTGTATTCCTTAATAACATGCACTGGTGACTACCACAGAAGCTTTGCAAATAGAGTTGTGAAAGACCAATACTTACAGAATAAAATATTGAGAAATTGGAGTGACTTGAGATCACATTCATAAGATTCCCATTGCACGAATAGCCATCACCTACAAAGCCTTCCAGACATTCACATTGAATATCTAGGAATTAACGTGACAGTAAACAGCTGTGAGGAGGCCATAAGTATTTTCAAATTCCGCACACTTTTGGAAAGAACAGCAAAATGAGTCAAACAACTTATTGAACTTGGTGCCTACCTTGCTTTCTAAAGCAGTAAGCATCCCAGAGCTCACTGTGATTTGCCCTCACGCCATAATCAAAGATCCCGATGTTGCCATAGCCACAGTTAGGGTTTAAGTGGGTTACGGGATATCCTGCCTTCTTCTCAGCCATCCATCCAATGATACAGAGGTGATAACCAAACTGTGCAAGATAAAATCAGTGAGTAATCCTGTGTGGTTGCAGACACCAACATTTTGTAACCTGATATTCACTCTTTTACGATATTGCACTTTACGATCAAATGTCCTCTGCTTTGGTGTCAGTTAACTGCAGCAGTTCTATCCCATTTAATTATCTCTGCTTATTACAATCAAATATAGACCAGCAAAAAATTTGTTTCAGCTTATTAGTAATATACATATTGTTATACTAGTTCTGTAAAACCATCAACACTCCCATTTTAAGAGGACTAGAAATACCTGTATTTTATAATTGACATTTTGTGCAAAACCTTCTGCAATTTTTCGGGTCAGTTTTTTTTTAAAAGCTACTCGTTAATCACATCACAGACTTGTCTGTAATGGAAAAATCTTCTGATAATTTTGCACATGAAAACTAGAAGTGTGAATTGGCAGGCCAGCCAATCGTCCCCATGGTGACTAGTTACCTGACATCTATTATATTGTGACTGGGTCAAAGGAGAGAGAAAGATGGAGCTTAGTTAGGAAGTGAAATGTAAATTTCTAATATACCCAGATGTCTCGTGCCACAGGAGCAAATTCAATGAGACCTGGGCCTATATCTGCCTGCAGCAGGTATCCCCAGTTACAAAAGAGCAGTAATCAAGTTAGAATACAGGTGATCTTTTGGACGAAGTGATACCATCACAGTGTCTTCAGACTTTCCTGTTTAACAATTACTGGGACTAGTTTAGACTATCTAAATAAATTATTTTGAAATGTTAACTTTGTTTTTCCTCTCTCCACAGTCATTGCTTTGACCTGCTGAGTTTTTAGGCTGTTGGTTGGAAATTGGAACAAGGAAAGGGTTTTATGATGCAAACATAGATACAAGAGGAAGAGAGGACAAAGGAAAAGTAGGGGCAAGGGGAGTAAATGACAAAAAGGAGTTACTGTTCAAAGCAAAAGATGATGAAAAGTAATAATGACAAATAAAAAAGCAGATTTTACAGAGAGATATTGCTATTTTATTCCAATGGAAAGGAACAGATATGAGGATAGGAGATTATTGCTGAGGTGGTTTAAATATTTGAATGAACTTACAAATATTCAATTGCTTTTAAATGTTTATTAAAACCAATTAATCTAATAATTTTTTAATTATTTCTGAATCTCAGAGACCTGTACAAAGTCTCACATATAATGTGCAAAATTAAAGCCTATGGGATTGGGGATAATGTTCAGAGATGGATTGAAAATTGTTAGACCGGCAATAGAGAAGGGGGTAAATGCACTCAGTCTACTTTCACCAGAATATAGACTGAGAGGGAATCTCTTTGAAACATGTACATTTCTAATTGGATGAGCAGAGGACATTTTCCATGTCTAGGATTAGGAAACATGATCCCATAATGTGGGATAAGACATTAAGTCAGAGAATGTTTAGTAAAGCCTTTGAAAAGGTTCCACATGGGAAGTTAGTTGTTGGTTCAGACGTTTGGTGTTCATGGTGAGGAAGTAAACCAGTTTTGACATTGGCTGAAGCCAGAGAGTGGTCGTGGTGAGCCTCAGGGATCAGTGTTGGGACCATTGTCATTTATGTCAGTGATCTGGATTATAAACTGGGCCAGCAAATTTGCAAATGACACAAACATTGGAGGTGTTGTGGACAGCAAAAATAGCAGACAAGTGTGAGGTGTTGCTTTTTGGAAGGACAAACCAAGATAGGACATATACATTACATACAGTCGAACAGTGTGATCTGTGGTGTCACAGGTAGATAGGGTTGTAACGAGAGCCTTTGGCATATTGGCCTTCATATATCAAAGTATTGAGTATAGGAGTTGGGATGTTATGGTAAAGTTGTATAAGGTATTGGAGAGGTTAAATTTGGAATATTGTGTGCAGTTTTGTTCATATAACTACAGGAAAGATATCAATAAGATTGAAAGAGAACAGAGAAGATTTACTAGGATTGAGTTACAGGGAAAGGTTAAACATATTAGGATTTTCTTCCCTGGAGCGTAGAAGGATGAGGGGAGATTTGATAGAGGTTTTCAAATTATGAGCGGTATAGCTAGAGTAAATGCAAGTAGGCTTTTTCCTCTGAGGTTATGTGAGAAACAAACAAGGGACATGGGTTAAGGGTGAAAGGGGAAAAGTTTAGGGTTAACTTCTTAACAGAGAGTAGTGGGAGTGTGAACGAATTGCCAGCTGAAGTGGTGAATGCAGGCTCAATTTTTGCATTTAAGAAGAATTTGGACAGGTGGAGGGGCATGGACTGGGTGCAGGTCAGTGGGATAAGGCAGTATAATAGTTCTGCACATGCTAGACAGGCCAGTTTTCTTGCTGTAATATTCTATGGGAGAAAAATTCTTCACTACAATTACGGCAGAGGGTGAGTTACTGGGTATATTTAAAGAGAACCATAGGTTTCTAAATATAAAAGCCATGAGGGAGTATGGAGAGAGAGAGAGAGAGAATATAGGGGGCAGCAGGGTTAGCACAACGCCTTTACAGTGCTAGAGATCGGGACCAAGGTTCAAATCCCGTGCTGTCTGTAAGGAGTTTGTACATCCTCCTCATGTCTGTGTGGGTTTACCCCGGGGCTCCGGATCCTCCAACCATTTGAAACATATTGAGGTTGTAGGTTAATAGGGTGTAACTTGGGTGGCACGGGCTTGTGGCCTGTTACCGTGCTGCATGTCTAAAATTAATTTGAATTTATTATTGGTATAGATGACTTGAAGTGATTGTATTGAAGAGCAGAGCAAGCCCAGGGGGTTTAATGGTCTACTATAATTCTGATTTTCTATGGCTCCATGTTTCTACATCCTCTGGGGGACACCTGATTGAGCTGTGCATCAGAACTACACACTCACCTCTAACCAACTCTCACACTAGTCGCCCTGTATAATCAATATTGCTGATTTTTACTGTCCTGCTTCATGCAAAGAAAGGTGACTTGGGAAGGATGTGTTGGGATTCTGCCCTTCCTTTCCCTGGTGTCCATCATTTTGGAGAGGGCAAAGTAGGTGAGAAAATATGAAAAAAGGAAAATGACACATGAAGATTTTGGAAAACGGTCACCACATTGGCAGAGTCAGGGTTGTACACAACAGCAGACAGGAAACTGTCACCCTTAGCCAAGAGAGATGATCAAGTGCATTTACTGGGGCTACAAACCTTGTGCACAAAACATTATTTAAGGAGTACACGCTGACACTTGATCTCTGCTGAATCTTGCTTGTAAGCATTTACCTGCTGAGCGGTAGCAAGTTGGTCAAAAGTTGCCAGTGTAGCACCTTCTGCATTGCAGGCAGCAACTGCATCTTCAAATGTGAACTTGTATTGCCCATTGGGTGATTGCAAATGGAACACTCCAGCCGTTTTATCTTGAAAAATAAACAAAGGTGGCTGGTGATTATATTTTAAAAAAAAATGTCTGCACTGTGATTTTCAATGAGCCAATCCCAAGAAAATTTCAGGAAGTGTGGCACAGATTTTGTAGAAGTCAACACAATACAAACCAGGAAAATTGTTGGCTTCAACCTACTGTTATCTCTGGGTGATCCAAATGCTTACTGTGAACTTGCTCACGTGACTTTTCTGCACCAGTGAGCCTGAACGTAGCTGGAGTTCCAAGAAAGGAAGGCCACACCATGTGGTGTCTCCTGTGTTCACTTGGAGCATGAACCACTGAACCAATTGGTAAGCTATGGTGGAGGGCAATATCCTCATCAAATTTATCCTTCTGTACTGGATGCGAAAGCAAGGCCACTTTTATTTCACCCAAAACAATCCCAGTTAAACGCAGTATGTCATTGGCATATAGTTACTTGCTAAATTTTGCCACCAAAATAGTAACAGACAAGCTTAAACACTAAAATTGATATAGGAGTCACAGCAAAATTCAGATGCTGGAATCAGGGCGTACTGGAGAAAATCAGCAGGTTGAGCAGCATCTATGCAAGAAAAGTTTAGGGCAATGCCTTGTGTTTTGAAGGGTTCCGGCCCTAAAATGTTGACCATTTTACTCCCACTGATGCTGCTCGACCCACCAAGTTCCTCCAGATAACTTGAACCATGCCCCCTTAACAGCACTTCACAAATGCATCCATGTTCCCTCATGAACATTGGGTAAGCATCACTTCTAAGTTATACACCATCCTCCTGTGGAAATATATGGCCCTTATTCAATAGTCATTGGTCGTTTCCTGCAAACACCTACCTCAGGCAGTGGGAGTACTTTCATGGGAAGCAGGAAGTCTGCAGAGGGACTTGGGCAGATTGGACCATGAAGTGACCGATGGAATACAGTGTAGAGAGCTGTATAGTCATGCACTCTGGTAGAAGCAATTGTTACAAGCTTAGAGGACCCATAAACCCAGCAGCAATAGATATTCACCAAGACAAATGGTTACTTAAACAAAAGTTGCTTTTCATTATCTTTAAGCATGAAAACACTTGAACTTATCACCATTGACTTAACTAACCTAACTTAACCCCCTTCTAATTCTAAGCACATGTGCATGTAATGTGTGTGTAAGTTCAGAAAAGTCCTTTGATTCACAGTCGAATCTCACTTCTCATTCCTCCAAGTTCACTGCTGCAGGCAATTCTTACACTGTGCACAGAATTTAACTTTTATAAAGTTCACCAGGCTTTGGTGCTTGAAAGGTAAATGGTTACCGCTCAGGAAGGTTCTTGTTGGTTTTCAGAGAAAGATTTGTTGTACGCTGGACACCCAGCCATTTCAGTGCCTTGCTGAAGAAACTTGCCCCTCAAGATTCTTTCAGGTCACTATAGAGTTCCTTCTTGTTTCTCTTAATGGGAGCTCATCCGGATTAAAATCACAGAATAAAGACATAGACTATTTTCAAAATGGGGAGAGTTCAGAAAGCAGTGCTCCACAGGACTTGGGATCCCTTAAAGGATAACTTTCAAGTTGAGTTTATATTGTGATCCTCTCAAAATGAATGAAATGCTGAAACTTTAAGGCGTTGGTCCGTGTATCTAAGGATGGATGTGCTAGCGTTAGACAGAGTCCAGATAAGGTTTACAAGAATGATCTTCAGGATGAGAGGGTTAATGTGTATGTTTGATTGATCTGGGTTTGTACACACTGCACTTCAGAAGGATGAAGGGAAGATCTCATTGAAACAATACTGAATATTGAAAGGGCTGGATAGAGTGGACGTGGAGGGATTAGCCTCAGAAAAAAAGGATGTCCTTTTCGAACAGAGATAAGGAGAAATTTCATCAGCCAGAAGGTGGTGAATCTGTGGAATTCATTGCTTCAGATGGCTGTGAATGCCAAATCATTGGGTTTACTTAATTAACAAAAAATAAATGTAAATTTTAGGCATACAGCACAGTAACAGGCCCTCTTGTCCCATGCTGCCCAATAACCCCCAGTATGTTTTGAAGGGTGGGAAGAAACCGAAGCACCCAGAGGAAACCCACGCAGAGACAGGGAGAATGTACAAACTCCTTACAGACAGCATGGGATTCAAATCCAAATCCCGCTTGCTGGTGCTGCAATAGTGTTGTGTTGAGGTTAATGTGGAGGTTGATAGATTCTTTATTATTAAGGGTGTCAAAAGGTTATGGGAAAAGGCAGGAAAATGGTGTTGAGAGGGAAAAGTACATCTGCCAAGATTCAAATGGCAGAGCAAACTCAATGGGTCAAATGGTGTACTAGTGGTCCTATGTGTTATGGACTGAAGTGATACTAGATGGCAATACATTTCCAACTTCTTTCAGACCATCAGTGAACCACAATACTCTTTTGAAATTTATTCACAGTTGTTGGTTATGCCAGCATTTATTGTTCAATACTTAGAAGGCAATGGTGATCGGTCTTCTTCAATCTCTTCAGTCTCAGGGGTGAGGTTACTTTCATCACCATTAAGCCTGGATTTGACCCACCACCGATCAAGGAATGGTAATTCCTTTCCAAACTAGGATCGTGATTGATTGAAAATGGTGACTTTGCTGCCCTTATATTTCTGGAATGAGAAAATTAATGTCCACAACCAAAGAGTTTGCAAGGAACTGTTGGGCGGCACGGTTAGTGTAGCAGTTAGCATAACACTGTAACAGTGCCAATGACCCAGGTTTGATTCTGGCACTGTCTGTAAGGAGTTTGTATGGTCTCCCGTGTCTGTGTGGGTTTCCTCCCACCCTTCAAAACATACTGGGGATGTAGGTTAATGGGGGTATTTTGGTGGCATGGGCTTGGCGCTGGAAGGGCCTGTTACTATATTACATTTATGTATGACAAAATGTTGCGAGTATTGATGCAAATTAAAACAAGAGAAATAAGGGAGTATCCTCTCAAAATTAACCAACAACCCCCATCCAAAACATACGGGACTGGTAAGTTAATTGGGATATTTGGGCGGCATGGGCTCGTGGACCAAAGGGCCTGTTACCGTGCTGTATGTCTAAATTTAAACTTAAATCTTTTGTGTTACCTCTTCATCAGAGCAAACTAAAAACTAAATGAAGTGTTGCAAATTACAAAATAAGTTCTCACCTTGGAAGTGAAGATCCCTGCAGAAAGCATTAAGATGACATTGATCGCCCATTTCTAGGCAGCGATCTACAGGAGGCTTAACATTTAACAGACACTGGATACCATCTCCTCGGAATCCTTCCTTGCATTCGCATCTTCGCTTGTTCTGCAGTGGAAGTTGATTTTTTTTTTAAAGTGAAGAAACTAATTTCATTGACATTTAATTGGAAACAGTCAAAAGGTTTTAAAAGTACATCAGTGTAGTGGTTGAAATTAATTTCAGAATGCCCTTCGATTCTTTTAAGAGCTTGAATTATGTTGACGAAACAAAAAGCAGCCGTACTGTAGTGTAAATTCAGCAGAAGTTAACTGTCACAATAACAAAATAATTTTGGTTAAAAATAACAAAATTACACTAAATGGGAGAAGTGCAGGCCTATTGCCCAACATCAGTCGCCAGAGGCAGCCTCCACACCAAGCTGTAGATGGTCCATGACTGGACAGCCCATTGCTGAGCAACTCTTCCAGCTAAGGGCAGGAACTGGCTCCAGGGCACAGCACTGGGGAGGTAAGAACTTTCCCCAGGTTCTGAGCAGAACTCTACTGTCAAATAACACTAATCTCTCCATACAGCAATCCGATTTTCATCAGTGTTTGCATTTCCTGGTGTACATCCTGGGCACTATGTAAGGCACCATTGCACTGCAATCCAACATAAATGCTGTTTCTACACACCACCACTAAGTCAATACTAGCCCATGAATTTCAGCTTCAGGTGGAGCTGACAGTACACCAGCACAAAGCAGTGGGTAACAAAAGTGGCCAATCCTACGTTTGCAATTGAACCAGTTTAAAGAAAGTGACACCACTCTACTCCCTGGTTTAGGAGACAATCTATTATCATGTGGACCTACTGGACCAATGAAGAAACATATTGCATGCTCATGGCATCCACCATTTCTGCCATCGAGACACCTGTCCTTGGGTGTGCAGACATTGCCATCTCCCTCATAGTCCGGCTGACAGGTACAGGTAATGTTAATGCCTTCTTGAGTGCAAACAGCATGATGATGGCAACCTCCGTTATTGTCCCGGCAACGGTTAACCACTGCAAAAAAAGAGTTACATCAACAAAGAATGAGCCCTACACTCAAGCTTTACATGCAGTATAAATTTAATTACTGGGTAAAAACTTATGATTTGTACTTTCCACAATTTGATAATAAAATTGCCTTTAAACGCTCATCCTAAAACTGGGTTAGACATCCTGAATCAGGATTTCTTGTTATCCAGACAAACACATCTGTTGCATTTCAGTGTAGAATATGCCTTCTATTCTCTAATAAAATTTAGGAAGATAGCATGGAATATGGCATTTATTGCACTGGGTTTACTCTTTGGTGAATATTTAAAATGGAGCCAACTGTATTTTCCAAAGCTCATATTTGGATACATCTGGCATAATTTTTCCAACTTATCAACTCTGCTTAGACATCAGCCTATTGTCCGTTCTATGGATGATGGCCTGTTTCTCCATCCTGTTCTGCTAGGCCAAAAAAAAATGGTTTAATGGGAAGCATGGCTAGTGTAGTAGTTATCACAACATTTTTACAGCGCCAGTTTGTCTGTGTCCTCATGAGATTCCTCCAGGCGCTCCTCTTTCCTCCCATGTTCCAAAGACATACAGGAGATAGTAAGTTAATTGATGACATGGGTGTATGTGGGCTCAAGGGCTGGAAGAGCTTGCTACCGTGCTGCATCTCTACATTAGGTTTAGATTAAATTCATTCATTTAACATTTAGCAGGTTCCCTACCACAGTTGAAATATCCAGGAAATAGGATTATCATAAATTGCCCCAAAGGAAGAAGCAAGTTGAATGACTTCTTGCTTTGTTATAAAATATATACTTCAATGGACAGTCAATAGCTTCAGCCAGAGTATCTGCCACATTAAAAGTGTCTTCTCACTGAGAGGATTCTCTACTCAAGGGGATTGTAGAGGTAGGAACACTGGAGGGATTTAAAGTGGAGATGGATACAATACATTATTGAAAGACTGAGGATTAAGGACTGTGTGGAACTGGCGCAGAAGAAGAGTTGAGGCCCAAGGCGCATCATCCATGGTCATGTTGAATGCCAAGGCAAGTTTGAGGAGCCAGGCAGCCTGCTCTTGCTTTTAGTTTCTAACATTTCTAAAGTCAGAAAAGATTTTACATGGAAGCACTTTGCCTCACCAAACACCTTCTTTTCTTGCAAGGATATTAAGCTCCATGTGCTGTCCCACTCTAGCCCTGAAATAACATTGTGTGATGTAACTTTATGAAAATGTAGTACATTGAAACATCATTTAAAATTTGTCTCTCTCTCTCAGGAATCTCAAATGAACATGGGGCAAAAAAACCTAGACACCCATAGATTTCGCCATAATTTTTCACATGCTTAGTGGGAACTTGTCCTTGCCTGTGCATTGTCTTCCATCGCCTTCATAGTATGGATTACACTCACAATTGTTGACTCCTCTGCATACAGCATTGCTATCACACTTTGGAAAACATGCAGGGACTGCTTCTATTTTTGAATAAGCAGAAAAGAATTGTGTCAGTGTACTTATAGTAACATATGATGCATAATATTCCTCAATGCTCAATCAGTGGTGTAGGCAGCCATTGCCATCAGCTGCTCTGCACCCGCTGCAATCGCATTGTAGCCACCGTACTCGCAACAGCACACGAGGGTGCTCCACGAGGGTGCTCCACGAGGGTGTGTTCGTTGGAATTGAGTACTAGCAGAGAGCAGATGCCATGCTATTGGCTCTCTCTCTCTCTTTGATTGTGTACAGTAAAGTGTTTGGTTCACTTTATCTGCCAACTTTTGGTATATTGGCCTTCATATATCAAAGTATTGAGTATAGGAGTTGGGATGTTATGGTAAAGTTGTATAAGATATTGGTGAGGCCAAATTTGGAGCATTGTGTGCAGTTTTGGACACCTAACTACAGGAAAAATATCAATAAAATAGAAAGAGTGGAGAGAAGATTTACTAGGATGTTGCCCGAACTTCAGGAACTAAGTTACAGAGAAAGGTTAAACAGGTTAGGACTTTATTCTCTGGAGTGTAGAAGAATGATGGGAGGTATTTAAAATTATGAGGGGTAAAGATTGAGTAAGTGTAGATGGGCTTTTTCCACTGAAGAGAGGTGAAATATAAACTAGAGAACATGATAAGGAGGAAAGGGGAAGGTTTAGGGAGAACATTCAGGGGAACATCTTCAAACAGAGAGTGGTGGGAGTGTGGAATGAGCTGCCAGATGAAGTGGTGATTGCAGGCTCAATTTTAACACTTAAGAAGAATTTGGATAGGTACATTGATGGGAGGGCTGTGGAGTGGGTGCAGATCAGTGGGACTAGGCAGAAAAATAGATGGGCACAAACTAGAAGGGCAGAATGGGCCTGTGTTTGTGCTATAATGTTCTATGGTTCCACAGTTCCAGACATAGGTTTTTCCAATTCAATATACTTTTTATGTCCTGGTCTAAACAGACAATAGATCTGAATCCCAGAGAGGAGGTGATGCAAAGGCAGCAGATGTCCAAGTCTGGCTAGAGACAGTTAACTAGAATCAGAGGAAAAGTCTTCAATGGCTGGAGTCATAGCGAATGCAAACAAAGATAGTCATGGCTGCTGGAGGCCAATCATTTCAGCCCCTTGACATCTCCTTGAATAATATTTTCTCTTTGATTTTGTCTGGTTATTAAATTAATTGCATTGGGAATGGGGATCTGTACAATATACGTCACAATCATCTTGAGAAGTTTTCATCAAAGTAACAATGTGCATGGCGTTTGAATCCTAAAATTAGTCATTTAAAATTACTTGCCAAATTTTGATTCACAGTATTCTCCAGTCCATCCTTCCTTACAGAAGCATGTTCCTTCCCCAGAAATTCCTTCATCACAGCGTCCATTTTCTGTGCAGTTACATTCTGTATGAGAATAAAAATAACTTTCAAGTGATGATAATTAGGCTAAAGCAAAGAGTAACCAATCTCGTACATTGCAACATTAGTAGATCAGAATAAGCCTCATTTACAGAAACCCAAGAAGGATGGTGGTTTGGTTTTACTGAATTTGAGATTTTACCACTGGGCAGTTAGATTTTTAAAAAAATTTATTACTTTGATCATCCACTCTGGGTAGATTTGGAATTGAAATCTATCCAAAATTATTCTTTAGCTTCTTTTTTAAGACTAGCATTTACTTTTTAGACTATCTAAGATCAGCAAGTCGAATTCCAATCCAATTATTAAATATTAATTAATATTTGGTTTCAATTTCAAAGGTTTTTTGGAATTTATTTTTTTGTATTGGCTAATATATATCTTAATTATTTTTTTGAACACCATCTACTCTTGAATGAACCTTTCTTATTTGGAAGATTAAAGGAATTATCTCTTTTTTAGATTTATTTGCTGATGGTGGTTTCATCTCTTTTGAACAACTTTCTACCAAATATAATTTACTACACATGCAGTTTTTTTTTAAGATATCTACAGATTAGAAATTTCCTGAATATTTCCTGAATTATCTAACATTACAACAACCAGATTTACTTGACACTTTGTTCCAGTTAAACCGCTTTCAGACGGGCTTAATTGGTACTATATAAATTTTGAGATCAGTTCCCATGGATAAGATTTGACAAACATGGGAATCTTTATCCCTGTTTTCTTTGTTAGGAGAATTATTTCTAATATGTCACATTTTCACCCTTTGGAATTTATATATGATACTTATACGATGTAGACTCAGACAGACCATTTTAATTGTGTTATTTCTATTCACCTTCTGCTGTGTATATTATGAAATGTTAATAAAAAGATTGAAAAAGAAGATAATTAGGCAAAACAAAGAGTAACCAATGTTGTAGACTGCAACATTAATAGATTGGACGCATGCATCTTTATTACAAGCAAAGAATCCCTAAAGGAGTCACATCATTAGCACTAAGCATTTCTTCATAGAATCTAAGCTGCCACCAGGTGGCAAAAGAACTATAGAAATTAATGCTTGAAGCAAAATGAGCATAACCTACTTGGTTCTGCATGTTTGAATTAGTAGGTACAACAAAATGGTCTTGTTTGTACAAATCATTTTGTAACTTCAATAACAATTTAGAACAATTCTGAGGTATGCAATAAAAGCTATCAATATCTTACAGAAGCTTAGAGAGAACTGAACTGGTTGCAAAACGTACTTTTGCAGTCTGATCCATATCTTGCTGATTCACACAGTTCACAGGCTGTTCCCCTGAACCCTACTGAGCATTGGCATGTTCCATTTCCACGTCTTCCTTCATTACATTTTCCATGAAAATTGCAAGGTTTCTCTATTCCTCCAGGACACTCTGAAACAATTAAATCACAAGAGTTATTCTTTTGTATTAAAGAGGGGTTTCAGGCTAGACAATGAAGTGATGTGGGAAACCTAATTGGGAAAGGCTCCTTTATGATTTTATTGCTATAAAATCTCTGAAATGTTTGAATATCAGGATGAAATGCACACTTCGAAGCACATACGGCAAGGTTTTAACGTGACTCAGACAGCAGGCCATCAGTCAGCTAACCAGCAGTAATAGTAATAAAGGAAGAAGCAATTGTAATATTTCCAAGTAAAAAATATACCAGTCCTTCAATATGTAGAAATTGGTCTTCACAAGTAGCACAAAATAAGCCCATACAATTCAGTAGCCAGATTTCCGCGACAGAATCAGCATTGGGGATGGCACTGTTATTGTAGAAGTTAGTGTGATGCTATTACAGCTTCAGTGACCCAGGTTCGAATCCATCTGTAGGAATTTATATGTTCTCCCTGTGTCTGCGTGGGTTTCCTTTGGGTGCTCCGGTTTCCTACCACTTTCCTAATATGTACTGGAGGTAGTAAGTTAATCGATGACATGGGTGTATATGGGTGGCATGGGCTGTTACCGTGCTGAATTTCTAAATTAAAAATAAATTCCCATACAAGCTCATAACAAGGACAATCCAGCTAGTTTCTCTCCTCATTGCCCTGTACATTCAAATCCCATTTTAAACATGAAAATTCAATCTGCCTCAACTAATTCTCTGATATTGAATTTGATGCATAAAAAGTCATATCATTATTGGTTCTTTTTCCAACTTTCAATCTAGGTTTCCTGTTGCCTTATTCTTCAGCCAAACAAAAGCAATATTTATTGCTTAAAAATATTATTTTGTCCTGTGACTTTTGTTTTCTTGGTCAATCACCATTATTCTAGCTTTGGGACATGAAAGATTTTAAATACCTGTGTTGAGAATTTGATTTTAAAGACTGCTCCTTGAAACTTGGGTTTGTTCATATGCTCTCTTGGTGGACAGTTTGAGACTGTGATGGGGAGGAGATGATCACACACTTCTTTGCAGGCTGTGGATTTGCCAAGAGGGCCTTGTGAAGGATGCAATACAAATGTCCCTGTCACAGCTACACCACTGAGGACTCTCCGATTTGCGGACTTCCCCCGCGTACATCTTTGGGACAACCCATGCTGCTGAAGGATCATCAACTTGGTGAATGATGCTCATTGGTCTGTCCAAGTTTTGCTGGTTTTCCAGTACCATGAGATGTCCATAAAGGAATGCTGCCAATTGGCACATTCCAAACTGCAGGAATACATGTCAAGAGTGCACTGAAGTTTGGTGCAGCCAATGCAAAGGCTCTATGAGGATGGACCACAGGCTATCGTCCTCCCACTTGTGGACAGTGAGGGGCTGACTCCCCTCAAACAGAGCAAGAATGTATCATCCCTGTGGACCATGTGAGTGGCAACTGTACATGAAAGATGTGCTAACATTTACATATAGACCAGGAACTCAATGTATAGATTGAACGGTACCTGGATTGTAAAGCGCTGTGTACCTGATTGTAGTTCATGGAGATAGAGAATTCCAAAGATTTACAGCATCTTAGCAGTAAAATTCCTCCTCATCTCAGTTTTGTGCCCTATACTTTCATATTAGCATTTGTCACTTAATTCTAGACCTTCTCACCAGTGAGATATCTTCACAGCATCAAAATCAAATAAATTTTAATGCAATTACATCTCTTTTTCTGAACTCCATGTTGCTCAATCTTGCCACAATGCCTTCAAGCTTGGATTCAATCCAGTGAATCTTCATTTCACCGTCTCTAAGTCTAACGTACCATATTTACACAAAGAGCCCAAAACTCTCCATTCTGACTAACATCCCAAATGTGTTCTTATCAAAATCATGTTGTTGTGCTAAGTTTTCCTTCTGCTTATAACCCTTGTAACGAAGGCCAAAATTGCATCTGCACAATAATTTTCTGGCCTTTCCTGTTTGAATCTCATATCATTTAAATAATATTCTACTTTCATATTATTCCAAAGTATTTCAATCCCTTTTTTTGCCATCTATTTACTCCATCTATCCATCTGCAGTCAACTGCATTATTATTGTTTTCAGACTAGCATACAGTGGAATTACAAAACAAAATACAATTTGTTTTCAAAAGACATCTCAAAACCTTTTCCAGATGCTGATAGAAGTACTTGGTCAACAGTTGATGGTCATTACTATTTCCTCCCTTACCTGAACAAAGAGGTAAATGGTATTTATCAGGTAACCTGTTGCAAAATCTTCCTGTTTCAAAACTGGAAATAAACTTTACACATCAAACAAAAGAGCCAACACAACCAAAATTATAAGCTTTCTGAATCACAAAGTCAACCTGCGACATCAAGGACTCAAGATCAAGTTATCTTCCTTCCATATCTTTGAGCATTCTCCCAGGACAAGCACATCCCAATCTGAAACCATTAATTCCACTATTTTGAGGTGAATCATGGAATTTAGGAGAAAAGGAGTCCATTGGGTGCATCTGACTACTGACAAAAGTCACTTAATTACAGTGCTCCACTTTACCAGTAAAGCCTCCAAATGTTTCCTTTTGTATGTATTAGATTTCAGATTTTGAAAATTTAACTTATGAAAATTTCTTGTGAATTTGTTTTTGCTATTTCCTTGTGCATTGCACCTCACATCCAAAGAATGTATTGCCAATTATACCTTGGTGTCCACCTAACAATGTCTTTTTCCTCCATTTACGCTGGTAAAATACTTGCATAAATTTTGAACACTTAAATTTTCTCTTCATTTAAGAAATACAACCTCAGCTCCTCAAATCTTCACATAAAAGCGAAATTATTTCCAATGTTTCATTTCAATGTTTATTGGTCTCTTGCTGACTGAAAGACAACTTATTTCAAATTACAAGGAAATACCTGGATAGCCAATTGTTAAAACATCTCCAGCAAAATCTGTATAAAAACAAATCCCATCTCTAGGATTACCTTGACAATGAGGCCCAAAATGATTTTTGCAACACTGGGGAATCCATAAAGGATTGACACATTGTCTGCTGCAGCCACGTATGAGCTGAGGTTTACTGGAACGACGATGCTGTGTTAATCGGCCCAAGGTATAGATATATTTTGGATTTTTCCGCCATTCATTGAAGTAGGCACGAAAGCGAGGAAAATATTGATCCAAGCTGAAATTTCTGTAGTAGCACAATTGGTAATCCGCACCATCCTTCAAACAAAACACAGAATTGAGGATCTCTGAAAGTTCTCCATATCAAATGGCACAACCTTAACATATAAATTATAGCACAGAGCATTGATGGGTGATCACTTACCAAAAAAAAACTGTTGGGGAAACTCAGCAGGTCAAGCAGCATAAGTGGAAGAATAAGGTCAATGCTTCAGGTCTGAACTCTTCATTATGATTCATTACTTAATAATGTAGAATGAGGTTTACAACTGTATTACAGTTCTGGCTTGCAGAGTCAAGGTATTTCTCAGTACGTAGGAAAGAGCAGGAATAGGCTATTCAATCTCAAGCTGTCTGCTCTAATTATACCTTATTTTCATGCCTTATTCCAACATCCCCTGATTTCTTTCATATCCAGAAATATATTAAATTCTGTTTTGAATGCAATCTGGGGTAGAGAATTTCAAAGATTCATCATCTTTTACTGAATGAAATTTTTCTCCAGTCCATTTTGTTTAGAATATAATCACAGTTGGCGTAACAGGTAACAAAACGCTGTTACAGTGCCACTCATTGGGACTTGGGATCAAAACCCACACTATCTGTAAAGAGTTTGTACGTTCATCCCGAGTCTGTGTGTGTTTTCTCTGGGGCCTCTGGTTTTCTACCACCATTCAAAATGTACTGGGGTTGTGGATTAATCAGGTGTAATTGGGCAGCAAGGGCTCATAGGCCGAAATGCCTCTTGCCTGGACTCTGGCCACCCATAAGTGCACACCTTGCTGTTGGCTCATTTAAATTTAATCTAAATATTTCAGTGAGGGAAAGCTCTCCCCTCATTTAGCATGCAAAGCTGTACAAGAATTTTGTACATTTTAATGAGGCTGCTTCTTACTCTTTTCATAGAATAAAATGGGACCCAAGATGTTGGCGCCTATGATTGGCAGTAGCCATGAGGGTTTCCAGACTTCCAGGGAAGTAGAGGACTAGCACAGGACACCAGAAAATAGGGAGACCACTGCCCCCCTCCAAACCCCATCTGAGAAAGAGAAGCAGAGGAGAAGACCCACAGGACAGTGATCATGGCAGCGGACCAGTGAGGGGTTCTGCAGCTGAAGGACTGATGCAGGTGTCGGGCTGCTGGTGACTCAAGGTGAGGAACCCACGAAGGCCGTGGGCTGCTGGAGACTGCAGTCAAGGCACTCACATCAGGCTGAGGACTGCTGGAGACTGGCTCAAAATTGGCTGAAGGGGGTGCCAGGTATCGAAGCCAGGATATGAGAGGGCACTGAAGGGTTCCTAATTGTATCGGAGGTTCGGATCTGAAGCTCGGGTTGCCGATGAGTCGGTCTGGATTCTGCATGGCTGTGGAGGCTGCATGAGTGCTGGGGCGAATCCATGGACACTTGGTGACTCGGCGGGAGGATGGGGGGGGGGCGGGGGGAGCTCTCTTTTGCTTCTCTTTCTCTGCTGATGGTGGATCTGTCTGCCTTACAGCAGACAAAAGCACTGTTTTTATTACATGACAATAATTGAACCTTGAATCTTGTGTAACCTTTTAATCTGACAAAAAAAAGTTAGAGAAACTCAACAGGTTAATGCAGCATCAAGAGGAAGGAAAGGTAACCAATGTTTTAGACCTGAGTCCTTCCTCAAAATATTGGTTACCCATTGCTTTCTCTAAATGCTATATGACCTGTTAAGTTTCTCTCGCACTTTTGGGTATTGCACAACAATCATAGCATATGCAGACTTTCCTGTTTAACTCCCCATCTGAAATTTATTCAGAAGTCACATCACCTGTCAATCACCTGGACTCTGGCCACCCATAAGTGCACACCTTGCTGTTGGCTCATTTAAATGACATAGCCTCATCATTGCCTTGACACCCAGATCAGAACCGTATAAGACATTGATGCATAGCACATTCTTTCTCTCTGCTTCGTAGTCCAAGCACCAGACATTGCTCTATGCCAGGTCACTACTGTGGACATTGCTGGAGGAGTTGCAGGTAAGGTGCACACTACACTAAAGCTGAGCTTTAGTACTGTGATAGATTAGTGTTTGTAGAGAGACATACCCTCATTGGTACAGGGAACTGGGAGTGTGTTCGAAAATCCCTGTCTGTAGAGTGTGTATACACGTGCGTGAGCCTGTAGAAGATCGGCGGCCAAAGGAATCGGAGTCAAACCTGGGTTGTCTACATAGTTGTTTAGTAGTAAAGTAATTAAGTATCATTTGACATTTTCCTGTTTGTCTCCTGTGTGTTTAATAAAGTTAACTTTGATTGTAACACTTGTGTCCAGAACCGACCGAATCTGATACCCTTCCAAACACAACAGCTACTGAAATCCTTTTGCAATTTGCTCCAACATGGCATTTCCCTAATTACCTGCTGTATTGGGCTGGATTTTCAAGGAGACCCAAGAAATGTCATCGATAACTATATTGCATACAATAGATGCCACCACATGTTTCATAATTTCAGGTGCATAGAGGACCCAAATGGAACATCCTTGTTTTCCTTTACACTTTATCTCATAGTTCACAAGCACCTGGTGAAAATTAATCCAAGATATGATGAACCTGGGTGTGTATTTCATTTACATTAATAAATTATCCTTTTGATGTAATAACCAATTTTCAAGAGCATGCAAATGTTCTCTTTATGCCGATACTTTTTTTCCCCCAAATGATTGTTTTTGCTAAAAAGAGGAATGAAAAAGATAAGGAATGAAATAGAAAGAAAGAAAAAGAACAAAGAAAAAATTCCATTTACAAAAATATGTAGAAGTTGGTCCAGTCACAAGTTTTAGTATCTATGGATCATGAATGATCTTGTTCAATTTTCCTTTCCAATCTTATCCCTAACTCTCTTGATTATCTCAGGATATCCCAAAATATTTTATCGTCAATGGAAATATTGTCATGTATAAATTTTAACACCAACAAAGGAAAACTGGGAAACATTCTGTGACTATCATGGACTTCAGTAAGTATAATCTATTGAGAAATATTTTCTGTAGGTACAGATTACTTTCAATGACTTCTTTTAGGTAAATATTATACAAAAATTCCAAAGGTTCAGAATTTGTAGGTATTTTTTCTACAAAAATAAAGTCTTACCTGAGGTTTAGATCCAGGAGGACAGAAAGGAGGTGCCAAACAGTCACCACATTTACCCTAAACATAAGGGTCGACAATAAGCCAGAAGCATCTTGTTTTACATATAAAATAAATATTTGGAAGCAGATTATAGCTTTCCTTCTTTTTGAGTCAATTGGAAGACCAAGATATTTTCACACACAGAGAATTATAGATTCCATGACTTCAGAGCTACCTGATTTTTAGTCCATTTTAAAGTAATAAATGAGAACCCTAGTTGGCCTCTTTACATTATTATGATCACATGTACCATTTTCTCATTGACCATTATAACAGCCATTCTCAACCTTTTTTCAGCAATGCCACCCCCTCTGCCCCTCCCCCAGGACTCTGCTTAAGGTATGTGGACCCCCTTCTCTGTGAATCAGTCAAGTTTAGGTTTCATCCATACCCATCAACCCAATTTCCTCCAATCAATAGAGATAAGAAATAAAAAGTTAGTGATACTTACAACAGCTGGATGCATTGTAAGTGCATCACAACGAGCTCCTACATGTGGGGGCTCCAAGAGATTACTGATGCCATATGCAATTCCACCAGCAAACTCAAGATGTCTTTGAACAATATGAGCTCTTCCATCATTCACAGTCAAATCCCCCTGAATCAAAAGGTAACACTTTATGAATGACACCTTATGCACAGATAGTGAAGGCCATGCTATTGCCTCTTTTTTCTAATGAACCATTAGACTATTGTTTAATATTTGTTGGTCTCCAAACACTGTCTGTCTGTGTACTATCTTAAAACATTTTCCCTGATTTTGCATCATTTTGCTTTAATTTCAGTTTCTAAAATAGAACAAACCACCAGTGAAAAAAGTTTAAATATTAAAAATTGAGAGTGAATATATATTTTAAAACACTGGGCTTGAGGAGGAAGGGTTCAATTCATGTTGTTATATTGAGTTAGGAAGTCAGAAGTAGACTTCAATAAACATATTCTTTTAATTAAGTAGAAACAGGCTGTCATTCACTCAGCATTGACCTTGGATTAAACTAATCACAAAGATCTTCTGATCTCCATAATGTGGGCTTCCCCTGTTGTTTGCTGAAAGGTACAGCTTGAAATAATTCTTGAATCAGTGACTTGGGGAATACAAACCTGCTAAGAAACCAATCATTAAGCAACTCTCACAGAGACATAACTAAGAAGGATAATGCACATTTTTTAGCTCACTCTCTAACCATTAAACATAGCAGGTCATAAGGGTGGCAACATACATACAAGTTTAAGGCTGGAAGCTGAAATATTACAAAAAAGAATTTTAATGACTTCTTGGTAAGGGAATTACAATCCAACCACATAAAATTGATCCTTTTGGTTCAGAAAATTTGTTGAGCCATAATTATGATTCAATATGGCTTTAAAAATCCATCTGGATCTCACACAACAAAATAACTATTTCAGGGTTTTTTTCTGTAGTAGGATTAGTGCAGATTCCTGATTTAAAAAAAATTGATTCAATTGAATTCTCTTGAATGTAATGGAAAAAGCTGCAAAATGGAACAGTCTCTGGTAGAATATTAAATACAGATTGCAGTTTCACAGTTCCCTGTACAAAAAGCAAGCCTAGAATCCTAGGGTGGTTGCCATTTTCATGGTGTAACAACAATGTGAGCTAATAATTTTGTTGTCATTGCAATCACAAAAACTGAATCATAATTACAAATTCAATAGGAATGTTTATGGCTCTCATTTGGTTCATTTTCCTCACCCCAATTTTCTGCGCAAAGGATATTGGAGTTTGTTCTGGGTATACTTGGAACCCTTCAGCATTTCACCCCATTTGTCACTTTTGTGAGCTGAGGTGGTGTTGAAGATGGCCAGTCCAGATTCTGTCCTTATCCAAAATCCACTTCTTCCAGAAGACATGAAAAGCTTTTAGGTGTGGCCACACACAATGGCCACTGCAGTGTCTGGATGATTTATAAACTCAGGAATTGGAAATAACAATGGAGGGAAGAAACATACAGCAATCCAGGCATTAAATAAGGACTACCACTTCAGGGTATTCCTGACAAAGGGTTCAGGCCTTTTACTTTCTGGATGCTCTATGGCCTTTGGCATTCACAGCACTCATTCCTAAAGCTCAATTTAACAATGTTGGTGCTTTAAACTTACAATTTTAGTCCGACTGCAACTGACTGAAATCATCAATCCTTGCATCGTTCTCTTGGCATTATTAACTGGAAGATCTGCTGCTAAAATCTGCAGAAGAAGAACATTGTATGATAATTTCAAAGAAATTGTATTCAGATTGCCAATGAACTGAGGAATGCTCATCTGGACACTAGAGGGAAGACAACTGAGAGTGTTGATAAGCAAAGATAATTTTCAATACATAATTTTTAAGAAACAGATTATTTCTGGAGGCTCACTACACAGAATAGCCACATGGATATATCCTTTCTTCATGGTTTAGAATTAAGAGATAGAATAGAAAGACAAAATTAAACTTGTTCTGATAAAGCCATTGTACATTCTCCAACAAATTCACTACCCAGCAACATGAGCTAAGAGAGTGGTTGGAAACAGATATAACAGTACTTAAGAATAGAATTTGAAGAGGGTAGGAATTGAGACCAGTTAAGGAAGATGGAGTAACCTTACGTAATTGGATGTTTAATTGGATAAAGAACATAAACTTGAAATGTAACTATATGTCAACCAGCCTTTGTAGTCAGAATGGCCACACAGGAAGGGACCTCGATGTGTTGTTCCTGTAGGATGTGGGATCTTTAAGCAACAGATGCTAGCTTGAACAAGCACATCTGCAGGAAGTGTCTTCAGCTGAAATGACTGAAACGTAGGATTTTGGAATTTGGATCTGCAGCCAACCTGACAACTGAGAGAATGCAAAATCACTTTTTTTTAAGAGAAACAATTTCAGTGAATAACTACCCCAATAAGAATAAGGAGCTTCTAGTAGAGCAGGAAAGAATATTAACTATCCAACAATGATCTCTGGTAACTGTCCTACTGAAGAAAAGGATATAATTTTTCAATTTCCACTCTCTCTAAACCTCTCAATATTATGAAAACCCATATAAGTTACTTCTGTACTCTCTGTTCAAACTTCCCATTTTCCTTATAAAGGCCCTTATCTTTGCTCACAGGCTTCCTCTGAAAAATTTTATTCTCCTCTGTTGCAGTTCCAAAATTAGTCACAACATTGCCCATTAGCTGGGTATATCTCAGTACAACAGGCTGCACCTTGAAGTCAAAGGCCTTGAGAACCATGCATGTAAAAATGGAAATCAATGCAGTGCATTACTTTAGAGTAAAATTACGCTCATCTCTGGCTTCTCGGCAGCTTGGTGGGAATTTCAACCCCTAACTTTTTTGAGGATTTTAAAATTGAATGTGGGGAATTCAGTACAACTGCCAGCTGTTTGGATGAATGACCATCAGATATCCATACAAACAGAGGCACATTCCTCTGTTACAAAATTATAACGTCAACTTCTATTTATAAACATTTAGCTAATGAACTTTAAAATTACTTTATCAAGTATCCCTGCCAGTTCTGAGCATTTGTGTTTGTGAACCCAATCTCTCACCAAAACTTCAATTCCCATGTTTTGCAACACATTTTTTTTTATAGGATACTGCTCTTCCAGACTGGTTTTACTCTTCATCAAAATCTATCAGTTATGGTTCTGCCCATATTGCCATCTCATGACAACTTGAAATTTTTAAGGGAGTGAAACATGAAAGTCTGCAGACGCAATGATTGTAGTAAAAACACAATGCTGGAGAAACTCAGCAGGTCACACAGTGTATTTTATATAGTAAAGGTACATAACTAATGTGTCCAGCCTCAGCCCTGTATCAAGGTTTAAGTAAAATGTAGGCAGGAATCTGAATAAAATGGTGGAGTAGAGGAGCACAGGTAAGAGGTAATACCATCATTATGAACTATTGACTTTTATTACCTGAAAACTTTATAATCATTTTAACTTTATAATCCATTTATCTAAATTTGTTTTTGAACAATTACAAAAAATAACTGGCCCAAAACTGAATTTTGGAAAACATCTTTGCAAATCTCTTCCAGTCTGAAAACTATCCTCCACCTCAGTGAAACTTTCCATAACTGAGGCAATTCTGTCCCCAACAATACAGAAAAGGTCAGGATCTGTGCAAAAAGTTGGAAAAAACACATAGCAAAGTTAGGAGAGAATGGAATAGTCAGTGCTTCAACCAAGAAAATAAAAGAAAGATTTGGATCACAGCATGTGCTAATGAATGGTTACATCAGACCTGGGAAGGAGATAACTCGCTGGCAAAATGAATAAGAAGGAGGAATTTTAAAGGAAGAGTGCAACAGGATAAAATAAGCAAATGATGATAGTAAAAATAGATGAGAGCATATGATACCAATTATCTTTGGCTTGGCTTCACGGACGAAGATTTATGGAGGGGTAATGTCCACGTCAGCTGCAGGCTCGTTTGTGGCTGACAAGTCCGATGCGGGACAGGCAGACACGGTTGCAGCGGTTGCAGGGGAAAATTGGTGGGTTGGGGTTGGGTGTTGGGTTTTTCCTCCTTTGTCTTTTGTCAGTGAGGTGGGCTTACCATCTTAAAAACTCATTCAAAAGCAAAAGTAATCATACAAAAAAATGGTTTTAAATCATGAAATAATAATTTTAAAAAATCATAAAGCTGATGATTTGTAAGAAGAGATTAGCTGGTTGAAGAAATGGAAGCTATAGAATCATATACTTTGTGGAGAATCACCGGCATGGAACGTTAACACTAACACAAACAGCTGATGGTCAGGGCAGTTTTATCCAAATCCTTAACCCTCCAGAGAGGGCAGGATTGATTATTTCACCCTTGTATGTACAGATGATTATTAATTTGGATATAGATTTATAGATTGAAAGATTTACTGTGGGCAGAAATTTGCCTTACAATTATCTTAATAATTACAGGACTCGATAGGAAGTGATTGGCAACCAGGAGGATTTTTCAGATGTTAAAGAATCAAAAATAAATCACACACTTTGTATATTGTTAATTATGAGTAATTTACACTTCTGTCTAAAATACTTCCTATTTCAGAGTTGCTGAACACATAGTTTACAGGTTTTTGAGATGAAATTTCAGCAGACCTTTTGCTGCACCCCAACTGTGACTCACACAGATAACACAAGGTCTGGAGAGTTATCCCTGAGCTCAAAGGGATCTCTTCTCTCTTCTATGCACCTATTTTCTAGGCCTCCCTATTCCTGAAAAAGGTGTTAAACAAGAGGAGGAAAGGCATTACAGAGGCACTTAAGATGCATCAGAGGATCCAGCCTTGAGTTGCACCATCCCAAAGTTTTTAGTACGTCAGCATACGGAAGCCACACAACAAACCTAATACCATGACGGCGGGCTCAGGCCCAAAACATTGATTACGTATCTTTGCCATAAAGAACACTGTGTGACCTGCTAAGTTTCTCCAGCACTTTTGTCTATGAAAAACCTTTGTGTGAGGAAAGTAGTGATCAGTTTCTGTTCCACATTTTAAAGTAAGGTAATTCCCTCAATTGCACATGTGCAGGAAGGATAAAATAGAGATTATCGTTGACTTTAAGACAGGAAGTGACTTTGTAATGCCCAATCCCAAGCAATTTCAGCTATATAATTTTACACAAGTATAAAAATTAATGATGGTAAAATTTCTACTTTGATCAACATAGTTTGGCTAATCAAGCTAAACAGATAAACAGAGTTAGTGTTTTAGCTTCAGGACCATTCTATTATGCCAAGAGGTCATTATCTGAAATGTAATTTCTTTCTCAACTCTGAAACTTCTGTTTTTATTGCCAGAAGCCTGAGTATTTTGCAGCAATAAAATTCAACGCTGCTGACGTTAAGCAGGACCAGAGAACATTGTCAGGATTTCTGAAGAGCTCATGTGTCTTGTCAAGGATGCACAAAAAAACATTCAGAGCCTTTAATTACCTTTGAATCCCTGATCATGTGGAATTTTAAGTATGCCACAAGATTATGTCTGTTCTTTTTACTAAAAAGCCAATCCTGCCTCTCTTTAGGAAGTGAATTAAATGCTTCATCTGTTGGCCACATCATTGTGAATGGCTTGTGAATTGGATCTTCTATGAGAGGCATCAGATTTGTTTCCTGACAAAATCAAATATTTAACAGTTAATTTTCTGCATCAAGAACAAAACATATTAAACTTCCATTATATATTTGAGAAGGAATTACTTTTACAATTTTAAAATTGATCTTCTACATGTATTTTCTCTACTGATTCTTGTGAGTGGCCCTTACATTTTGTTTACATGATATGAACTGTCCATTATCTTATTATACAACAATGTAATTGAAACGCCTCCCATTGGAAACCTCTTATGATCAGAAACCCATGCCTTTAGCACCCCATCTACAACTTTTTAATATTGACTGAAATCACCAGACTGAGGCAAATCCAGTTATGAATTGTCATTATGCTTTATTCTACAGAGAGAGTTAACCTACAAATTAAAAACAGGATTCATCTTCATTCAACTAACAGCAGTTCTCCTGAATAAAAGTTTGCATTAGAGCAAGAGGAAGGACGAGTCACTTGGAAGATAAATTTGTCTGGATCCTGGTAAGAGATCTAATCCTTAGCCTAACAGGGTACAGAATCTATGCAGTCCGAATGACCTCCATCTATGTTGTAGCCATTCAATGATCCTTTACGGATCCTTTACGGAAGGCTTTCTCAGAAGGCCTCAACAACTAGCTTTCCAATTGAAGTAAAATCAGAAAACATTGGAAGTACTCTGCAGATTAGGCAGCATCTAATGGAAAGAGGAACAGAATTAGTATTTCAGGTCAAAGAAAACCAGAAATGTTAACTCTGCTTCTCTTCCACAGACGTGGCTGGTCTTGATAAATATTGCCAGCATTTATTTGTTTTTATTTCAGATTTCCAGTATCTGTGGTTTTTTTTTTTATTTGGCTTTGTTACTTGTGAGATCAGTTTCTTACCAGAAATGGAGCTCAGTTCACAATTTCCACCCAGATATCCAAAGCCTGAAGAGGCTCTAATTGTGTTTGCTGCTGAATCCCTTGGATATGGATCCCAGAAAATGCCTCCAATCATTCTCATCAAGGATGGGGTAGATTTCAACTGGCTTTCAATTGAAGCAATCACTAAGGGCTAGCTGCCAACAGGAAATGCCTTGCTTTTTATTTCCATTTATGGCAATAAAGGTGATATCTCCCAATATAGGCATCAGATTGATAAGGCAGGTGACACAGGAGCAGGTTAAAAAAGTGAAAACGAGTCCAATCACAAACCCCCTTACTGCATTGGTTGGTGCAAACCAGTTGTGGGATTGATCCAGAAATTGGCTAATCTGTCTCCAGGATGCATTCTGATCTCTCACCGGATTCTGGTTGTAATGTTAATTTTAACCCCTTAAAGGTTGGAATGTGTCATTTTTAAATTTAATAAATTATGCTGCTCTTTCCATAAACAGACCATCAAAAATTGCTTTAGATGGAGCCGCCAATGCACAGTTTGCACCTAGCAGCAACACCGAATCTATAGAAGATGATAGCACACATCTAATCTGACTTCTCGCATCCCTTTCATCCCGTAATTTTCTCTGATCCACAAGTCACAGGTGGAATGAGCAGACAGCCTTCACTTTAGCAAAAGGCACGGGAATGCTGGTCTTAGTTGGGAGACTTTGGTGGGAGCCCTTCCTGCCCCCAGGAAGAAATGGGTGTAAAGCTCCATTTGTCTGTTTACTGATGCAACCCTCTTTTCAGCACCCATTGTACATGTGCAGAAGCTACATCCCACGTTGATGTTGGGAGTGTGGTCTCAGATCGCTGCTGTGTCGATTCAGACAAACACCACTGTTTCTCTGATTGCAGGTTCTCACCACAATGTAATTACCTGCCCTCCAGCAGAACAAGGTTTGCCAATCTCTCCCATCAGAAGACATGGTGAAAGATAATCACGAGACCTAGTGATTCTATAATTAGTGAGAGAAGAGACTGGCTTGTCTGTTCTGCATTTATAATAATTTGGAACATACTTCAAAGCAACTTATCAGCTGTGAGGCATTTTGGGACATCTTGGGGATGTGAAAAGCTGATTTATAATTGGAAATGTTTCCCTTCTGCCCACATTTTCAGAGCACATTAAGGGCACTTCCACGCATCAGTACTTCCATATCACATCAGCTCAGCACAAAAAGGTTGTGGAAAATGCTTTACCTTAATCAAATTATTAAATATTTTGTATCCATTTTCACTTGCGACAGTGGAGAGTTTAGGCTGCAAATGAAGGAAAAGAAAGTTTGTTTCAAAATTCTTAAGACAAAATAAAGACTCTGATCTTAAAATGACTTTTTTTCTCCTTTTACACATGTCCATAGCACCTTGTGGACATTGTAAAGTAATCTTAAGATGCACTAGGTACCTTCCAATACCACTGGCATCTCCACTACTCCTGAACACCCAACATGGCATTTCTCTCATGATTGCAATACATTTTGTTAGGAACTATTTTCTGATACAGCAATAGCTAGATATGGTGAGAGGGGAAAGATTTAAAAGGTACCTGAGTGGACCTTCCTCACACAAAGGATGGTGAATATATGGAATGAGCTGCCAGAGGAGGTGGTATAAGCAGAGATAACTGTAACATTCAAAAGACATTTAGACGGTTACATGGATAGGAAAGGTTTGGAGTGTTATTATTCGATAGCAGGCAAATAGGACTAACCGTCAGCATGGGCAAGTTGGGCTAAAGGGCTTGTTTCTGTGAATTCTATAACTCTAGTAGCTCTCAACCACCTGTCTATGTGACTGTTCTCATGTGTATTCCTGGATGGTAAATTTGGTAGATCATTTCACTCACTGAGTAATGGGAGTCTGACTAAAAGGATAATGGAAGCAGAAACCATCACTACATTGAATAAAAAATATGGATAAACAAATAAAGTGGTATAACCAGCAGAACCATGGACAAAGTGCTGGAAAGTAGGATTAAACAAATGTACAATTTTGTCTGCCATGAACTTAATTGGCCAAATTGTGTTTTACACATTTCTTGGGATGAATATCTATGTGGATGTATATACAGATTTATTTGGAACCTACCAGAGATGAAGTGAATATTCGCTTGTTAGTCTTCAAATTGAATGGAACCAAGACTTTGCTGATGTAATGAATAATCCCATTTGCTGTAATGTAGTTTGTTGTTATTACTTGAGCATCTCCATTCAAATAAATGTCATTCTATATAAAAAAAATAACATATTCAGAATAAATCAACATTCAAGTAAGTACAATTTCTCCATCGTTTATTCTCTTATCTAAATCTTTGCATCATCCTTAGTTTCTAGGGCACATTGGTTCAGCCAAATAGCTTGGATGCACAACTGCCTCTCCTCAATCAGCCTCCCTGACTGAGTGCTCAGAATCCCCTCAGAAACGTTCACAGCTCTCCTACACAGGCCTGAAGGAGAGATGTATTATTTAGATCATTTTGTGCACAGACCAACAAGTTTTTCTTTGCTTACTGCACACCACGTCTAACAAACCTATGGAACCCACCCCTCCACCAGTGGCACCGTGCAAGCTTCAGCCTCTTCCCAGATCACCTTGTCTTTCAATTTGGTGGCAAAATATTTTGAGATTGTTTTTCCAATCCAAACTTACAAATTAGTTTTTTGTATTCCTTGTTTTCCCATCAATTTTATCAGCAATATGTGTTTTTGCCATGATCTGCCTATAGCAAACCGACAGACTATCTGTGATCCTCAGAACACAGCTTGAGAAATGCTGCTTTATGGCCAGGCCCACAGTAGGTTTTCTGGTGTTGATTACAAAAAGAAAGGTGAAGAAGCAGCATTGGTAGGCTCTGTGAGTGAAGATGAAAGGGGTGAATCTCTCTCAATAATCAATAGTTATTTCAGAATCAAAATTTTATTGTCATGAACAAGTCACAAAATTGATTGTTTTGCAGCAGCTTCACAGTGTAAACATTTGTATAAACCACCTTACGACAATAAATAAAAATAGTGTACGAAAAGTCAAAGTAAGGCAATGTCTTTGGTTCAGGAATCCGATGGAAGGAGGGAAGAGCTGTCCTGGTGCCTTTTACCTGATGGTAGCAAGTGAAAAGGGCGTGGCTTGGGTGATGGAGGTCCTTGAGGTTAGAAGCTGCTTTTTTAAGACACTACCTCTTGCAGATGTCCTCGATGGAGTGAAGTTTGGGCCCATGATGTCACAGCCTGGAGTTTTTTTTTCTCCTGAGTGTTGGCACCTCCTTACCAGACAGTGATGCACCCAGCCAGAATGCTCTCAATGTTACACCTGTAGAAGTTTACAAGAGTCTTCAGTGACCTACTGAATCTCCTCAGACACCTCACAAAGTATCACCACTGGCAAGCCTTCTTCATGATTGCATAGACATGGAGGCTCCAGGACAGAACTTCGGAGATGTTGATACGCAGAAATTTAAAGTTCTTGACCCTCTCCACTACTGAGCACTTGATGAGGACTGGGTTATATTCTCCTGACTTCTTCCTGAAGTCCACAATCATCTCCTTGGTTTTGCTAACATTGAGGACAACATTGCTGGTGTGACACCACTCAAGGAGCTGATCGATCTCCTTCACTCCTGTACACTTTCTCATTGCCATTTGTGATTCTGCTGACAACTGTGATGTCATCAGCAAATTTGTACTTAGCTTTGGAATTGTGCCTGGCCACACAGTCATGGGTGCAGAGCAGTGGGCTAAGTACACATCCTTGAGGTGCACCTGTGTTGTTAATCAGTGAGGAGGAGACGTTGTTTCCAATTTGTACTGACAGTGGTCTTCCGAAAAGGAAGTCAAGGATCCAGTTGCAGAGGAGGGTGCAGAAGCCCAGGGTTTGGAGCTTCTTGACCAGCACTGAGGGAATTATGTGAATTAGTTATTTTGTGAATAGTGTTTATTCAACTGTTGAACAGTGAATACAGTGAGATGCACGTGGGAGTAAAGCAAATTTGACAATTTGCTAAATGTGATAAATTCAAAGATAATCCTCAAAAATCTTGACATTGGGTTGTGCTATAAGATTTAAATATCAAATGGCAAGGATTACTGCAGAAAATATGAATAGTGGAAGCATTGTGCAATTCTAAATAAGCCAGAAATAATTGGCCATGATGAATAAATTTAATTTTTGCATTTAAATTTAGATGTACAGCACGGTAATAGGCTCTTCTGGTTCATGAGCACATGACACCCAAATATCCCAACCTTCCATACATTTTGAAAGGTGGGAGGAAACTGGAGTCCCCGAGAAAACCCACTCAGACATGGGGACAGATTACAGATGGCGCCAGATTCAAACCTGGGTCACTGGTGCAGAAATACTGTTATGTTAACCATGCTGCCCCAAATGTTACTAAACTACTTTCAATTTTTTTTTCACAACTGTCTGATTATTTGATTGCATTGTGGGAAAAATTGGATGCCCTAAGAGGGGGAATAATAGAAATAAAGAAAATCAAGAGCAAAAGCTTTGAAATTAAACTATATTATGTAAGATATCCTCTATACCAGTGGTTCTCAACCTTTTCCTTTCCACTCACATACCACTTTAAGTAATCCCTATGCCATCAGTGCTTCATGATTAGTAAGGGATTGCTTAAGGTGGTATGAGAGTGAGAAGGGAAGGCTGAGAATCATTGCTCTAGACCCAATTGTTACTGAAATATTTTGCTTGAGAAAAATTGTCATTGGCCCATTTCCTTTGGAGTTATGAAACCATGCACATAATGAGTCAATTAGATACGATTAAAACAGTGGTTTTCAACCTTTTTCTTTCCACCCACATACTACCTTAAGCAATCCCTTACTAATCACAGAGCATCTATAGCATAGGGAATACTTAAAGTGGTTTGTGAGTGGAAAGAAAAAGGTTGAGAACCACTTGCTCTTGTAAAATTGTACTTCCTGATGATACCTTGCAGTACAGATGGACAACTTGTGGAATATCCTGAAGCATATAATGGATATCCTGGCACAGACCCTAGTGGTATAGGCACAATTCTGGGAATATCTTCAATTCTAGACACACATCCTGAGGGATATACTGTGATACAGTAACACTACACTGTACCTGGGGATATCCTGTAGCACAATATCTCCCATGGATATCCTGAAATACTGGCTCAACTCCGGTGGGATATCCTGTAGTGTACGCATATATCCTATGGAATATCCTAATGTACGGAAATCCTATAGTACAGTCAGACTTCCAGAAGCATATCTCATGGTATAGATATAATATGGGAATATCGTGTGGTATATTTACACTTCTGGAATGTCCTTTTTACAGGGGTTATTCTGCAGCACATACATGCAAACTGTGGGATCTCTTGTAGTATAGACACACATCCTGTGGGATATTCTGAAGTAAAATCCCACATCCTGTGAGATAAACTGTAGTGTAGATACACTTCCCAAAGAATATACTCTAGGAATATACTATAAATTTCTAATACAGAATTGCATACTGTAGGATGCACTGTAGAATTGATACAGTTTCTAAAAGCTATACTGAAGTAGATATATACCCTGGCGATATCCAGCAGACATTTCATGGGAATATCTTGTGTCATAGGGGATATCCAGCTGTACAGATACCCTTAGTAAAGAGTATCCTGTAGCATAGATTCTTGTCCTAAGAACTATTCAGATGCACTGATACATATCATGCATCTCTCAAGTGCAAACATACCTCTTTTGAGGAGATCTGAATGGTGTTTCCAGATAAAGCAACAAGGACGCTCTGCTCCTTTAGTTCCGAATCAGACAGTTCTTCACAGCCTACTATGTGATATCGAAGCAGGTCTTTCATCAAACCACTTGATTCCCATTTTTCTATCTATTATGGTTCATTGGACAAAGATAGGTTTTTATTGCAGAACATTAAGAAACTTTGTACAAAAAATTCAAAACAAAAACATCAAGTGAACTTTGGAAAGGCTGTATATTCTCAGCAGGGACCTGTTTATCAGTCTAGAATAAGATCGAATTCCTCATGATTTTGGGCTCATTACGGTCAATGGAGAAGTGTGGCTCTATGTTCAAATAGACACTGGCCCCTTGCCAGGCCCCATTAAGGCGAGATAGTGCCAATGCATTGCTTCCGAGAGCCTGAAGCAAGGGTTTGGTTTGAGGACTGGATGTGATCAGGGCTTCTGATGGAATAGATTAAACAAAATGTGTTGTCTCTCTGCCTGACCAAGATAGCCAGATGCATCTAGTAACATGAACTAGGTTCACTCAGTCTGTGGATTAAAATAAAAAGGGCTCAAGCCCGAAACATTGGTTATGTATCTTTATCTTTGCTAATATAAAGTATACTGTTTGACCTGATGAGTTTATCCAGTATTGTGTTTTTACTTCACAGACGTTCATGTTTTACTCAGTCTGTAAATCCCTGGTTTCCTCAAGAATTCACATCTCCTTACTGCATTTTGTCTTGACCACCTGGCTATCCCAAGATTTCAGTGTCTGCATAAATTTTGTAAAATTTAATGAGAATACAATGATTAATTGTCATCAAAAGGTTTAATGTTCTTCTTGAAAAAAGTAATTGAACTTTATAAACTCTGCTCTCAAGTAGAATAATTCCTTTGAAGCTATAGCATGCAACATTTATGCAGACCACAAGGATATATTGACTGCTGTGAGTATCATGTAACTCACCAAATTTAAGATACACTTTAGAGGTTGTAATACAGGGTGTTGTTCATTGCATACAATGACTGCTAATGTGCATTGAGTTAAGCTTCTGAAATTCAGTTCCTTTTTGATTTCAATGGATGCAAATTTCAAAACTGGACTTCATTCATTACCTGCTTTCATGTTTAGCTCAAACAACAATGTTGGATAGTCAATAAGAAATTAATAGTCAATAAGAAATTAATACATAGTAAATCAATTTACTTTTAGATTTATTGGGGTACATACTATCACATTGTTAAGTACGAAACCCTCCTATCTAGACCCTCAAAGGGGTGGCTGATTTGGAGACATAGCCCATGTACATGGAACTTTCTTCCTGAGTACTTGCAGCTAGTGAAGAAGAACAGGTTATTGAGTGCTGCACATCAGATTGAAATGTTTCCCAAACAAAACTATTGAAAGAATCAAAATTGAGCACTAATAATGCTTAATCTCACAGCAGTTTAGGAATGTTCAGGCAAACTGGCCACTCTGAACAAAACAGACTGCATTTCCCTCGCTACAAGATGAACTCTTTAAGAACACTAACATAAGATAACGATAATTGTTGCAGTTTATACAGCTACCGTGTTTTGAGAAAGTGCATTCTGTCTTGGCACGAACACTGTGAACGGCCCATTTCCTTTAAGTTCATTGATGGAATTCCGCTAAAATGTTCAGAAAAAAAAATGAAGAAGGATTGAGCAATGCTCCACACAATACACTTTACAATTTCGATTTGAAAGTATTGCAATGTTCCATTTTTTTTACCTGAAGGTATCTGTGGAAGGCGACAAATGTTGGTTCTCGGGCAAGTTCCTGTCAAACAAATTTTTTTTAATTTTTAAACTCAATCCCTAAATGGCACAGAAACATGACAAAAGAACATACATTTTACAGCAATACGTGAATTCAGTCACAAGGAAAAAGCTGACACTTTTACAGAACTTGACATTAAGTGGCTCAGCATCTTGAAATATAAAAGTTCTTTAGAGTGAGCTAATCTCCCCTCATTTGAGAGAGATTTTAATTCAGTTCATTGAGCTCAAGGGCAATTGAAAAATGTGCATAGCATCAAGATCACTTCCCACCATCAGGAATTAGATGTTGAGCTGGGGCCAGAAATGCCAGTGGAAAGCCACATGCAATAGGCTAATCGCGGACCAGCAGCCTCATTGGTTCAGACCTCACCGTGGCAGCAACAGAGCAAGTAGCAAGGGGACTCCAACGATGTCTTTTTTGAGGCCGCAGGAGACCATATTGTCTAAATAGCAGCTAAAGTCCAATGCATGATTTAACTGGCAGTGAATTTCACTGACCCGACGTGTCGTGTGCTCCAAATGTAAGGTCGGCAAGGGGAGAACAGGAGAGGGGGGGGGCTGATTATCAGGAGCATCAGATCTCAGGATTTTTGTGGCTAGCAGAGAAGCACTTGCCTGTTTTCAGGATTTTTTTGAATAACCTTCCCTTGCAGCTGCAGTAATTTATCCAGTATACATAAAAGTTTAAGAATATAGTCACTCGTTTTTCAGCACAAAGTGGAGTCAACTCTCTTTATTCCTCTCAGACACAACAATGAACTCTTCATCTTGACAAACACCATCCAGCTAAACCCCTCTGACATTTTCATTGACTCTCCACCACACAGGTGATCCCGACGCTCCCACTCTCCTGCGTCTGAGAAACATCATAACGTACACAGTTTTCTGAACTAATCCACGCATGCATGCTACTGCTCCCACGCGTCACCTCGGATATGTCATCAGCGACGATCGGCATCGCTCCCGATACAAGCACGTGACAGCAGCATCCTCTGTACAATTACTTCACAATGGCAAGCAAAAAAGGCAATCTTTCTCCTCCCTTGTCAACCAACACTTTCCAAATCTTCAGCCAACATCTCTTCTTCTTAGAAGGTGAGAGATTGTCTACCAGTGTTTGAAAATCATGGCTGAGACCTTTATAGTTTTGATGAATTACAGGATTAAGGCAGGCAGGGGAATGACCAGATGATACTGTCAGGGAGACGCAAGATAAGAAAATAGATTCTTCTGAAGAAAGGGTCATAGCTCAGACACAGAAACACAAAAGTATTCAACACTACCTGAAAGATATCACCTCTACATGAGTGTCCAACCATTTTATAGCCTCGATAACAGTTGCATGTTCGAGTTCCTGGTCCCGTTTCTCGGCAATGGGCGAAAAAACCACAACCTCCGTTGTTCTTCAGTGGGAGGAAGACAAAAAGGAAAAATTTTTACATTTAACATCAGAAATAGATTAGGTTACATTTTGTCATAACTTTCTCCTAATAACAAATAAATAAAATTACTCAATTTGCTTTGTGTGATTTTTTTTTGTGTATTAACCCATTTACGATATAGGTACCATAGGGTTCACTGCATCACCAAAAGGTCCCAATGTACAAAAGAGGACAAAAACAAAAAAAAAATGATCATGTTAACATTGTACTGTGGTGGCACGATTAGCACAACACTGTTACAGTGCCAACAACGTGGGTTCGAATCCCACACCGTCTGTAAGGAGTTTGTACATTCATTCTGTGTCAGTGTGGGTTTCCTCCGGGAGCTCCAGTTTCCTCCCACCTTTCAAAAATATACTGGGGTTGTAGGCTAATTTAGACATTTGGATGGCACGGGCTCAATGGCAGGAAGGGCCCATTACCATGCTGTATGTCTAAACTTAATTTTTAAAATTTAAATTGCTTTTTTCCCCCAAATAGTCAAAAAGGGTCAATTTAAAACAAGGAAGAAAGCTTCGGCATGCTGAAAATAAAAACATTCAATGCAGTAGAAGTGTGGTTGAAGAAGGAAAGTTTTAGAAGTAGTCAGTCTACAATAACTTCCATATCTGAAGAACATGAAACCAATAACAAGAGGAAGTATATGCTGATGGAACTTTGCTTAATTTGATTTCTTTAAGCCTTTCCACTCAGGTAATTCAATTTTAATGCTATTTAATAAACAAGAACAAAGCTATAACCTTGATCTGAAAGAAATGAAGGACATTTTGAAAAAAATCTCATTGCCTCCACCCTCCACCTTCTATCCAGAAAGTTTAGCTAAGTCTATGGACCTACAGAATAAAATCATTTCGCTCTGTCAGAGTTGTGATCATTTCAAAGAAATTAGAAACTAATGGATCTCTGAGGGAAAACTGAAAAGGAACTGGAGTTACATTTTATACTTGTTAATATCTGAATGGAGACAGGATCACATCTAATGCACAGATTTCAAAAGCTTTCAAGTGTATTCAGATTTCAGATTTATTGTCAGAGTAACTAGAAGACATCATATACAGCCCTGAGTTTCTTTTTGCTGCAGGCAAGGCAAAATTACCACTTACTAGCAGTGAAAAAAATCCTGTACTCAACGTACATGTAAAAAAAAATGTAAACAAACTGTGAAATACAGAGAGAAAAAAAATCAATAAAATGCAAAAGTGAGAGTCTTTAAATGATTGAAATATGTTGTTGAGGACTCTGATGGTGGAGGGGAGCCAGCTGTTCCTAAACTTGGTGGTGTGGTTCTTGTGGGACCTCCACCTCTTTCTTGTTACATGTACAAAAATATATTCACTGTGTTCTTATAAATGATGATATATTAAACTACTGTTTGCATCACAGGGTGGCAGATTTGATGTTGAAACTGGATCGCACTGCAGTGGGCCAAAAGCAGCAGAGACTAGGTGTGCAGACCACTGTATTGATCAAGGGCAAAGGGATATCTTAGGCCCACATCAAATCTACACTTTAAGCTTCTTGCTTGTACAAATAAGCAGTCTACTGTTTGTTTATGGTTGCTGCGCCACATTTCATTTGTTACAGAAATACTTGTTCTTGAATTCCTAGGCTTGTAAGTTTGTTCCTAACCTTCCTGCAAGGGTCGTCAGGTTGGCAGGAGTTCCTACCATCTCCGATGTAACCTGGGAGACAGTTGCAGGCCACCTAAAATAAGGAACACACCAAAAAAGCATGAATTGTACGCAAGCATTTTGTGCCGTTCACCACAAGCAGAAAATCATAAGGCACAGTGTTAAGGTTACGTTATTCCTCAGAATCTTTGACAGGATCCAGATATTTATGATTTGCTTTTGTCTGTGAAGGCTGACATGAAGAATTCATTGAACACAACTGTCAGATCTTTCATAGGTGGGACGATTAGCATAGCGGTTAGTGCAACACTGTTACAGAACAGGTACACAATCCTTTATCCGGACATCTAAAATCTGGAAAGCTCCAAAAACTGGCAAGTAAGGAGAGAGACAGCAGCGTGAGTCGGGCGGAAGAGACCAGCAGCATGAGTAGGGCGGACGAGAGACCGGCAGCACGAGTCAGGCGGGCAAGGGGAGGGGAGACGGCAGCGCAACTGGAAGGGGGTGGGGGTGGATACGGCAGCACAATTTGGGTGGGCTTAAATCTGGTTTTCTGAAATCTGGAAAAATCCAAAATTCGGAACACACTGTCCCCCAAGGGTTCTGGATAAAGGATTGTGTATCTGTACCAGCGACCTGGGTTAGAATCCAGCAGTGTCTGTGAAGAGTTCGTACATTCTCCCCATGTCTGCGTGTGTTTTGCCTGGGGGCTCCGATTTTCTCCCACCCTCCAAAGATGTATGGTGTTGGTAGGTTAATTGGTCATGTGGGCATATTTGAGTGGCACAGTCTTGTGAGCCGGAAGGATTTCTTTCCATACTATATTTCAATATTAATATTTTTAAAATCATAAATTCAATCCTTTCCTTACCCGATTTGGTCCAGTGTTGATGCATTCTGCATATTTATGGCAACCTCCATTTTGTTCTGCACATCCATCAATTTCTGAGGAGGAAAGAAACACAATAACAGAGAATTATAAACAGCAGGGATATACTCAAATAGCATGGAACAAGCCCTTCAGCCTCACTTGTCCATGTAGATCAAGTTGACATTCTGCCCTAATCCATTTGCCTGAATTTGGTCCACATGCTTCATTATTAATGATTGCTTTCTGGTTACGTCAGCACTTTGTGTGCATGCTTCACTGGGCAGCCAGCATCTGAACATCTGGCAGTACTTCCGGTGAGTGCGTGACTCGTCATTGCATGGGTAGGATCCCCCTTAAGTCGTTGGATTGGAAATTTAATGGGTGAATCCCCCTGCAATTTATAAGGTACATTCAGCAGCTTCGCCCCAGTAATTGCGCCCAGGAGGGCTACTCAAGTGCTGTAATTTAAAAGGGGCTATTGGAATTAATTCAGATATCTTGGGCAGACCTAATTATCCAGGAAGACCCATTGTTCTACCTCCTTCCCAAGACACACAAACTCAATTACTAGGTAGACCCATTGTTTCCACAGGGATGCCTATCTTGGCAGAGTCTTTGACTTGGGTCCTCACCTAGACAGACGACTCCATCCCCGATGTAACTGTCCCAACAAATACATGCCCTCTCTCCTGCAGACACTTTGGTGCAGTTGGAATGCTCTGAACAGCCGCCATTATTTACCTCACAGGGATCGATCTCTGTAAGCAGAAAAACAAAGTTTCAATTTTATAGTATAATTTCTTCCTCTAAGCCATTTGACTTTCAAGCATTAAAAGTAAAGCCAATTTTCATGTCAAGTGAAGTCAAGTTTATTGTTATCTGATTGTACGAGTAAAACGCAATGAAACAGCGATCTCTAGTCCTCGGAGCAGGACAAGCAGAAACGCAGCTAGACATAGCACACATACAGACAAACAATACATATGCAGGACAAGAATTTCATCTATACACATATATAAATATTGTTTTTTTACATATGAGAGTCTTGGATGGTTCCTTTGGTGGTTCAACATTCTCACTGCCCGTTGGAAGAAGCTGTTCCTCAGCCTGGTGGTGCTGGCTCTGATACTCCTTTATCTCTTACCCGACGAAAGCAGCTGAAAGATGCTGCGCGCAGGGTGGAAGGAGTCCTCAATGACTTTGCATGCCCTCTTCAGACAACAATCCTGATAGATCGCTTCAATGCAGGGGAGAGAGACTCCAGTGATCCTCTCTGCTGCTCTTATGGTCCTGTGGATTGACCTCCAGTCCTTCTCACTGCAGCAACCGAACCGCACTGTGATGTAGCCAGCCAGGACACTCTCATTGGAGTTATTGTAGAAGGTAGCCTTGCTCACTTCAGTCTTCTCAGGAAGTACAGTTGCTGTTGTACCTTCCTGACAAGTGAAGAGATGTTGACTGTCCACGATAGGTCACAAGTTAAGTGAACTCCAAGGAACTTGGTCCTCTCCACTACTGTACTAAGAGTTGTTGATGTGTAGTGGAGGGTGGTCACTCCTTGTCCTCTTGAAGTCCACAATCATCTCCTTCATCTTGTGCACGTTGAGAGTCAGATTGTAACAACCCCGTATAAACAAGGCCTATCTTCAAAAGACAAAAGGAATGGGGTTTATCTTTCCCAAATTCTAAATTTTATTGTTGGGCAGTTAATATATGAAATTTATTATTACTATTACATTTTGATACTTCAGATGACCAACCCCTTTGGGTAAAAATGGAATGGAGTTTTTCAAAAAATTTAGCTACATTGACAGTTTTAGGCTCTTTCTTACTCATTTTTCAAAATTTACAGACAATCCGATAATGAGGCATAGAGTGAGAATATGGGCACAATTTAGGAACATAGGAATTTTTTGGCTACCTTAATGTTTCTTTTGTAGCCCTATTATAAAGAATCATCTTTCCCAACCTTCTATCTTGGATGCAGGTTTTAGGGAATAGGTTGGATTGGGAATAAAAAGTTTTAAGGATTAATATATTCAAGGCAATTTTGCTTCAATTGAACAATAAACAGTTAAATTCAACCTACCTAATAGATTTTTTTTAGATATCTACAAATTAGGCATTTTGTTCTTGATTTACTTTTTGATTTAAAGTTTTCCCATGGTGGATCAATAGCAATTATTTATGGTAATTTGATGGATCAAAGAATATGTTCCAGGATTAGAATCAAGAATAAAAGGGAATGAGACTTGAATTCATCAATTTCAGATGAAAATGTGGATAATATGCTCGATCTGATTAATAATATATTACAACTCCGATTATCCAAAATCAAATTCTCTAAGATCCTCAGTTGCCTGAAATTTTCTTTTTAAATTTGGATAAACAAAGATATACAAAATCTTCATTTATCCAAATTTTTTTCGGAGCTGAACTGACCAAGGTCCTCAGGCTCTTGGTGGACCTTGGGCCCCCGGCAGCGGCAGCAGTGGACCTCAAGCCCCCAACAGCGGCAGCAGTGGACCTTGAGCCCCCGACAGTGGCAGCAGTGGACCTCGAGCCCCCGGCAGCGGCAGCAGTGAACCTTGGGCCCCTGGCACAAGCAGGCCTTGGTGGGGAAATATCGGTGATTGGCGGTGGCCAGAATTTTTTTGGTGAGAATTAAACAATATTTTAATGCTTAAAAAGCCTTCCCTTGTTGTTTGTTGTTGTTTAAACACAGTTACAGTGATTTGTTGTTGCTAATGAGCTGTTTATAAAAAATGACTGGTTCTCTGAAAAAAAATGTTTATTCAAAATGGGCCTGGTCCTGACCATTTTGGATAATTGGAGTTGTACTGTATTTCATTCTGTGCATGACATTGTTTAATACAATTTAAAGTGAGATTATCTCATTTTTATTCTGATGTTGATCAAATGTAAAATTTTTGAGGCCTTTCTGATTCATATGTTCTGGGAGTGTCCAGAACTACAAGAATATTGGGAACAATTCTTTAAAACTCACAGATTCTTGGGATTAAATTAGAACTGTGTCCTTTTATTGCTTTATTTAGTTATTCTCTAGAAGAGAGGATTTCCTTGAATTCAACTCATAAAATAAGAGTAGCTTTTACTTCATTGATGGCTAGACAAGTAATTTTGATAAGATGGAAAGACAGCAGAGCATCAACTCGTAAGCAAGTGTTACATAAGATATAATGTTAAAGAGATCAAGGTTGAATTTGTCAAGATATGGGGCCCATTCATGGACTATTATCATTATTTGATGACTTAGGCAGGGGTGTTCTGGGGGTTTTCTATCTGATGTCCGAGAGCTGATACTCGATTCTTTACAAAATATTTGCTGGTGACCATGTTTAGTGGGAAGGATTAGATTAGTATGCATGATTTTTCTTTCTTTTTCCTTTTGTTCTTTTTTTAATAACTAGAAGAGATTGGTCTATTTAGATAATATTCTAATATTTCACCTCATATTCTAAGGATATTTCACTTTTTTGACATGTGACTCATATTCTGTAATATATGATATAAAGCTATATAATTAATATCTAAACAATATATACATTTAATATTTCTCTCTATCAAATTAATAAAATAATTTTAAAAGGAAGAGCATCAGGTTGGTTCCTCTCGCACCATTTCACAAGATTTTCCACCTCTTTGTTGTTGCTGATAAACTGACGACTGTCGTGTCATCTACAAATTTGATGACACAATTGGGCCTGGGTCTGATATTGCAGTCATGGGTCAGTAGCGTGAACAGGAGAAGGCTAAGCATACAGTCCTGAGGTGCGCCAGTGCTCAGCGTGACACTGTTCGCCGTTCTGCTACCAACCCAGACAGACTTTGGTCTTTCCGTTAGGAAGTCCAGGATTCAGTTACAGAGACGGTGTTGAATCCCAGTTTCTTCATTAGCCTCTGGGGAATGATAGTAATTTATTTTTATTTTTAACTGACAAATTAAAATAGTATTCAGTGCCTGCCTAATCTAGCATTGCTTGCAAGGTGACTGTGTCCTATTTAGTGATGCGCCAGTTTTAACATCAGGGTGTGGAAGAAATCTTAATTTTTCTATAATGTGTTGTTTTTCATTTGGCTCAGGCAAGCAATGGCAGGAAAGGTACCATGCTGAAACTGGACAGTAAGCTTTGATGACTTGTGGGCTGACTGTGCAAACTGGTTTGGTCCTTCCACAATACAAATTCAGGGTAGAAATTTACAATGTCGTTACTGACTCTATCTTGCTCATTGCAGTTTGTCTGGTTAAATATCCAGAGAGAAAGGTAAGCCTGTATTTGGTATTAGTGCTGGTGAACCAACGGCAGGTTAGGTCTGTTTGCACCCTTAGGTGGGCTATTCATCCCCTGGCACTATTGTGATGTGTCTGTGATTCCATCTCTCTCCCCAAAGTGACCTACCCTCCTATAAAGTGAACTCAATGAAAACAAATTAAGAAACTGATTGTGGATGCCAAGAAGGGGAGACCAGGAGAACCCAAACCAGACCTCAATGAGTGGTCAGCAGTGGAGAGGGTAAAGAATTCAAATTGCTGGATGACATCATCTCTGAAGACCTATCCTGGAGCCATCATGTCGCTGCAATCACAAAGAAGGCTCACTGCTGGCTATATTTAGCTTGGAGTTTTGAGGAGATATGGTATGTCTCTTGGAAATTTCTACAGGTGTAACATTGGGAGATTGTGAGAGGCAGAGATAAGGTAGGCAGCCGGCACCTTTCTCTCAGAGCAGGAGCAGGAAACTCCAGAGGATATCTGTACAAAGTGTAGGGAGGCAAGTTTAGGGGAGATATCTGGGGTAAGTTTTTAAACACAGAGTTGTGGGTGCCTGGAATGCATTACCAGGGGTGATAGTGGAGGCTGGAACAATAGGAGCATTTAGACAGGCACATGATGAAAGGAAAGTAGAGAGTTATGAGGTTGGGATGGTTTCAGTTTTTTTTGACAGGTATTTATAGGTCATCGTGGGCTGAAGGGCCTATACTGCACTATAATGTTCTATGTTCCAATCAACAACACTGAAGGAAGAGGTATCTGGCTATTATCATTATGAGATTGTGGAAGCTAGTTGTGTAATGGAAAGTGCAGGGAATTGAGGAATGGAAAGGAGGTGAAAACTCATGTAGATAGGAGCTCTTTCTCAGTTACATGTGCAAAACAGGGAATGCATTTGTGTTAGTGCATTGTGTTACTTCCTTGGCCTGAGTTTCTCAACTGAGTTATATCTGGTATACCTTCAGTCATACCATATATTCCTGATGTCACTCAACTTGTACCTAATTCCATCAGAGTGTGCCATATTGACTGCCCCAGTGCCCACTTCTGACATCCCACATTATCACTGAAAACCCACTATTGAAGTCTTTCCAAGGTCAAACCTGCCTGAAGTGACACAAGTTGAAGATATACAGAGAAATCAGGCACTAAAAATTGTATGTTGCAAATTGCATGTGAGAGACAAGGTCTGACAAGGCGTGACAGCATTTAAACAATCTTTCTTCACACAAATATTTTTTTTTTTGCCTTTCATATTCTCTTTCAAATATGAGAGGAGACACATATTTCGGTCTTACCTGAGCAGGAAGTCCCATTTCCACTGTATCCAGCAGAACACAAGCAAGAGGGCAGTGAGCCAGGTGACCCTAATATGCAACTAAAAGATACATGCACTAAGCCTTTTTAAAAAAAATGTTTACATGTTAGTTTTTAGCATTGATTTTCACCAACTGACAACAGTGATTACAGACACAACACGCAATGCTGTGCGGAGATTCTATGGTTCGCACACTGCATGTGGCAGGTAATCAGGAGATGCAATCCAGAATATGCCCAGATGTTTCTCTCGCCAATGTGGTGCAAGCATTTAAACATGCAACTTATTCGTCATTTCTACAATTAATTAGCATCTCCACGAGCTATAACATATGGTCATTTTAATTAAAAGACAAACAAAAGCACTTGAATGGTAGATGGTATACCCCACTTTATAAAACTAGAGCGTTCCTAGGAAACCTTTCTTTTTTTTTAAACCTTTATTGTCATTAAACAAGTACAATGAAATTAAGCACATATCCTGATGGTGCACACATACATCAAACAATAAAGTATAAAAACAGCAACACAATAAAACAACATTCAATGTTTGGTGCTATTCAGTTCTTGTATGGCTCTGGGGTAATTTAAGTCGGTTTGTCCATAATTTAATGGACCAAAAATGTCTACCGGAGAGCAGCAGGTCAAACAGGTCTTTCAGGATTTTGGCTGCTCTACTGAGGCAGCGAGATCTGAATAGATCCTCCAAGGAGGGCAGTGCGCAGCTGATAATCATCTGGGCTGTACTCATGACCCTGTGAAGGTCCCTCTTATCTGTGGCAAACCACATTGGAATGCAGTAGGCCAGCACACTCTCGATGGAGCAGTGATAGAAGTGCAATTTCTCCTGCAGTTTGACCTTCTTAAGAAGTTTGATCTTTGTAAGCTGATATGGCATAAAACGAAGACCCATTGACGACAACTGGAGGCTATTTTCATAAAAGCAAAAACCCATTCAAATCCTTTTGGAAAAGTGAACTCAGCATAATAGAAAATTTTCATAATTTGAGTATTCATAGAGTGGGATATACCTGTATTTACCATAAAAATAACTACAAAAATAAACTTCAATTAAGTTTGTTTCACTTACTTGGCATTGGGATGGCATGTTCCATTACAGTGATCAATTACAATTACTGAAAGAAAAAAAACATCTTGTCATAATTCACTCTGTTCATGGAAAATGAGAAAGTTATGGAGCTGCATGTTATCCTTATACTTTCTTATCAAATAGCTTAGAATTTATAGTAAAAAACACAATGTTGGACAAACTCAGGAGGTCACACAGCGTACTTTATAAAGATAAAGATACATGACCAACATTTTGGGCCTGAGCCCTTCATTGAAATGTTGGTTATGTATATATCTTTGCTATATAAAACATGATGTTCGTCCTGCAGAGTTTCTCCAATGTTGTGTTTTTACTTCAATCACAGAGTCTGCAAACTTTTGTGTTTTACTCCAGGCTTAGAATTTGGTTCAGTTTAAAACTCAACAGGAAGAATAAACACTAATTGTGCTACCATTCCATATACTCCAGGCAAAACTATTAAAATAAGGTTGACTCTTTTTATAATTGGAATAAAAGTTCCATGGAGACTATTTCCTTCCAGTTATGGAGGCGAGAACAAAGACTGAGGCACATGATTGAAATTGAATAACTTTTTTTACAGAATATTCTAAATCTTTGGAATTCTGTAACTCACAAAGCCGTGCATGTCCAATCACTGGGTTAGTTAAGGTTAAGACTGATATATTTTTGGAAACAGGAAATTACGGGATTAGTAAAGTGAGGCACAGGATTGGGCATAATCCTGCTAAAAAGAAGGTACCTCCTTTTGACTCTATTTTTTGTTCTTAAATCAAAATAAGAACTTTTTTATATGAAAACAGTCCAGTAGTTTCACAATCGTGAAGAAAATAGAAGCAAACATTTAATAAATAAAAGACATTGAAATGTAACATGACAATGAAACAGTCGTTGAGCACAAAAAACTGCAACAAATTAAACCAAAGCCGAACATAATATGAAACATGTCGGAGAACTCGACAGAGAAAGATGCCAAGAATTTGAATGAAAATTATTTGAACATAGCTACAAGTTTCTCAGCTGACTCAACAAGAAGTCAATATGTGGGGATTAGGCATCCAGGTCTAAATGGGAGATTAATTGAAAACAACTCATTTTGCCAGTGATGTTATAGAAGCATGTTAATTTTCTTATTGTCAAGTATCAAAGCAAATATATGTGGGCCAACAAAATATAGCACAGCAGAATGACTTCTAATATTTTCTATTTTAAGATTGTTACTTGGAAAAAAAACTCAAGTAAATTTGAACACAGTTACAAACAGCATTCAATACACTGAATGCAGCTATGTGAAGCAATGCCTCAAGAAGGCAGCCACAATCATAAAGGCCCCCCACCCCCCCATCACCCTAGTCACAGCTTCTTCTCAATGCTACCTTTAAGCAGAAGGGACAGAAGCATGAAGATCAGCACTGTGAGGTTCAAGGACTGTATTTTTCCCCCAACGGCAATCAGGCTCTGGAACTTCCCTTGTTCACTAATCAGGGATTGCTCTGATACCACAAGAGGACTCCCTGCATTATAGTTAGGTCACTTCTTTTGCACTAAGATGAATATTAATTTTTATAATCTACCTTTTTTAATTCATTGCCTGTTTATCATTCATTTGGGTTTATTATAATCCAATTGCACAATAAAACCTGACGAATCTGCGTTCTCTGGTCGTCAGGGCGAAACATGCAGACACACAACCAGACATAACACACAAATAGACAAATAATCCATTGGCAGGATAAGTATTCATTCATATGAGTATGTGTGTATACACATATACACACACATATGTGTGTGTGTGTATATATATATTTTTTTTATTTATTTTTTTTGAAAATTTGAGCATCTTGTACTGCATTAACTATCGTTTTGTAATTTTTTTAGTTGTCTTTGCAATTTTATTTTACAAAGTATCTGTCAGTTGCAGCAAGCAAGAATTCTGGTGCATATGTGCATTGTACAATATATATCATAATAAACATTAATATTTACTTTTTAATTTGCTTGTTTTCATGTGACATTCCACTTACCTTTATCACAATTTGTACCTTCCCACCCTTTGAAACAATTACAGCTTCCATCACCGTCGAGTCCATCATTGCAGTTCCCATTTACACACAGGCATTCTGAACACACATAAACAAATACCTGGTTAATTAGGTTATGAAACTGTAAAAGGGAGGGACAGACATCTAGATAAATAAAATTCATGCTCCAACAACTTATTGCTTTGAGTTATACTGTGGGAAGATCAGAAGAGTCAGGCAAGCCAATTAGCAGTTTCCTCAAAAACTCCAAGCAACCATTAATAAATCACCATTCATAAATTATGATATACAATTGAAAATTCCCACACCCACCACCAATGTTGGAACAATAGATTGGGAGAACAAAATTGGAGGTGATGATATTGACGTAATTATATCAATAGGTAGTTAAGATAGTAATAGTTGTTTGCAAAAGTTTGTGGAATATTATATCCAAAGTAATGTGACACACATATCACTTCCATACAAAACAAATGTGAGATGTAAATTTCCCAAACTCTTCTCTTTAGTGAGAGATGGTTTAGTAAGGTATGTCACCTAAATCAGCACATTTACCTCTCTGCAGAACAGACACATTTACTCAAAACTATTGACTGAGCATTGTAAGCTTATCCAGCAGTGATAAGCCAAGATGATGTGACATCTCTGAATAGCATTTACATTTTTAGCCCTCAGTTACAATATAAAAAAGCTCAGAATTGTGACAGAAAATATTCAACACAAAAAGCTGTAAAGATTGATTCACATTACCTATTAATGAGACCATTAAACACCTCTACATTAGGAATAGCATATGCTAAAATGCCCACACATATTTTTAGTAATCCTTGAATTAAAAAAAATGAATGTTATTAAATTGTTAATTACTGCTCTAATCTAATTATAATGTTAGCAGAGTAGAATCCATACCATGTGTGCAATTTATTCCGTATCTACCAGCTTCACAAGATTCACAGGCAGTGCCTTGAAATCCTTCATGACACAAACACTCTCCAGTTCCATTAATTCCATCCTGGCAGATTCCATAATTGGAGCACCAGGCATTTGACTTGCCAGGGCACATCTGGCACCTTGGCCCATAGTATCCCAAGCAGCAATCTAAAGTCTAAAGAAGCAAAAAGAAACACAAGATAAGAAACAAATAAAAGAGTTTCTTTAAGATGGACCTTAATTGGACTTGCTTTGACTCCCATCTTTGTTCGAGGCCTACATTTGATGTTCACAAGATGAATAGTCTCTACTAATCCATCTCTGCAGCACGTCCATCAAGATTACTTTCTGGATCTCGAGAACCAGTTCTCAGCAAAGTCAGCTAGTAATGATGAAATTCAACACTTCCCTCCACGTTCCAACATAGCCTTCAGAAAAATGTACCTCAAACACAGTACTAAACGTGTATTCTACCAAGAAAAATAGCGCCTGCCGTCCTTGATATGCCCAAGATACAGGGAACTTATAGTAGATAGCTCAAAGAATTGGAGAAGTATCCACAATTTATTAAATTTGGGGACCCAACATCCAGTGGCAGGTTGGGAAAACCCACCTCTCCTCGGGCAGTATCTCCACCATAAACGCTCTAGTCATGTTCCACCTCCTCTGTGTACAGACAACATTGCCTGCTCCCTGGACACCAGACTCCTGAAACAAGCCATGTACTCTGAGCTTCATTACAACCATTGATTTCCAAGAGGACAGAGAAAATACTTCAAGGAAATTGCAAAAGTCTGCATTCAAAAGTGTATTGTCATCATGATCTCATGGGATTCCCTGGCCATTAGCTACTCCCAATGGAGAAATAGCATAAAGGGTGGTACCCAGCACTTCAGCTTTCTACACGGAGCACAAAACAACCATGCACAAACAGGGAGGTAGAACAAGAGGACACAACATTGCTCTAGAGTGAGAAGGAGTCACGTGATGGAGTAGTGGCTGGTCAGGTAAAACCAGCCCTCTCCAGAAAAAAAGTCAGGAAAAGGCAAAGCTCAACAAATATAAAATATAAGAAATAGAAGATAAAGTTACAGAGAAGAGAAAGAAGATGGCACCCAAGAAGGAGAAAGTAAAATCAACCAAAAAATAAGAAAAGTCACTGGAGAAGAAAGAAGGCGGCCTTACCTGCACGAAGGAACAGGGAGGTGTGCTGGTGAGGAGCGCTCGATCCCCGAGGTTGGTGCCTGCTCTGCGGAGTCGTGACCTCCTGACCGGTGGACTTCAAAAATGGCTCTCGGAGCCAAACAAAAGTACGCAATCAAAGGAAAAAGAAAACACCGATGGGAGGGGGCTCAGCAGAGGAGCGGGCAGCCACAGCGCAACCAGTTGCGGGACGCCCGACACCAGGGCGCTCAGCTGGAGGCTGAGGATGGCGGCAGGGAAGGGAGCGAGGAAACAAACGAGGGAGAAAGATGGTGGGGTGACCGACAAGAGGAGCAACGGCAGGAGGCCCAGCAAGAGGAAACCCGACAAAGAGATATAAGCAACTCATCAGGAAAAACAGAAGAGACACAAACTCAAAGAAGAGAAGAAGACACAAACACAGGAACAGACACAGAAGAAGAGGAAGAAGAAGACCAAGATCTTCACAGAGAAATAGAAGGTAAAACAGATGGACAGAATGTAGATAAAGCCTTTTTTGAAGAACAAATGAGATCATTAAAAGAATGGTTGTCATGAGAGTTTAGTGCAATTAAAAGAAAAATGAAAAGAGCAGAAGATAAAATGCAGTTTAGAACTAGTCATAACAAAAATAGGGAAAAGAGTAGAGAATGTGGAAGAGCAGGAAATGGCTGTAGAAATGGCAGTAAATGACAAGAGAAAAATTGGAAGGAAGTGACAAAAAAATTGAAGAGACACAACAGTTAACTCAGAAAATTGATATGTTTGAAAATTATAGTAGGCGAAACAACATAAAAATAGTGGGCCTGAAGGAGGGTGAAGAAGGCACAGACATGAAGGAATTTATAAAAGGACGGATCCCGAAGGCCCTGAATGACAGAAATGCAGGAAGAAATGGAAATAGAAAGGGAACACAGAGCACTAGCTCCGAAACTGCAGACACATCAAAAACCAAGATCCATCTTAGTAAAATTTTTGAGATATACAATAAGAGAAAATATACTGGAGCGGGCAAGGAATAAAGTTAGAGAAGATAATAAACCATTGGAATACAAGGGTCAAAAAATATTTTTTTACTCAGACATAAGTTTTGAACTCTTAAAGAGGGGGAAGGAGTTTAATACAGTGAAAACGATTTTATGGAAAAAAAGGTTATAAATTCATGTTAAGTCATCCAGCCATGCTTAAAATATTTATACCCAGGGAGAAAAACAGACTGTTCTCAGATCCGGAGGAAGCACAAGAATTCGCAGAACTTTTGCAGGACAAAAGGAGAGATGGAGACATGAAACAAGAATGAAGAATGGTAATAAAGTATAGATAAAGATGTAAAAACAATGTATATGTAAAGAACTAAAGTGGGAAAAGAGAAGGGAAGGAAGGAAGTAAGGGGGGAAAAAAAGAGAGATCTTTGTTATATGTGTAAACAAAAAGTGTTTTCTGGGGGGCTGGGGAGAGAGGGAATAACCGTCACTGCAAAATCAGTTGACACTTGCGAGCAAGATCACAATCCAAATGGAAAGGGGAGTTATGGTTGCCCAGCAAGGGATAAGGGCAACTCAGAGAGGGGGGGAGCATCTGAGGTTAAGGTATTATTGGGTGTGGGAATTGTTGGAGTATTTTATGTTTTAAATGTGTTGTCATACATTGAGTTTAAAAAGGGAAAACTAAGAGATGAAAATGGGAAAAAGGGGGATGGAGGTGGCGAGGAAGCGGAAAAGAGGTGTAAGCAAGATATAAGATGGCCATGTTGAACTATATGACTAGAAACATTAATGGAATACATAACCAAATTAAAAGGAAGAGGCTACTAAATTTACTGAAGAAAGAAAAAATAGATATAGCATTTGTGCAGGAAACGCATCTAACTCAAGTGGAACATAACAAATTAAAGAGAGACTGGGTAGGACACATAGCGGCAGCATCATATAATTCAAAAGCTAGAGGTGTAGCATAATTAAAATAGAGGAGGAAATAATAGATCCATCAGGGAGTTATGCAATGATAAAGTGTCAGATAGACTCAGAATTTTGGAATTTTCTCAATATATATGCACCTAACGAGGAGGATCAAAAGTTTATGCAGGATATTTTTTGAAGATTGCAGAAACACAAGGAAATATATTGATAGGAGGGGATTTTAACCTTAATTTGGATCCATTGTTGGATAAAACTGGACAAAGGACAAGCAAAAAGAATAAAGTAGCCAAATTTATGGTTACATCAATGCAGGAAATGAAACTTATGGATATATGGAGGTGGCAACACCCAAGAGAGAAGGAATATTCATATTACTCGAGTAGGCATAAAACATACTCAAGGATTGATATGTTTTTGTTGTCGGCCCATATTCAAGGGAGAGTTAGGAAAACAGAGTATAAAGCTAGAACACTATCTGATTATTCACCCCTATTATTAGCAATAGAACTGGAGGACATCCCACCAAGAACATAGAGATGGAGGGTAAACTCCATGTTACCTAAAAGGCATTAATTTAGTGAATTTATTGAATGCCAAATTAAAACATTTTTAAATACACACGGAATCAGTGAAAGACAAATTTATATTATGGGATTGTAGAGCATGTCAAAAGAACCAAAGACTTGTTGATCCAAACCAAGGCATTTATTAACTAAAATACTGGAGCATACCACATGTAGGTCGACCAGTCCAGAATGACCTGGTCTGGCTAGGAGCAATCCTTTAAGACCTGCCAGTAGGTGTGGCTACACTCTCAGCCAATCACAGTCATCCTACACTAAAATCTGTACATATACACATTGGTGATAGAATCTGTACTATCACAGGGATGCAATGAAAGCCTTCATTAGAGGACAGATAATAAGTTATGTAACTAAGATGAAAAAGGAAAATAGAGCAGTTGGAAAGGGAGATAGTAAGTACAGAAAAGGAACTAGTAAAAAGGGATGATATAACAAAGAGAGAATTGGTGGACAAAAAAATAAAATACGAAACATTACAAATGTACAAGGTGGAGAAGAACATTATGAAAATAAATCAAAAGTATTACAAACTGGGAGAAAAAACACATAAAATATTAGCCTGGCAACTTAAAACAGAACAAGCTAAAAAAAACTGTATTGGCATCAAGGAAAAAGGACAAACAAATTACATATAATCCAATGGAGATTAATGAGAACTTTAAAGAATTTTATGAACAATTACACCAAACTGAAAATGAGGGGAAAGATGATAAAATAGAAGAGTGTTTTAGCTAAAATTGAACTGCCAAAATTGTAAGAAGAGGAACAAAACAAACTGATAAAACCATTTGAAATAGAGGAAGTACAGGATATATTAAAAAAGGTGCCGAACAATAAAACACCAGGAGAGGATGGATTCCCAATAGAATTCTATAAAACAATTAAAAAGTTATTAATTTCTCCTCTCGTGGAAGTAATGAACCAGATAGAAGAAACACAAAACTTGCCAGATTCATGTAAGACAGCAATAATTACAGTAATACCAAATACAGGGAAGGATCCATTAACACCAGCATCATATAGACCAATATCTCTACTTAACTCAGATTATAATAGCGAAATTATTAGCAAACAGATTGGCCGATTGCGTACCAAAAATAGTAAAACAAGATCAAACTGGATTTCTTAAGAAAATACGAACAGTGGATAATGTCTGTAAACTTATTAATCTAATTCATGCAATTCAAGGAAATAAGAAGCCAACAGTGGCTGTTGCTTTAGATGCAGAAAAAAGCCTTTGACAGAGTAGAGTGGAACTACTTATTTAAAATATTACAGAAGTTCAATCTACAAGAAAAATATATTAATTGGATTAAAGCATTGTAAAATGGACTATTGGAAAAGGTAGCAGTAAATGGATATATATTGAACCAATTTAAATTAAGTAGGTCAACTAGACAGGTATGTCCATTATCCCCCTCATTGTTTGCCTTAGCAATAGAAACTTTGGCAGAACTGATAAGAATAGAAAATAAAATAAAAGGGATAAAAATAAAGGAGAAGGAGTATAAAATCATCTTATTTGCAGATGACATCATAGTATACCTAACAGAACCAGAGATATCAATAAAAGAATTACACAAGAAATTGAAGGAATTTGGAGAAATATTGGGGTACAAGATCAATGCAAATAACAGTGAAGTGATGCCAATGAGTAATGCGGATTATACAGAATTTAAAAAAGAATCACCATTTAAATGGCACGCACAAGCAATCCGAAACCAAGGGATCAGGTTAGATAATAACTTAAGTCACTTGTACAAACTAAATTATCAGCCACTAATAAAGAAATTGCAGGAAGACTTAGAACATTGGAAAGAATTACTGCTAATGTTGATAGGGAGGGTAAACTGCATTAAAATGAATGTGTTCCCAAGGATACAATACTTATTTCAAACATTACCAATTCCCTTAACAGAGAAATTCTTAAAGGAACTAAAGAGAATAATAAGGAAATTCTTGTGGGACGGGAGGAAACCGAGGGTAGCATTGGATCAATTAACAGAGAGGTATAATAAAGGTGGTTTGCAGTTACCAAACTTTAGAAATTATTATAGAGCTGCACAATTAAGGTATTTATCAGATTTTTACCAGGCAAGGGAAAAACCAGACTAGACTAAGATAGAACTAGATAAAATAGGGGAGAAGGTACCGGAACATATACTTTATAAGTGGGATGAAAAATTGGTGCAATATAAAAGTTCACCAGTATTGCATCATTTACTTAATATATAGAAGATCCACTTAGAAAGGAAAAAAACGAAATACCAAATACCAAAATTATTATTGACACAAAATCCACTAATCCCTTTTACAATAGATAACCTTTCTTTTAGAGAATGGAAGAGAAAAGGAATCAAAAGAATAGAAAATTGTTTTTTTGGGAAATAATTTATTAATATTTGAACAGTTGAAGTACAAATATGGAATAACTCATGGAACAATGTTTGCATATCATCAACTGAAATCTTATTTAAAGGATAAATTGGGAAACAGATTGAGATTACCAGAAGGAAGCAGATTTGAATATGTGATTACAGACACAATGATAATTAAAAGATTTATAATGAACATGTATATTAAGCTGCAAGATAAGGAAAATTATGAAATAAACTATAAACCTAAAAGTGGGAAAAGGATTTAAACATAAAGATAAAAAATGAAGCATGGGAAAAGTTATGTTCTGGAACTATGAAGAATACAGTAAACACGAGGTTACGCATGATCCAGTATAATTGGTTACACAGGGTACATATCACTCCTCAAAAATTAAAAGAATGGGATCCAACATTATCAGATAGATGTTTTTGTTGTAAGAAGGAAATAGGAACAACAATACATGCAATTTGGGCATGTACGAAAGTGAGTACGTTTTGGGAAGAACTAAATCAGATATTAAATAAAATCACAAAAAATAACATAGCAAAAAATCTAGAGATCTTTCTTTTAAGTAACATAAGAAGTAAAGAATTAGGTCTCAAATTGGATAAAGCGCAATAAAGATTCATTATGATAGCCTTAGCTGTAGCAAAAAAATGTATAATATCAACTTGGAAAATGGAAGAGAGCCTGAGAGTATAGCAATGGTACATGAAAAAAAAACATAAAATTAAAAAAATAAAGTCACATTGTTTGAACAAATTTGAGAACCATACATGGAACATAACAGAGAGAGCTTGCCTCGGACCTCCATCATCTAAATTGATAAGAAGATAAAATGACTTGATTCAGTGTGTAACAAATAGATTATGCATTTTTCATGTTTATTTTCCTTTGTGTGGATATTGTTTTAGAGTTTTATTGTATTGTATATGTTGAATATTTATGGGTTTTGGAGGGGGGTGGAAAGAGGGGAGGGAGGGAGAGGGGGAAAAAAGGGAGAAAATGCCACTGTGTATATTTAATGCTTGTACATATTTTGGTTGATATGGTTCACTTTGTGAAAAATTAAAAATTAAAAAAATCATTGCTCTTGAGTGGAAACAAACCTTTCCCTATCACAAGAGACTGATTCCGAAGCATAGGGGAGGAATAGAAAAGGCTTGCATTATGTGAATGCTGTGATTAGATCTCATTTTATAATGTCAATGATGCTTGCCTAGAAAATATTATCTTCACTAGGATGCATGAAGCAAACCAACTGAAGCCAAATGGAATGCGATGCAACATACATTCCTTTGCGTTCAGGCTATTCTTGCAATTTTTAAAATATATTTTCCAGAGTACTTTTTTTCATTTCTAATCCGAAAAGTGGAGAAAACTTCCATCTGTGAGCCAATGACATACAAATGACAAATGTTCTGTTTCCAGGCCAAAACAGAACATAGAATCCTACAGCACAGAACAGGCCTTTCAGCCCTCAATATATTCCAACCAAAAAAAAAACTACCTCAAAATCCTCTACTTTTCTTTCACCTATGTGCCTGTCTAATAGTCTCTTAAAACACCCCCCCCCCCACCTCCCCCAATGTTTCAGCCTCCATCACCACTCCTGGCAAGGCATTCCAGGCACTCACAACACTCTGTGTAAAAAAAAAATTACCCTGATGTCTCTCCTAAACTTTCTCCCTTCATTTTTTTTACAGGTGTCCGTCAAGCAAGTGACGAGTGGCTCCTACTTCCTTACACATAGGACATGTATCCTTTAAATGCTCTTCTAATTTCTACCTCCTGTATCGTATTTCCTTTTTTCTCCCTTTCTTTCATAGCTAAAAGGATTGTGTATAAAAGGATTGGGACAGCAGGCCAGTGTGTCTGCCACATACTTGAGCACAATTGCCCTTGAGTTGAAAATAATTGTTGCTAGACTTACATCAAAGGTCTCTTAAATGGAACAATGTACGAAGGTATATGTCAGGATCTGACGCCCACTTTAACTCTTGACCTAGAAAAGTGAAAGCTGTGGCAAAGTGACAAATAGACTTCCACAGGAGGGGGAGATGTTTGTGCTGGAGACAATATAGAGAAGATTCATCAGGATGTGACGATGGTTTGGAGGGCTTCAGTCATGGGAAGAGGTTGGATAGGCTGGGCTTGATTTCCCTAAAGCAGAGTAGATTGAAGGGTATATAAAAGTATATAAAATTATGGGAGCCATCGATAGGGAAGAAAGTCAAAACCTTTTACCCATGCTTGGGGTAACAGAATATCAGAATCAAGAGGATGTAAGTTTTATGTGAATGTTAAATAGTGGCAGAGAAGGATATGCTCCTTATGCAGGCAAATGTGATTATTGTAGATGAGCGAAAGTAGGCATGGTTGTAGTGGGCAGAAGGGTTCCTCTCTATGTTGTACGATTCTCTCTATCACCACTTTCTAAACCATCATACAACAAAGGATAAAATAATGAGGGGGCTCACTTTTGAGAGATAATACTTTGATAATTCATTTAAATAATGAGCATGGAATATTCTGAAAACTCTGACTGCATAAATAACCTGAACTATTTTCAGTACAGCACAATGCCAAAAATCAGAGGATATCTTTGTTTTAGTATTAATGTTTAAAATAATAGAAATGGAATTCTAAATGTCCCAAAGTGTCCCAGTGTGAACAGACTGTACACTTTGAGCAGTTTGCATAACTGATGTTGAGCCAGAAATAAGCATGTCCGGTCATGGAGCTACATAGCACTATAACAGTATGGCAATTGGCTTCATTCTTTTTAACATTTATTGTTGCAGGCAAGGCCAGCATTTTATTGCTCATCCCTAAGTGCCCCTCAGAAGGCAGCCATGAGCTGACTTCTTCAGCTGCTGCATTATTGCAGCCTTTCTTTTGAAAGTACTCCCACAGTGGTGTTAGCATTCATACCCAGCGACAAAAGTGTGAATGGTATATTTCTGTATCGGCATGGTGTAGAAAACCGGAAGAGTTGAGATTTTCATTGTCCTTTGAGGTGATTGAGGCTGTGGCTTAGAAGGCACTATTTGAATACCCTGAGGTTAGTACCTTCATAGGGCACACTGCATCCACCAGACACCCCAGTGAAGTCATAGGGAGATACAGCCCAGAGTCTGCATTAACCATCAATAATAAATTTTCATTAATCCTACATTAACACCATTTTCTTCTTCCCCTCATGTTGTCATTAGCTCAAGTTCAATTTGTTTCTTAGCATCTGACTGTACATATTCAACCAGACAAAACAGCATTTCTCCAGACCACACCTGCACAATATACAGCGCTTAATAATCACAAATATACATAAAGAAACAATTTAAAATAAAATTATATAAATATTTTGGAACAATTTACTTGGTTACAGGATACTGTTCATCAATCTCACAGCCTGTAGGAAGAAGCTATTTCCCAGCCTGGCAGTTCTGATTTTGATGCTCCAGATCATCCCACTTACACACACAGTGGCCAACTAACCTGGACTCCTTTGAGAAGGGGGAGGAAACTGAAAAATCTTAGAAGAAATCCATGCAGACACAAAGAGAACATGCAAACTCCCCAAAGACAGCACCTGTCAGAGGACAGAATTGAACCCGGATCTCTGGCACTAAGCAACAGTAATCCTACCGGCTGAACCACTGTGAAGGGTATATCTGTCAAGTGTGATGGATCAGCTGTATTTTCCTTAACAGTTTATGATGATTTTAGATTTCTGTTTGGACATTTGGTACAGATCCAACATCAAAACATCACAGGGGTCTTTTAATTGGCCTTAAATTCCCAATCCCAACCCAAAACATTGACTGCCCTTTTCTCTCTATGGATGCTGCCTGACCCAGAGTTCTTCCACATTCTCAGTTTGCACAAGAACACGATGTTTCTTCTTGTATTCATATGTGTGAGTTCTTAAGACAACACATGGATGAAGGAAAAGGATATTTACTTTAAAGGTGATGTAAACAGCACCATCAGGCAGGCCATGAGGCTGCAAGCCTCCATTACAGATAACATACTGAGTGTCAGCCCCCTGCTGGCAGCCAAGTCTAATCAAACAGTAAGGCATTGCTAGTTGCTTTGCAACCATGATCACTATCATTACATCTCCCTTTCTTAAAACAAAAGTAGCTTACTTTGAACTAACATGTTTTCTTTGTATAACTCTGCAATTTTAACTTTAACACCAGGAACTTGCATTTTAATTATTATCAACATTCTTAACATTTTTAAAACTTGTTTTGAGTGTTCAAATTTGCAGACACCAAAACTTGAAGAGTGAATAAGAAAACACTACTTCATTCTATAACAGTAGTCTTGAAATTTGCTCATTGAGTCTCTTAGGATGATTCACATGTCTTGATGACCTCCTGATTGGTTGTCCTTGAATCGGAGTTGTTGCCTCAGATGATGTCTTCTCAGATGTGCATGCAGGTTGTTCAATAGTATCTGTATTTCCATCTACTGTGGCTGGTACCATGTGAAGGACTCAACAATTTCTTCACAGAACACCTCCTTCATCTGTCTGAATGGTGAATGATCTTGGTTAGACTTCACTAAGGACAGTTCCATTCTGAGTCCATAAGTTTGTTTTGTCTTTTAACCTCACTTGGTCACCAGTAGGTTTTTTGTTCCTCTATCAAAGTAATACTTTTGCTTTTCTTTCTGTTGTTCTTTGAACTTTCTCCCCCTCTTTTGTTTTTAGGAGGTTCTCCTGAATGGGTATATTTGATCTTAGCCTATGTCCCAAAAGGAGTTGTGCTGGTGACATACCATGCTCGAGCGGCGTTGTGTGGTATACTAGCCCACTCTGGTAGAAGTCTGTTCCGCTGTCTTTTGCCTTGTTCATCAGTCTTTTTACTGTCTATACCGATTTTTCCACTAGTCAATTAGACTGTGGAAAATGAGGACTTGACATAGTGTGTAAAAAGTCCCACTCTTTGTCAAACTGTCAGAACTTTAAATGGCAAAACTGGGGTCCATTGTCTGTGAAGACCTTGCTTGCCACACCAGGTCTAGAGAATATAGCTTTCATACCTGTTATTACAGCATCTGCAGTGTAGGTGTTCAGTCTACATACCTCTGGATTCAAGGAGTAATAGTTTGTGACCACCAGATAGTCCTTCCCTCGACATTTGAATAGGTCAGTGCCTGCCTTCTGGTAAGGTCTGTGTGGTGCTGGGTGTGGCTTTAGTGGTTCTACAGGATTGCTTGCTTGATACTCCTGCCATATTGTACAGTTTGACACTTTATTTGTTATATCATTGTTGATTCTTGGCCAATACATCGCATCTTGTGCTCTTTCCTTAAACCTTTTGATTCCAAGATGTCCTCCATGGATCCATTTTAGCATCTCTTTTCTCAGACTCTTTGGGATAAGGATTTTGTTTCCTTTGAAGATGATGTCTTCAACCACTGATAGTTCCGCCCTGCAGTTCCAGTACTCCGAAACGTCAGGTGAGCAGTCCTGCTTCATGTTGGGCCATCCATCTAAGATGTTTTTTCTCAATTGTCTCAGTGTTTCGTCTTTGTTTGTCTCTGACTCTATGAGTTCCATTTTTGTATCTGATATGGGCAATGCACTTGTGATCATGTCCATGAAGGCATTCATGTCTTCATCCATTTTGGTGTTTGTGGGCTCTCTCGGGTCAACAGCTCTAGATAGCGTGTTTGCTATATACATTAGCTTACCTGGAGTGTACGTCACATTCGATGTATAGCATGACAGCCCAATCATCATTCTTTGTATTCTAAGTTGACATTCATTTAATGGCTTTTGAAACAATGCAATCAAGGGCTTACGGTCAGTCTCTACACTGATTGCTTGTCCTGACACAAACTGATGAAATCTTTCACAGGCATATGTGATGCTGAGCAGCTCCTTTTCAATTTGAGCATATCACGTCTCTGTGTCTATCATTGAGCGTGATGCATGCACAATGGGTTGCCAGTCATCATATTTTTGCAGAAGAACTGCACTGAGCCCAGTATGTGATGCGTCTGATGATATCTTGATGGGTCTCGCTGTGTCGTAAAACCTCAGAACTGGTTCCTCTGTGAGCAGTTTCTTTAGTTCCCTCCATGACTTTTCATGGTCATGATCCCACTCCCATTCAATGTTCTTTTCTGTTAGTCTCTCAATGGAGCCGTCTTTTCTGAGAGGTTGGATATGAATTTACCCATATAGTTGACCATTCCATTAAAACTCTGCATGTCATTTTTGCATTGTAGCCAATGGCGGACACCTTTCTGGGATCTGGTCTGATGTCCTCACTGCCAATAATATCTCCTACAATTGTTAGTTCTGTCACCCCAAGCTGGCATTTCTCTCTATTCAGCTTCAAGTTTGCTTTCCTTGTTGTTTCCAGCACTTTCCTTAGTCTCTCAAGCTCCATTCTCATGGTTCCTCATACTCTGATGTCATCCATTGAGGTATCAACTCCGTTCAGGTGCTCAAAGACCATATGGATAGTTTTGTGATACACTTCAGGAGCTGAGGCAATTCCGAATGGTCACCTTAGGAATCTGTATCTGCCAAATGGACTATTGAATGTGCATTGTCTTGAACTTGCTTCATCCTATTTTAACTGCCAAAATCCTGATGATGCATCTAACTTGCTGAAAAACTTTGTATTTGCAAACTGACATGATTTTTTCATGCGTCAGAAGCTTAAAGTGTCCTTTCTTCATTGCTCTCTTTAGATCTCTTGGATTCATGCAAATTCTAAGCTTTCCATTCTTTTTGTCCACAACAACAAGTAAACTCACACACTCCATTGGCTCATCTATCTTCTGAATCACATTCAGGCTTTCCATCCTGTCCAATTCTGCTTTTAATTGCTTTTGAAGCACAAATGGAACTTTTATCCATGGATGTATTATCGGTGGCACATGTTTATCCACTCTGATCGTGTGTTCTCCTGGAAGGCAGCCTAGTTCCTGAAATAGGCCATTGTACTCCTTCATGAGTTCATCATAGACTGTCTCTCCTTCACTTTCCACAACAAGGACTCTTTTTACCAGGTTCAGTTTCTCACAGGCTGTTAAACCTAGTATGGCCTGTACATCCTTTGGTACCACGATGAATGCTAGCATGTGCTCTTTGTCCTTGTGTTTCTCTTTGACCATGCATTCTCCTTGCACTGGTATATCGGTATATGACTATTCTGTCACCTTCATTTTTGTTCCATACATCTTTGGTCTGGGTCTAATCTTCTTAAAATCAGTTTCTGACATTACATTAATTTGTGCTCCAGTATCCAATTTATCTGAAATATATGTGTTATTCACTTTTAATTTCAATATCTCATCTCTGTTTTCTTTCTTGTTTTCAGTCACAACGTCTACGTAGAATTCCTCTATCTCCCTTTCATCTACTTCATGAACTTTACTTTGTTTCACTTGGTTCCTACAGCAATGGGCATAACGGTTGCTTATGTTTTACCATATGCTGGGCACTTTTTTTGGTAGGTGTTGTGCACTGCATCGACAACATGGCTTTTGATTGTCCCTTTCATTTTTGTTCGCTGGCCACACCTCTCTTTCCACTTTGGAGCACTTTTTGTTAAACTGTTTATGTCTGTTCTTGTTCACTGCATCCACGGTGCAGCTAGTTTCACTGAAAAGCTCTTTTGTCTGCGTTTTTACAGTTTCTGTAGTCCCACAGAGTGCTATGGCTTTACCCAAGTCTAGATTTTGCTCTCTTAGCAGTCGTTCCCTTAGACTATTGTCTGGAATACCACACACGTCTGTCTTTTATCAGCAAGTCAGTCAGTCCACCAAATTCACACATTTTGCTTCTCAATTCAGTCACATACTAATCAATACTTTCTTTCATTTTCTGTACACGTGAAAAATCTGTGCCTCTCAAACATCACATTATGTTTAGGTATGCAGTATACCTCAAACGGTTCCATTATTTTTTCTCAGTTTAATTTTGTCTCCTTCAGCAGCAAGGCTTCATCACCTATGACATGTAAGAAAACTGACACTTCCACTTTATCACTTTTCTTATCAGCTCTGACTGCCACTAAATACAATCCAAAATTCTATATTAATCTGTTCCAATTTTCAGCCACATTACCTGTCAGCTGAAGTTTCACTGGTGGATATAATCCTTGCATTTTTCACTGTGTTAGCTTCTCTTCACTGATCAGTTGCTAACTTTAGATTTTACCTTTTAAAGTATTTCCTTTTAATTTCCTTCATCCCACTTCTGACACCATGTTTCATCTTGTATTCATATATGTGAGTTCTTCAGATATGGATGAAGGAAAAGGTTCTTTACTTTAAAGTTGTTGTAAACAGCACCATGAGGCAGGTCATGAGGCTGCAAGCCTCCATTACAGGTGACATACTGTGTGTCAGCCCCCTGCTGGCAGCCAAGTCTAATCAAACAGTAAAGCATTACTAGTTGCATTGCAACCACGATCTCTATCGTTACACATAGGATCTGCAGTTCTTCTGTTGTCATGCCTGTTACCTGTGAACATTAAATAAGAACAGTAGATACAGGAGCTTCAAAATCAGGACTGCCAGGCTGGGAAAAAGCTTCTTCCTGAAGGCTGAGAGATTGATGAACAGTATCCTTTTTACTGAGTAAATCATCCTGAAATGGGGTTAATGCAGGATTAGTGAAAATGGATTATTGATGGTTAATGCAGACTCTTGGCTGTATGACTTCACTGGTGTTCCCTATGAAGGTACAAATATACATGAAGGTACAAATCCCAGGGTATTCAAATAGTGCCTTCCAAGCATGCTACACCATATGTTCACAATATGTAATGATGCAATTATATTTGGAAAACAGTGTAGGACTCATCTATAATGGCTAAAAGGCAGAACAATAGCAAATTGCCTCTAACAATCCAGACTAAGAAACAAAATTACTAGTTGGATCAACCTGTGCCTTAAGAGAATGAAAAAAAGACTAAGATGCATAACAAGAAATAGTCATGTGTCAAAAGTAAACTTACAATTGTTACTTGCAAACAGCTGGGTCTGCAGCCAGAAAGTTTCCTATTTCGGCCTTTTCTAAATTGTTTATAAATGCAGTTTGGTGTTCTGACTTGACCAGGAAATTCCTAAGCACAAAAAAAGTATATAACATTTCAATATTTAAATGCTTTATTTTAATTTAGAAATACAGCACAGTAACAGGCCCATCTGACCTATGAGCCCGTGGTCTGATGTCCTCACTGCCAATATGAAACCGGAGCGCCTTGGGAAAATCTGCGCAGACACGGGGAGAGCATACAAATTCCTTACAGACAGTGCTAGCTTCGAACCCCAGTCACTGGCACTGTAATAACATTGGGCTATCTACTTCACTAATCATGTCACTCACGTGATATACTTTATTCATATTGAACAGCAATTCATTAAAACAATCACCATATTAAATGCTCTGCAATTTATAACAAGACGAATGACAGAAATTTATAAAATTTAGGTAGTCACATTAACAAAAAATGTTATGCTCATATTCACCCTCTTTCAGAGGGTCTCCGCTGCTCCAGCTGCTGGACTGATTCGATACATGTGACGTCGAGAAATGGCTCTTTTGTTCTGAATCTGGTGAACAAACAATAGAGACCCTGACAAGACCTTGGCGATAATGTTGATGATCTTCAGTCCAGTACTGGTTATGCCATTGATTAAACTGATTCAATTACAATTACAACACCTCCATTTACTGGATACTATTTACTGCAGGCCATACATTTAAAGTGAGCGGGGCAATATTTAAAAAGGGATCAAATGGCCAACCTATTTCCACACTGTAATGGTGCCTGCCTCTGGCAGCTCATTCCACATACCTTCCATGCTCTGTGTGGAAATAAGTTGCCTATTTGATCCCTTTTTAAATATTTCTCCTCTCACTTTAAATGTATAACCTGCAGTACATGGTATTCAGTAAATGGAGGTGTTGTAATTGTACTGGATCAGCTTAATCAATGGCATAACGAGTTCTGGAAGATGTTTGAAAGATGGTTAGATGGGTATTTGGGTAAGAAAACATTTAGAGGGATGAAAGCCAAACACAGATACATGGGACAAGTTCAGATAGATAACTCTGACTCTATGGTTAAAAATTAAACTTAATTTAGACATACAGCACAATTTCATGCCCTTTTGGCCCATGAGCCCATGCCACCCAATTACACCCCTGGTATGTTTTGAATGGTGGGAGGAAGCTGGAGTACTGAAATAAACTCACACAAGCATGAGGAGAACGTACAAACTCCTTACAGACAGTGCAGGATTCGAACCCTTGTGCTGCAACAGCATTGCCCTAATTGTGCCACCCCTCTAAGATTGAGAATTACACTGGTATCTCTTCTTTACCATTGGAGGAAAGCATTTCTTGGGAGACCCTGATGTGAACATACTTGGTACAATTTTGGTCTCCTTACCTTTACATGGTTATACCTGCTATGGAGGGAATGTAGTAAAGGTTCACCAGGCTGGTTCCTGGCATGGTTTAAGATTGAAGGGGGAAAATTATAAGGGGAACATGAGGGGAAATTTCTTTACTCAAAGGGTGGTAGGGATGTGGAATGAGCTTCCAGCAGACGTGGTTGAGGCGGGATCGTTGGTTACATTTAAGGAAAGACTGGATAGTTACATGGAGAGGAGAGGACTGGATGGGTATGGACCGGGTGCTGGTCAGTGGGACTAGGAGGGTGGAGATTTGTTACGGCATGGACTAGTAGGGCCGAACTGGCCTGTTCTGTGCTGTAAGTGGTTATATGATGGGTACAGCATAGGACAGAGTAGACTAGGTTGCTAGTCTCAAGACCACAAAAGAATGAAAATGCCCTCACTGAAATGTATAAAATTCTTAAAGTATTTTACAGGGTAGATAATAGGAAGGATTATTTCTCTATCTATCAAAATGGTGGGTAAGCTATTGAGGTCCCATATTTATTCAATGGTAAAGCTTATTGGGTTCCAGCTTCAATGCAAGAACTCCAACTGCACTCCTCAGGCCTGTCACCTCCAGGGAGTTATGTATTCAGGTGGTCTCCTTACCCAATGGTTGTTATTCCTTCTGTGGAGGAGGCACAGCAAGAACGGGTTCCGAGTTTGGTGAGACTTTCATACAAGCTTGAGCGGGTTAGGTTCTCTAGAGCTTCAAAGAATGAGGGGTGACATTTTGGAAATTTATAAAATTCTAACCTCATTATGGAGTCAGGGTCATTTAAAGGTTTGGGAGAAAATACATTTGAACAGTTGACTGTAATCAGAGAATGGAACTTGGCATATGCTTCCATCATTAAAATACCTACGGGGTATTGAAAAGCCCAGAATAAATGACACTGAATAAAGCACTCAATTTTACATACCTTTCATGTGAATTTTTTTCCACATTTTCCTTTTACTCTACAGAGTTTCCATGGTGTCAAAGGGATCAGTATATGACCCGCATCAGCACAATATTAGGCCTCAACAAACATACAAACTTGAGACAAGCATTTCTAAAGGTCTTATCTGCACAAGTTTTCAGATCTTGGCTGATATATTAGATGATTCACTGTTCAGAAATTATATATTTCACCAAATGGAGGAAAAATTGGAGTCCATTTACATTTAAATTCCTGGCCAAGAAATTCATTCACTGACAAAATTTTACATCTCTTCAATAAATCACTTTTGGAAAGATGAAATTAATCTCTTTCAGATTACTCTGCAAAGAGGGAAATGTTATGGCTCAAGGGATCACATTGGGAAAGAAGAATAAACCTAAAGATGGCTTCAGAATCTCTCCTTACCAGAGCTGTTGTTCCTTCAGGACAGATGGGGCTATGATCACAGCTGTCACAAATTCCCTTAAATAAAAAAAAAGTATGATTTGCATTCTGTTCACTTTGTCATGTGGTTGTATGTGGTATACAAAAGAGCTAATTTTGAAGAAATTTTTCTCTTGATTTGAAATGAAAATAACCCAAATAAAAACATGAAAGGTATTCAATCTATTTAGCAATTTGCAATAATTGATGATGCTGTTTAGAACTATAGATTATATAATTATTTTATGAGTTCACACAGGAAATAGAATGGATAGAGAATGAGAAGGGGAAGAAGAAAGAGAGGGGGAAGTAAAGAGGAGGAAGAGATAGAGGTGAAGAAGAGTAAAGAGAGATAAAGGGATGAAAGAGGGGAAGGGGGAAGGGGTGAGAAAATAGGTAGATGGTAGAGAGACGGGAGAGATGAGGGGAAAACAGAGAGAAGGGAAGAGGGGGAGGGGGAAGACAGGGAGGGGAAGAGGGGGTTGAGGAAGAGGGAAGGAGGAAGAGGGAGAGGGGAAGAGAGGGTGGTGAGGAAGTGCAGGGGGGTGAGAGAGGGAGGGCGAGGGGGGCAGGAGAGGGAGGTGGCGAGAGGGAGGCGGCAAGGGTGGGACGAGAGAGAGGGGGTGAGTGGGGACGAGAGAGGGGGGATGAGAGAGGGGGTGGGGAGAGAGGGGGTGGGGGGAGAGAGGGAGGGGAGTTGGGAGAGAGGGGAGTTGGGAGGGAGGGGGTGTGGGGAGAGAGAGAGGGTGGGAAGAGAGGAGAGCTGAAAGAGGGGGCTGTGATGGGGGCAGATGGGGGGGAACAGACCTAAAGGGTGGAGAGATGGGGCAGAGAGGGACCAGTATAAAGTTATCCACTATGCACCACTGTTGCCTGATTAGTTCGGTTTCCAGAATATCCTGATTTCGGTTCAAATTTCCAGCAACCAGTATTTTGCTTTTATACAATCCCTCTGCTTGAGTCAGGATTCTGTATATAAATTTGCAATGGATTAGGGAATTATTTATGACATTGCAAATGGCATTATTGGAATTTAACGCCTGGAAGTGTGCATCTACGTCTGGAGTAAACCATCTGTCTCAGCATCATGAACGCGATGTTGAGGGCTACAAAATCCTTAAAGGCCAATCTCCAAACTGTTACATCATGGAAGAACTAGATAAGAAACCTGCACCTGCAAGTCCCCACACATTGTAAATACTCAATTTCAACCGTATTATTGGATGCAGGAGGCAGAGTAATAAAGGATTGATTTAGCCAGCTGCTTTCAGTCATGTAGGGAAAACAGAAGCTTCCCGGTGGCATTTCTCCAACATCCTTTGCTTGAAGGCATTCAAGTCTTAAGGGGAAATACAACTAGCATATATTTCGGATGTAAGTAAAATCGGCAGATATGTTGACCCCACCCCCTTCTTTCAATCTCATTTTAAGGGTTTTATTATATATCAGGCATATAAGTTTACCCCCAAAATTTATGATGCCTGAGATGTTGGGCATTTGTCGACAAATAAGTCGACCCCCAAAAATCGTGATGATTGATCTGCTCGGAGTTGGCTGGAGGTGATGGTTATCATGGAAAAGCCGATGAAATCGAGGAAAGTATGAAGTGGGTTTTAAAGTAAAAGTGATAGAAATGGCCAAAAAAAACCCAACAACTGGGCTGCTGCTTGAAAACTTGATCTATGTGAGGAGTTGGTAAGAGATTGGAGGAAGAAAGAAGAGACTTTAAGAAAAATACCAAAGAGTCAATGTTCGATGAGAAGAGGAATCACTCGTTGGCCAGAGTTTAAAAATCATGTTGCAGAATGGGTACATGAACAAAGGCGAGATTGCTACATAGTCACCCGAAATAAAATTACATTTGCACTGCAGTGGGCCAAGTCACACCCAGACCTCAGTAATGATTTTAAGGCTGCAGTAGGGTGGTGCAATCATTTCATGAACAGGAAAAATCTGGCATTATGACAAAAAATAAAAAATTGCAGAGAAACTACCAAAAGATCCTGATCATGAAGTTGTACATTTTCACCCAGTTTATTATATGGAACCGGCAGAAACTCCAGTTTGCATTAGCAACATTGGAAACATGGATGAAACTCCCATGAATTTTTACAGGATAGGCAATAGAACAGTGGAATGGAAAGGCACTAAAACTATGCAAACCAGAAGTAAAGGCCAAGGTGTTATCGTGCATGGCCAACAGGATGAAGTTAAGACCTATGGTAATCTTCAAACGCAAAATAAATTTCCCAGCGGGTATTTTTGTACACTTTCATGAAAAAGGATGATTGGATGAAAATGGTGTGGAACAGGTGGCCAGGTGGTTTACACAAAGAACGGCGTTTGTTAGTCTGGGATGTGTTTCATAGCCACTTAACTGAGAACACTAAAAGTAGATTACCACTACATAATACTTGCATGATGGTTATCCTGGGTGGTTTGGTGTCTCTATTGCAATCTCTCGATTCTACTTGAACAAGCCAGTCAAAAACCATGCGTGTGAGGAATGGAATACATGGATGTCGAGTGCAGAAAAGTCATTTACAGAAGGTGGGGTAATGCATGCTGCATCATTTGATGTGCTGTGTAACTTCATGCTCAAGGCATGGGACAAAGTTAAAGTAGAGATTGTGATAAAATCAGTTAAAAAGTGCGGTATCTCTTGCACAATTGATGGCACGGAAGATGATTTATTGTGGGACACTGATGACGAAGCTGAAACCGCTTCATCAGATACAGACTGGGACCCTGTTTATGTATGGATGTACTTGCTGCCATCTTTGCTTCAGACGACGATAGTGAGAGTGATTTTGAAGGATTTGAAATGTATTTTTGTTTGATAGTTGGGTTTTTTTATTGGTTTTTCAAGGGTCGACGTAAAGGCAAATTGGTTTTCAAGGGTTGACTTATACGCCGAATTGGCGTCCAGTGATTTTTTTCGGTGTCAAAAGTATATCTGGCTATAAGTCAACCCTCCATTTTTGAGAGATTTTTCAGGGTTTCAAGACTTGACTTATATGCCGAAATATACGGTAATATTGCCTTAGTTAATAGGTCACATCTGGACTTGAGTATACAGCAGGTGTGAAAATTACTGCTGATTCTGGAATCTGGAACAAAACATGATCTGCTGATGGAACTCCACAAGTCGAGGAAGCACCACGGGAGAAAAATGTTTCATTTTAGAGCCCTTCATCAAGCCTTGACCAAAGGTTCTGACCTGAATCGTTGACCATTCTTTCCCTCCCACTCACACTGCTCAACCTGCTGAGTTCCTCCAGCCAATCCAAGCATCAAATCCCAAAGTTACGTCAGCTGGGAAGTTGTCTGATGACTGTAACTTACCCTGTTGTTGGTGGGAATCAGGGTGGAGTTGATGATCATGTGAGAAAAAAAAATTGGTGACAGTGGACGGAATGGGATTAATGAGATTCTTCTAAAGTCTGCCATAGGCTCTAGAAGCCACATGGCCTCCTTCCTCCTGATGAGAAATTCCACCAATTCTGTTTGTTACTCTTGCATGCTTTATGTATTACAAACTAAAGTACAAACTCTTGATTCAAGAATTAAGATGTTATGTAGATTCAAAGTACCAGTACAGTAAAACCCCTCATATCTGATACCCATGGGGATTGGTAGATGCTGGATAAATGTACTTGAGACTTCCTCTTACAAAGCCTAACTAATACATCTGCATTGAGAATAAACGGTTTAAAAGGCATAAATACTATAGTGTACTTACACTGAACAAACTTCACTTGGATGAATATATTAACATTAAAGCATTTTACTTTATTTTCAGTCACATTCTTTGAAAACATTTAACTGTCGTTCCATGGAGCCGACCAAAAGACGAACAATAACATTACTGATAATTAACCCCCCCCCCCCGCCCCCTCACCCCTGATGTTTACAGATAAAGCCTCTGACTGGGACGACTTACTAATCAGGGATAAGGAGATACTTTAAGAGAGTCACCCCATCAGTGAGCGGCATCAACTAACTCTTCATCCTGGGTGTCGCCATTGCTGTTTCACACAACTTTATTCAAACTGCTGCACGAGCAAAGCACTCACTGGCTGAATATTTGTTCCCATCTTCACCAAAATTTTATGTGTTACTTCAGAGACATTTACTTTATAATTTTAAACTTCCATATTTTTTACCTATTATTTTACTCATTTATTTGTTTTCTTTTTTTTGCCGGTTGCTTGAAATCTGGGTACCAGGGAACTGTAACCCAAAGGCTGGAAATCTGATTCCTTTTTATGAAAATACAGTGCAAATCAGGCAGAATCAGTGGAAGGGAGCAGAATTAGTTCTCAGTTTGTTGGTGTGATACAAGAAATGATTAAATGTCATCAATTCAGAATTCAAGACGCACAAATCACTAATTACTGCATACACGTATTGTAACATTTCATACATACCTCTACAGTTACAGTATCGTTTGTGTCACATCTATTCTTCTGCAACTGGAGGACTTGAGTTGTCCCCAGTAATATCCCATTTCTTGTCTCATTGCAAAATTCATTCAATGGTACATTATTCACAAAAATCTGCAAAAAATATTATATTTCTGTCAGTAACAATGAAAGAACAGCTTTTTTAAAAAAATGTGAAAAATTGATTTTGAAACAACATTGTGATTACACTCTTTTATAAAAACATTGGGCTACCTAACTCTTTCCTTGTGTAATAGATTGACATTTAATAAGAGATGTTTTTGCAGTGTAGTATTTCATGTTATGGACAAGAGATATGAAGAGCTGAGCCTAAATCATATCATGGTGCACAGTTAAAAGAGAAGATCAGTTTGAATGAAAAGCTGGGATAATAACAGTAATGAGATAGAAAAATTCAAGGTTATCAGGCAAAGTCAATATGATTTTCTGAAAGGGAAATCACGTCTGACCAAGTTATTTGAAGTTTTTGTTTTAAGAAGCATCATGTCATACTGGTAAAAGAAAACCAAGGGATATACATGCTTAGATTTCTAGAAAATATCATATGAGGTGCCACATCAAAGGTTAATGTGGAAAATAAAAGCTCATATTGCAGCATGTATTAGTGTGGATAGAGGTCGGCGGGCAAATAGGAAATAGATAGTCAGCATAAATGTACTATTTCTGGTTGAGAAGATGGCACAATTTACATTAAGAAAGCAATAATGAGGCTACGAAGGTATGTAGTTAAGTGAGTGAGCAAATATCTTGTAAATGGAGTCTAATGCAGGAAAGGGTAAAATTGTTCATTTGGGCAGTAAAAAAATACATACAAAGAGATGAAGAATGCTTCGAGATGGATTAGAGAGGTATGGAGGGCTATGGACTGGGTGCAGGTCAGTGGGACTTGGCAAAAAAAAATGGTTCGGCACAGACTTGAAGGGCCGAAGAGGCCTGTTTCTGTCATAATATTCTATGGTTTTGTATGATTTGGAAAAGTCCAATGCGTATGCACCCCAAGTAATTAGGAAAGCTAACAGAAGGGGTTATTGCTCAGGAGATTTAAAACAAATGTTTCTGATATATAGGGCACTGATGAAGTCTTATTTGGAATACTGGGTACGATGTTGGTCTCTTTAATTAAGGCAGGATGTATATGCTTTGAAGTAGCTTGGAAAAGTTTACTGGATGACACCTGGAATGGGCAAGGGGCCTCAAAATGGAAAGATTGTATGGCTAAATGGATATTCACTGCTACTTGGAAGAGTGAGAGAGAATTTGACTGAAACATCTGAAATCAAGGGTGGATCCACAGAGATGACTTTCTCTTACAACAGAATCCAGTATTAGGGGTCACAGTTAACAATAACAGGCCACTCACATAAGGCAGATTAGATGATTTATTTTATTGACAGAGAATCACAAGTCTTTGGAACTCTTTTACACAAAGGGCAGAGGAAACAGAATCTGAGAACACTTTTATGACAGAGATATCCAAATATTTGACAAGCAAAGCAGTGAAATGTATGGGTGGACAGGAATGTGAAATCACAATCTAATCAGCCACCCCAACGTTAATTGGTGGGGCAGGCTTTAGCAGGCTGAGTGACTTATACCTTCCTCTGATGTGTTCACATGGCTGACATTGATTTCTCTGCATTATTAGAAAAATGAGGTTCATTCCCAAAGGGGACAGATTTGGAACAAACCCACTTGCTAAAATTTGGGCATATATGAGCAAAGAAATGAGCTGCTGGAGGAACTCAGTGGGTGAACCAGCACATTTGGAGACAAAGGGGTGGCCAATGTTTCAGGATGAGATCCTACATCAGGTCTGTAAGGCCCTGCAGATGGACAGCATAAACAAAATGCAAACCCACCATTAAATAGCATCCTAATAATGTAGCATATCCTTCAGCTGAACCACACTGCATCAAACCAATGAAGTCTGGCACCTCCAAGTTCAAGCACAGTTTTTAATCCAACAGCTGTCAGGACTCAAACCTCTTTTGGTACTCTACACCTAACCATAAAGTTCCCCAGGGCTGCCAAAAGATCTATCAGCATGACTGAAATGCTTCTAATTTTTCTGCACTAACAGTAACTGTGAATATTAATTTTTCCTTTGATATTTATTATCACCTTTTCTGCCATGCATTTGTAGTAATTTAAATTTTTATGGTTCAGTTTTGTGCATCTTAGGTACCTGTTTCACTGTAACAAGAAAGAATTTTGGTGCCTCTGTGTATTGCACTTAAATACATGACAATAAAGTCTCATTGAACATTGCTCCTGACATTTTCCACAGCAGCATCTTAGGATCAATCATTTCGAGCTGCTGCATCGCAGGCTTTCAATCAGAATATAAAATAGTTGCATGATTTCAGTTCCTCTTGTAGCTCCTCAGTTCATTGTCAAAGATTTGGATGATTCTCAGGCATGGGCTCCAAAACTACCACCATATATAGTTTGTCATTCCACTTGAGTTGCAAGGCTATCATCCTCTATTTTTTTTTAAAAATCCAGATTATGCTAAAACACAGAAAAAGGGACAAATCCAATGATTGGAATGCAAACAATGGCTTTCATCCTTCAGTGCGATCTGGCGACATCCCCTGTCAATCAGCCCCATTTCCATTGCCAAGCCTAAGACACAAAAGTCTGCAGACACTGTGGTTGAAGTAAAAACACCCTGCTGGAGAAAGTCAGCAGATCAAACAGTGTCCTTTATATAGCAAAAATAAAAATACTTAACCGATGTTTCAGGCCATTATCATTCACCATCAAAACCCTGGTTGGGAATTGCAGGGAGAAAGGTTTGGACTAGGCTAAGGGGAAAGATTCACTGCTGAGTAGAACTGGACCAACCATACGTATCCTGCAACTCCCAAGTGCAGGACAAGTTGTGTATCCAGTGGTGAATGACTCACACCCCAACTCCCCTAAACCCTTCTTCCATTTAAAAAGTGAAAATGGAAGTGTTTTCACATTAAATAAGCTCAACACCATCCAAGACAAAGCAGCTTATTCAATTAGCATCCCAATCTCCACTTAAAAATTCTGGAAAACATCATTATGCAGTGTACAGCATCCACAAGAGGCAGTGCAACAATCAGCCAGGGCAACAGCATCTCCCATGCCCTGAATATCCTCCACCTAGATGAACTACAGCAGCATCACCCTCCACATCTCCCTTCATGTCACAGCCCATCCAGACATGGAACTATTTTGCTCCTTTATAATACCTTGAAGAAAGGCTTAGGCCCAAAGCCTCAGTAAAATATCTTTACCTCCCAGGGACGCTGCGAGACCTGCTGAGTTCCTCCTGCACTTTTGAGTTTATGTGACAATCGCAACATCTCCAGATTTTAGTATTACACTGCTCCTGACTGTGGCTGACTCCCAATGCTGGAATCCCAACCTGGTATCACTATCACCACTGGATAGAATGCAGTGATCCATGAAGACAGCTCACTACCATTGCAGTGAACTGGGATTCCCTGATAGTCTGTTGTGTTGATAGCTGGTTCCACCCCATCTGCTCACATGTAATCCCGCCTCAATCCAGAACCCTTCTGAAGATTACTGTGAGACCCTACCTTCAGTTATAAGCTAATAAAAGGGTTTGTTCTCCCTCCAGGTGTGAGAGCTTTTATTCACGCTACAATTTTATTAGCTTATTCCCTAGTAGATGGGAGCGTTACTCAAGCCAGGTATGTTGCTGATAGACCTTCTGTCCCCCGATGCAGCTGAGGAGTTCATGTACTGGCTTGACTGCTTCTAGGCCTACCTGAACGCGACCAGAGATGTCTTCCACACCAATGAACTCAGGAGATCCGCACTCATTTCGAAGTTAGGAACGAAAGGGTATGCAGTCATCAGGGACTGCACTACATATGACGCTGCCATCGAGGTGTTGAAGTCTTGGTACACAACCAGCCTGCTGCAGGGGGCAACCTCTGTACCTGCAGGAGTATAAGGGGACAGGACAACACCTGGCCGGCTGCTAATCAGTCAGCCTAAATGGATCAAGCACCACCCGGTCGGGTGTCAATCACCCTTCGGGATATAAGCCTGTGCTGGCCTCCCGAGGCCTCACACTGAGTTGCTGCAGCCACAGCCAGCCTGGCTCTGTGGAGGTTTTTGTGGATTAAAGCCAGTTGTTCAGTCTTTACCTTGTGTGTGTCTGATTTTGTCTAACAGTGCATCACAACCTGAAGTCACAAAACAAGGTCCTAGGGAGGCACCAACTCACTCTACATCGCCAACAGCCATGAGAGACCATCGATGACTACCTGCTGGATCTGTGGGCGCTTGCCAAGAAGTGCAGGTACGAAGCAGCTACAGGCCACGTTTGTGAAGAAGAACAGATCCGGCAACTCTAGCTGTGGGGGTCTGCTCGAAGTACATGAGGCAGCGACTGCTAGAGTCGAGTAAGAAGGACCTTGCTAGTCATGTTGAATTGGCCAAATTGTTGGAACAGGTCAAGCTCAAGAATGATGACCTCAAAGCCAGTGAGCTTGCTCACCCAGGTGACCCCCTTCAAGGACCGGCTGCTTCCACTACCCCTGCCCTAACGGCTGTCGCTTCCTGTGCTCGGGAGCGCTCCCATGCTAGGGAGTGGTTTTTCTGTGGCAAGAGCCAGCACCCCTGATCTCGTTGCCCAGCTAAAGACTTTGTTTGCTCCAGCTGTGGCAAGAAAGGACATTAGATGAGGGTTTGCTGTGCAAGGGGAAGGCCGGAGAAGTTCACACCTGCACGGATCCTGGATCCAATTCCAGCACAAAGCTGTCTGCCCCGAATTCACCGAAACCCACTTGCTATGCTACACACCGATGGAGGGTGGCAGTGAGGAAACTGTGCGAAAAGGCTCAGCGGCCATCTTGCCACGACTCAAATTAAAACAGCGCCATCATCATTGGAGGAATGAGAGCAGCCATCTTGGCACACCTTGAGGCCGATGCCATCTTACCCATGCAGGGCAACCCAGGACAGTGGGGGCCACTCGAGTGAGGAGTATGGAGTCTCCGAGGCCCTGGCCTTGATGGATCTAGATCAGGACAGGCCTTACCAGCTCAGCAATTCCATAGTGACTGTGAAGGTAAACGGATATTCCACTAAATGCCTAATCAACACAGGCTCTACTGAAAGCTACATAGACTCACAGACTATGCAGGAATACAAACTAAAGATGTATCCTTCCAATTATCGAATATTCCTTGCATCTCATTCATATTCTACGCGTATTCAACAACATTGTATAGTGCATTTGTCATTTGAAGGGGGGGAATTTTGTAAAATTCGCCTGTCTGTACTTGATGAATTGTGTGCTCTGGTGTTGTTGGGTCTTGACTTTCTGTGTCACCTTAAAAGCATGACCTTGGAGTATTCTGGTCCCCTTCCCCCTGTTCGCTCCTCACTGACCAGCACTCGGCCGCATTCATGTTCAATAATGTCAAGAGGGGAAAAATCAAAAACGACAAGATTGCTAGGTGGAAGATTGAGCTCGCCACCTACAGTTATGATATTGCCTATCGGACAGGAGCTCTTAATGACCCTCCAGATGCCTTATCCAGAGGAAGCTGTGCCTCAGCACACACCGGCCAACTGCAGCCCCTGCATAACGAACTCCACCTTCTAGGGGTCACCCGCATGGCTCATTTTGTCAAAGCGCGCAATCCGCCCTACTCCATGGAAGACACCAGGGAAATAACCAGGTCTTTCCAGATCTGTGCAAAGAGCAAGCCGCACTTCTACCACCCCACAAAGGCACACCTGATCAAGTCATCCAGGCCCTTCAAATGGCTCAGTGATGATTTTATGGGACCTCGCCCCTCTACGAACAGGAACACTTTCTTCTTCTCTATCACTGACGAGTACTCCCACTTCCCGTTCACCGTTCCATGTCCAGACAGGTCCACTTTGTCAGTCATAAAGGACCTAGACTCCATTTTCATTCTGTTTGGGTATCCCAGCCATATTCATAGTGATCGGGGCTCATCCTTTATGAGTGACGAGCTACATCAGTACCTGCTGGTGAGGGGCATCGCATCCAGCAAGACTACTAGATACAACTCCCAGGGGAGTGGGCAGGTTGAAAAGGAGAATGCCACAATCTGGAAGGCTGTCAAACTGGCCCTGAAGTCAAAAGGCCTTACAGACTCACACTGGCAGGAAGTCCTCCCTATGGCGCTCCATTCCATTCGGTCACTACTATGTACCATGACCAATGCTACTCCTCACGAGCTCCTATTCAATTTCGAAATAAGATCAGCATCAGGAACTACACTCCCAATCTGGCTCACGACTCCTGGTCCAGTCTTTCTCAGGAAGGGCATGAGGAAAAGCAAGACCAACCCCCTGGTGGATAGGGTGAAACTGCTCCACGCCAATCCCACATACGCCTACAAGGAGTACCCAGATGGCAGGGAGGACACCGTCTCCATCAGGGACTTGGCACCCGACAGAACAGAGGGTCCGTTGCCTCAAGCCACGGAGCTCATACTCGCCACTTCCAGTCAGCCTTGAGGGATCTGGTTCAGGAGGAAAGTGCATCCCCCTCCACCACTGAGTCGGAGACCCAGCCCACCTCTCCTCCCTCAGAAGGGGACCCGGTGACCCAAGGAGTCCTAGGCCCTCTGATGCTGAAGTGCTCCACCGGGATCTCCAGACCCTCGGACCGCTTAAATGTGTAAATTTGTAAATAACTATATTTTTTTTACTTTTTTTCTTCTCTGAACCCATGTTCTCTGTCTTCATCCACAGACCCTAATTCTACAGGAAGGGGTGAATGCAGTGAACTGGGATTCACTGTTAGAGTGTTGTGCTGATGGTTGGCCCTGCCCCCCCAGTTTCCTGCCTAAACCCTTCTGATGACTACTGTGAAACCCTACCCCCAGTTATAAACTAATAAAAGCCTTTGTTCTCCCTCCAGTCCTGAGAGCTTTTATTCACGCTATAACCATCTACTAAAGGGCAACAGGAAATGATGCCACTAACTGTGAATGAGTATATTTTAAAATAAATCTCAACTAATGTACTTAATTATTTTTAGCATGTTGAAACAGGTCAGCAAATTACTCAGATAAAGCAACCTGCCACAAATATTCTAATTTTCAACAAAAAAGCCCCTTAATGATTCTCTCTAGGCAACTAAGGACAGGTAATAAATACCCATCTTGTTGATAATGTACACTTTAGCAAGAGAAACCAAAAATCTTTTAGCAACATGAGCATCAAATGTTCCATGTCAATTCATTCAGCTAAAAAAAAACGAGAGCAACAGTAACACAACTTACTGTTTAAAACGTTCTTCCTAAATTATTGTCTGTACACAGGAGAAGTGATCGAACACATTAGCTCAACCACAGTCTCATGAGAAAGCAGCTGCAAAGAGAAAACCAACCTCCTCCATGTTAAAGAACAGCTGCCCTCTCTTTTGGGATTTAATAGCTGTGAACCAAACAAAAAAAAATACAAATTCAGGGGGCTCGAACAAGCATGTTATTGCCTCAACAGAAAACAATAAAAGGGCTAATATCAATTAATGTAATTTCAGACTCAATGAGGTTAGTTACAGGATAAGAAATTTCTAGAGCCTATCAAGGCATTAGTATGATCATATTAAGGACCGAACCCTGTTATAACATGTTCACAGCCAAAGAATAATTAGTTAAAAGGATATTAAATCTAACTCTAATAACTTTGCTTAAAAAAAAATACACAGATCAAATTTGCATCTACATGGGTTAATTTTGGTGTTGCTTGAGCACATCTTTACCAACTTCCTAAATGTCTGCAGGAGCCAAATTATTTTTTAAAGCCCATTACGTAGTTGAGCACAGATTTATTTTTGGCTTATTGACAGTTGAATAAGTCCAAAACACACATGAACTTTTAAATATTCCTTTTTGTCCTCTTCTTCTGATCTAATGGATTGAAGCAAATGAACAAAGTACTAGCAGCAAACAGAAGGTGACCTACTGTGAACCACAACACATTGGCTTTGATCTATACAATGGTAAGGTTGTATCACCTTTAGAGGAGGATGATTACAAGGTAAAGTGCACCAGAGAAGAGCAGGGTCACAGAATGAGAACCATCAACATCCATTGCTGCTCTCGGGACCGTGCCTGCCGCACAGTCTGCCTCAGACTCGATGAGGATCCAAGGTGACGCTGCAGGCTAAGGTTACAGCATTAATTGGGAAGAGATGCAGAGAGGGTTGGGGGATGAGCAGAATTATTTTTTATAATCAAGAGTGCACAGTTTGAAAAGATGGTGAGAAATGATTCAACAACAGAAATGGAAAAAAATATGGGACTCAGGCAAAGGTTTAGATGGATAGTTTTAACAGAATAGGTGCATGACTCCACAATTCCACAAAGCTATGCTTTCTAGTGGCATTTAACTTGCAGTTATACATTGCATCATTTTGTGCACCTGCAATTGATGTAACAGTGGAATAGCTACCATGCAGATACAAAGCTTGTTCCATAGAAACATAGAAGATAGGAGCAGGAGTAGGTCATTCGGCCCTTCGAGCCTGCTCCGCCATTCAATGAGATCATGGCTGATCTTAAAAGTTCAGTACCCCGTCCCGCCTTCTCTCCGTAACCCTTAATTCCCTTATACTGAAGAAATAGATCTAATTCCCTCTTAAATATATTTAATGAACCTGCCTCCACTGCCCTCTGTGGCAATGAATTCCACAGATTCACCACCCTCTGGGTAAAGAAATTCCTCCACATCTCGGTTCTAAATGGTTTGCCTATTATCCTCGAACCATGGTCCCGGGTTCTGGACTCCCCCACCATTGGAAACATCCCTTCCGCATGCATTCTGTCCAGTCCTGCCAGAATTTTATATGTCTCTATGAGATCCCCTCTCAATCTTCTAAACTCCAGCGAGTACAATCCCAATTTGCGCAATCTTTCCTCATAAGTCATTCCTGCCATTCCAGGTATCAGCCTGGTGAATCGCCTTTGCACTCCCTCCATTGCAAGAACATCCTTCCTCAGATAAGGCGACCAAAACTGCACACAATACTCCAGGTGTGGGTCTCACCAAGGCTCTCTAAGTAAGGTATCCTTATTCCGAGACTCAAACCCTCTTGATATGAAGGCCAACATTCCATTTGCCTTTTTAACCGCCTGCTGTACCTGCATGCTCGCCTTCAGAGACTGGTGCAGAAGAACCCCTAGGTCTCTCTGCACTTCCCCATCTCCCAATCTATTGCCATTCAAATAGTAATCTGCCCTCCAGTTTGTCTTACTGTGATAGTACAGATCTATCACCAATGTATATAGTGTATATAGTTACAGTATCTAGACTGTGCTTACAATGATTGACTGAGAGCTTAGCCACGCCTACTGTCTGGGCCTTAAAGGGTTGTGTCCCTAGCCAGGTCGGATCATTCCGGACTGGTCGGCCACCTGTGAAGAGCTCCTGTCTTTTGCTAATAAAAGCCTTGGTTTGGATCAACAAGTCTTTGATTCTTTCGACGAGCTCTACAATTTTATTAGCAAAAAGAAAAAAGAATTTTTTTTAAAGGGATGGAGCGTTTGACTTGGCCAGAAAAACTTGATATTGACCCACAGTCGGCTACAGCCTTCAAAGCCTTTAAATTCTGGCTGCTGAACTTTGAAAACTTCCTGAGATTCATTTGGGTGGAGGAGGATAACCAGCGTCTAACAGCATTGTTGTTTATGGTGTCCTTGAGAGTCTCCTAGAACATCCAGGATGAGACCACTTACACTGCAGCCATAAAGGTACTGAAAGAACTGTATGAGCAACCGGTGAACAGAGTTCATGCCCGGCTCGTGCTTGCGTCAAGGAAGCAAAAGCCCGGCGAGTCCAGCAGGGCATATTTACAAGTATTAAAGGCGTTGGGCAAGGACTGTAACTGTGTTGACAAAACTGCTGCCGAGATCACTAGCAACCTCGTCCGGGATGCCTATGTGGCCGGGCTCCGATCGAACGAAGTGAGGCTGCGCTTGCTCAAGCAAGGGGTAGAAAAACTAGAGGACGTGGCCCGGTTTGCAATCACAATAGAGGATGCAGCCTTAAAGTCCACGAGTTCTCTAGGGACTGGACCCCTCGTTCTGATGTGAGTAGAGTGCCCTTCTACCCTACCACCCCCCGAGATACTGACGGCCTGTCGGCTGCTGCTACACTGCCCCCTGCGAACCTAAAATGTTATTTCTGCGGGAGGGAAAAACACAGCAGGTCCCAGTGCCCAGCAAGAAAAGCCAGGTGCCAGAAGTGCCTTAAAAACGGCCACTTTGCTGCAGTCTGTAGGTCTAAAATGGCCACCGGCAAACACAGTGCCTCCTGTGAAGCCCAACCGCCACTATCCCATTCAAACTCTTCTTCCCCAGAGCTCTCATCCAATGAGAGCGAGGGCTCCCCTGCACGGCAACACCTGACGTCACGGAGACACCGAACCCGGAAGGGGCTGCTGCTGCCTGCTCCCCATCTGCCGCTGCCTACACCGCCGCCGATGCGGCCACCACGACCGGCTGGGGACCCGCCGCGGCCAACCAGGTACTCACCCTAGCGTCCGTCGCTGACGACCGCCGGGGGCTGACCGCCGCGACCGACTACCTACCCACCGCCAACCGCGAGCAACTACAAACCCCACTACTTACCTTTCATCTGCCGACGCTGCCACAACAGCACTTCCGGGAGGTCCTCCAACCTGCTCCTCCAGCGCTGATACGTCTATGACGTCATCACGCGGAACTCTCCTGTCATCTGGATCAGTGGCTGCTTCTATAACACTAAACCAGCAATGCTCTCATCCCCTCACTAAAGCAATGGAACTGATTCAAGTGCATGGACACTATACCAGTTGCTTATTTGACTCTGGGTCAACTGACAGTTTTATCCGCCCAGATCTGGCCCTCCTTTGGGGACTTGACATTATCGCCACTACCCAGAGGATCTCATTAGCGATGAGGTCGCACTCGACCGGGATAAAGGGGTATTGCATCGCCAGTCTGGAAGTACAGGACGCAACGGTCACCCACTTCAAATTATTCGTCCTTCCTCAATTGTGCGCCCCAGTGTTACTGGGATTAGACTTTCAGTGTCAGTTCCGAACAGTGTCCCTACATTTTGGGGGACCCCACGCCCCCCTCTCGGTCTGCCATCGCCCCACCCCCGAAGCACCCGAGCAACCCGCCCCCATGCCCCGGGGCCAATCCTGCGGCCTTTCCACACTCCGGATTGCCCCGTCAGCACTCTTCGCAAACCTCACCCCTGGCTGGAAGCCTGTGGCCACCAGAAGTCGGCAATATAGTTACGAAAACAGGCAATTCATTAGGAGTGAGGTGCATAGATTGCTGGATGAGGGCATCATCGAACCCAGTTCAAGTCCCTGGACAGCCCAGGTGGTGGTTGTCAAGAATGGGGAAAAGCTACGGATGGTGGTCGACTATAGCCAGACCATTAACCGCTTCATGCTCCTGGATGAGTACCCACTGCCACACATCATGGATGTTGTGAACCAGATCGCCCAATACCGCATATTCTCCACCATTGACCTACGTTCGGCCTACCACCAGCTCCCGATCCGCTGTGAGGACCGACCATCCACGACCTTCGAAGCGAATGGGCGGCTGTATCAATTTCGCAGGGTACCATTCGGGGTCACGAATGGTGTCGCGGTCTTCCAGCGGGAAATGGACCGGATGGTGGACCAGAACAGGCTAACCGCTACCTTCCCGTATCTGGACAATATCACCATCTGCGGCCATGCTACGCAGGACCACGACGCCAACCTAGACAAATTTCTTCAAACTGTCCGTCGGCTGAACCTGACTTACAATTTGGACAAGTGTGTCTTCCGGACCACACGACTCGTGATTCTAGGTTGCGTGGTGGAGAACGGGATAGTCATGCCAGATCCTGACCACATGCGTCCCCTAATGGACTTACCCCCCACCCCCATACCCAGAAAGCGCTCAAACGCTGCCTGAGCCTTTTCTCATATTATGCCCAATGGGTTCCACACTACGCCGACAAGGCGCGTCCTCTTATCAAGACCACCTCCTTTCCCCTCTTGACCGAAGCCAGAGCGGCTTTCGATCGAATCAAATCCGACATCGCCGTTGCGACGCTGCACGCGATCGATGAGTCTATCCCGTTTCAAGTCGAGAGTGATGCATCCGACTTCGCCCTGGCAGCCACCTTGAACCAGGCCGATCGGCCTGTAGCCTTCTTCTCCAGAACCCTCCAGGGTCCAGAGAGTAGACACTCCTCGATCGAGAAGGACGCCCAGGCCATCATTGGAGACATTACCTCGCTGGGAGGCGCTTTACACTGTTAACTAATCAACGCGCGGTCTCCTTCATGTTCAGCAACGCCCAGCATGGTAAGATAAAAAAGGACAAAATCGGCAGATGGCGAATCGAACTCTCCACCTTTAACTATGACATCCTGTACCGGGCTGGTAAGCTCAACAACCCACCTGACGCGCTCTCCAGGGGGACATGCGCCAGCATACAGATGGACAGACTACAGAAACTCCATGAGGCGCTCTGTCATCCAGGGGTCACTAGGTTTGCTCACTTTGTGAAGGCGCGCAACCTACCCTACACAGTCAAGGAGATCCGCTCCATGACCCGAGCCTGTTCGGTGTGCGCTGAATGCAAGCCCCACTTCTTCCGTCCAGATAACTCCCACGTTATCAAAGCCACCCGCCCCTTCGAGCGTCTTAGCGTAGACTTTAAGGGGCCCCTACCGTCGACCAACTGTAATAACTACATCCTTACGGCCATCGACGAGTACTCCCGCTTCCCGTTTGCTGTGCCCTGCCCAGACACCACTGCCACCTCAGTGATACAGGCACTTCACAGTATTTTCGCCATTATCGGGTACCCTAATTCCATCCACAGTGACAGGGGGTCATCATTCATGAGCACAGAGCTGCAACAGTACCTTCTGGAGTGTGGTATCGCTTCAAGCAGGACCACGAGCTATAACCCACGCGGTAACGGCCAGGTCGAGAGGGAGAATGCCACCGTGTGGAGAGCGGTTACACTGGCTCTCCGGTCTAAAGGTCTCCCCACCTCGCACTGGCAGGAGGTTCTCACTAGTGCCTTACACTCCATCCGCTCTCTCCTATGTACCGCAACAAATGCCACCCCCCCACGAAAGGATGTTCCTTTTCCCGAGGAAATCCGAATCAGGAACCACTGTACCGGCATGGCTCACCGTCCCTGGCCCCGTCCTTTTGCGACGCCACGTCCGGCACTCAAAGAACGACCCCTTGGTCGACCGAGTGACTCTACGCCCCGCGAACCCGCATTATGCCTACGTTGAGTTCCCAGATGGGCGGGAGGACACTGTTTCGGTGCGGGACCTAGCTCAGGACGCGGTAGACCCAGCAAACCCCCCAACCCTACCTTCCCCAACTCTTTATTCCCCAGGCCCCATGCCGCAACAGAAGGACCAACAGCACCCCAATGACCTGGGCCACCCTGCCGACAACACGACTGGGGAATTGAGCGAAGGAGCGGTTGCACCCGATGAGCCCGCTGGCGATACCACTCCAGCGACCCCAATCCTGGCACCACGGCGGTCATGCCGGATGGTCAGACCCCCTGACCACTACTGTCCTTAACCTACCCCTTCCTTTCATTCTCTCCCTCGTTTTTTTGTTTTTTTTTTCCAGGGTCAGTTCTCCAAGAAGTGGTGAATGTGATAGTACAGATCTATCACCAATGTACATAGTGTATATAATTACAGTATCTAGACTGTGCTTACAGCGATTGGCTGAGAGCTTAGCCACGCCTACTGTCTGGGCCTTAAAGGGTTGTGTCCCTAGCCAGGTTAGATCATTCCGGACTGGTCGACCACCTGTGGTTTGGATCAACAAGTCTTTGATTCTTTCGACGAGCTCTACAATTACCAAAGTGTATAACCTTACATTTATCCACATTGTAGTGCATTTGCCATGTATCTGCCCAGTCCCTCAATTTATCCAAATCACATTGGAGCTTCCTCACCCCCTCTTCAGTGCACACAACCCCTCCTAGCTTTGTGTCATCTGCAAATTTGGAGATATTACATCCAATCCCCTCATCGAGATCATTAATGTAAATTGTGAACAGCTGGGGTCCCAGTACAGATCCCTGTGGCACCCCACTGGTCACCACCTGCCACTCAGAAAATGAGCCGTTTATCCCAACTCTCTCTCTTCTATCTGCCAGCCAGTTCTCAATCCACATCAATACCTTGCCCCCAATCCCATGAGCCTTGATTTTGCATGCCAGTCGTTTATGTGGGACCTTATTGAAGGCCTTTTGGAAATCCAGGCACAGCACATCCACTGGCTCTCCCCCATTTATTTTACCTGTCACCATCTCAAAGAATTCCAATAGATTTGTCAAGCACGATTTACCTTTTGTAAATCCACGTTGACTCTGTCTGATCCCTTCTCTGCTAGTCATATGCTCTGCTATTACATCCTTAATAATGGATTCCATAATTTTGCCCACTACTGATGAAAGCCTCACCAGCCTATAATTCCCCGCTTTTTTCTCTACCCCCCCCTCCTTTTTAAATAGTGGGGTAACATTAGCTACCTTCCAATCCATGGGTACTGATCCTGAGTCTAATGAGTTCTGGAAAATAATTCTTAAAGCATCTGCTATCTGAATGTCCACTTCTTTAAGTACCCTAGGATGTAGATTATCAGGCCCTTGGGATTTATCGGCCTTCAATCCCATCAATTTCCCCAAGACCATGTCCTTAGAGATACTGATTTCTTTCAGTTCCTCCCTTGCATGAGTCTCTATTTTCCCAACATCCTTGGGAGGTTATTTGTATCCTCTCTCGTGAAAACAGAACTAAAGTAAGAATTTACATGGTCTACCATTTCCTTATTCCCCATTATATATTCCCCTGATTCTAACTGCAAGGGACCTACTCTGGATTTCACCAATCTTTTCCTCTTGACATACCTGACCTTTCCTCTTGTAGAATATTACTTGATATGATGATCCGAGCAGAGTTTTTCTTTGAATTCCATCCTTGATTTTATCATACAGGACTTTCTCCCCAGGAATAATATGATACTTCACCTGGAAAAGAAAGCACTATGGTTTATACAGCACAACTCTCACTAAATGATATGGCACAAACACTCCGAGAAAGAGCTCCTGCAAATACAGCAGGAACAGCATGCTATTTTGTCCCATTAAAATGCTGATTAAACAGGAATGGAAAGAACATTCGCTATTTATATCTTCCAACAGAATCACAAAGTTCAGATCCTTTTCTTCTCAAAGGTAATGAGGTTTGGCTTTAAAATGATCCAGGCCTCACAATTAGACCGTCAAACAGAACATTCAGCACCCAACGGATTGAAGTCCACTTGGATTGGAAAAAAAAATCACGACAGAGAATCATGGCAATAACAGGAAACGTACCAGCTGCTCGATATTCTCAACTCTGTGGTATTCTTCAAGTATAGCATCTTCTGGTATTAATACAGTGTACTGTTTGGAGTATTCCAGCTCATCAACTAGATGGTATTGCTAAAGAAAAAAGGACAAAAATTGGTGTTTACACTTGAAGTTAATATTAAACGTGATTTATTCTGCAGCACAAGAAAAAAAAAGCTTTTCCTGTGCCAGACTTTACCAGAAAACAGGCACTTTATGAACAATAATTGCCCAAGATTCAATTTCAGATCCATGCTACTGGCTGAGTCATTTGAGGAAGTGGTACTTGGGGAATTGCAATTTGAAGATTCCTTTATTGTCAAGAAATAGAACAGAACACGAAATTGCCTTCTTCCTGCCAGAAGGCATCGCCCAACTCTGCTTACTGAAAGAGAGAAAGAGAAGCAAGAGAGTCCCTTCAGAGTCACTAGGTGTCCATGGATTCGCCTCCAGTGCTCCTGCAGCCGCACAGATTCCTGTTTGATTCATCAGCAATCCGAGTTCCAGATCCAAACACCATCATCCTTTTTTAACAGGCTGTTTAATGTCTATACGAAGCTGCCGTAATTATTTGATATCTTCATTTTTTGGGATTTGGGTATTCCGGTCATTTATTTTTCATCTCTAATTGTAGTGGAACTAATGGCTTACTGCCTGATTTCTTTGGCTTGGCTTCGCGGATGAAGATTTATGGAGGGGGTAAAAAGTCCACGTCAGCTGCAGGCTCGTTTGTGGCTGACAAGTCCGATGCGGGACAGGCAGACACGATTGCAGCGGTTGCAAGGGAAAATTGGTTGGTTGGGGTTGGGTGTTGGGTTTTTCCTCCTTTGCCTTTTGTCAGTGAGGTGGGCTCTGCGGTCTTCTTCAAAGGAGGTTGCTGCCCGCCAAACTGTGAGGCGCCAAGATGCACGGTTTGAGGCGTTATCAGCCCACTGGCGGTGGTCAATGTGGCAGGCACCAAGAGATTTCTTTAGGCAGTCCTTGTACCTTTTCTTTGGTGCACCTCTGTCACGGTGGCCAGTGGAGAGCTCGCCATATAACACGATCTTGGGAAGGCGATGGTCCTCCATTCTGGAGACGTGACCCATCCAGCGCAGCTGGATCTTCAGCAGCGTGGACTCGATGCTGTCGACCTCTGCCATCTCGAGTACTTCGACGTTAGGGGTGTAAGCGCTCCAATGGATGTTGAGGATGGAGCGGAGACAACGCTGGTGGAAGCGTTCTAGGAGCCGTAGGTGGTGCCGGTAGAGGACCCATGATTCGGAGCCGAACAGGAGTGTGGGTATGACAACGGCTCTGTATACGCTTATCTATACACTTCGGAACAGCGCTGTCTCTCCGCTCCCTCTCTCCGGGTCTGCACCAATGGTAGCGCTACCATTCTTTTTCGTGCCAATTTATGTCAGGCTTCAAAAGTTCAAGGATCAATGATTCACAAGAAGTCTGTGCTGATATCTCATATGGTGCGGTGGGAAACCAGTACTCGCTGTCAAAATACATATCTTTGTGGCTAATACAATACCAGAGGACAGTCTTACATATTGGAAGGCTTCAGAGGCTTGTGGCCACGCACAAGCTGTACAGCCCACCTTTTCCCCCGCAGAGAAGGGAGCAGCAGCTCCAGCTTCAGAGCTGGGATTTCCAGCCCAAGTATCCCTGGCTTGACAGTGGGTGCTAGGTGCTGGATACAGAGCTCATTCCCTATGTGAGGATTCTTTTTGGGAACAGAAGAAAATAGAAGCAGGAGTATGCTACTTGTCAACTTAAGCTTTTCCAATAATTCAATATGACAATTGCTGAACTGCCCCAGGACCCAATCCCCCCATGCCATTTCCCAGTAGCCCTTAATCACCAGATTTTTAAAGCATTTATATACCTCTCTTCAAACACCCTCAATGTTCCAGCCTTCAAACCCCTCTAGAGTAGAAAATTCAACAAGAAATTCCATGCACCTACTTTTTAAATGAAAATTCCCTTTATTTTTCCTCATTCAGGACTTTTCTCCTGCTGAAAACTTCTCAAAACCTACCCTGTCAAGCCCCCTTATGACCTGATTCAATTGTAGCATAATCAATAATATCAAGCAGACATGAAGCATGTGGTCAAAGGCTTTAATATCCTGAATCATCCAGCACATATCTACATGCTTCTGGCCTGGATCCAAGGCTGGTATTGAGGGAGGAGACTAGGGCTATCAGCCTTTATTGGGAGGAGTTACCAGGTCGGAGGTGGGTCAACCTGAGTAGTCCAGTGAGGTCCCCACCTGCATTACCATGTTCCATCACATCAATATCCTTATTTTTTCTAAACTCCAAAGAATATAATTTTAAATGTTCATAATGGGACAAGCTTCTCATCTCAGAAGTTAGCCTACATATCTAGGCCTCCAATGCTGGTAAATCCTTTATCAGAGAGGGAGGACATGCTTAAATAACATTTCAAATCAATTGCCCCAAATGATGTTCTGTTGCATTAAAAATGTCATGCAACAGAAAGAGGGATGTTTAGACCCACATCTAACCATACACATCTTGCAAAAGATCACCCTTAGCTTCTTTAATACAGCTCTACCCCCTTAAGACAAGACAGGTCATTAATTGGTCTGCAGATCATGAATAGTCCTGGAACAGGACCTGGTTAATGGAGTGAAAGAGTTGTACAACACACTAACAGAGCCATAGGCCCACCACATCCAAACCAATTGTTGCACCTATCTATTCTTTTCCCATCATCAATTTAAGTGCTTTTCCAGATGCTGCCCAAGTGTGGAGTATCTATCTCCATGTCATCAGGTTCCAATCATTTTATATAGAAAAAAAATCCCTCAGATCCACTCTAAACCTCTCATTTTATTCCTGTGTCCTCTTAACTCAGATATCCCAACAACAGGCAAAAGATTCTTGCTATCTATCCTGCACATAGTGTACAGTGCCTGACTCAATGTTCAAGCAAAGTTGCATGCTCCAAAGATCTCAGATAAAACTTGACAGCAGTTTCCCAACCACTGCATTGGTGCATGGTTTGAAATGATGGTGAACTGTAAAGAAGTGGAGTATTTCATTTCACCCAAATGACCACCAGACATTTTTAAAATATTCTAAGATCTCGATTCATTGATTGTCATGTAATAATAAGAACAAGTTAAATTACATGAAACTGCCTTCTGCTTGCCAGAAGGCAAAGAGTCGCCATTAGTGTTGCCCAACGCCCCTTACAGTACAACAGAAAGAGAAGCAAAAGTCCCTTCAGTGATTGCAGTTGCAGGATTTTTGTTTTAAAACACTGTCAGCTTCTCAAACAGACTATTTAATGCTTGTACAGAGTTGCTGACATTAGGACCGGGCAGTTATACCCTTCAGAACAGCGCTGTGCCTCCGCTCTCTGGGATCTGCACCAGCTGCAGCACCAAAGTTCTTTCTGCTTTTATTACTTACCACCTTAAGTGATCTCATGTGTACATTGTGTATATTTTTATTTGCATTACCAATACATGGTAATTCTGCTTCGCCCACAGGAAAAAGAATCTCAGAGAGTATGTGATGCCATGTATGTACTCTGACAATAAATCTGAAAAAGCTGATCAGGCAACACACAAACTTGGCAATGTTTCTGATTTACCTGTAATAACTGTTTGAAATGAGAGTACTGAGGCAATTGTTCCAGAAGGTCCAGCAAACTGGGAGGAAATGATGGCAAGTTTTCCAAAGGAGGAATCAAAACCTACATGTGAAAAGATAGAGTAAATGAAAGCAACTTGGAAATCCTCACCTACCTTTTGCAAGTTAACATAGAATAATAATTCTATGCAAATATACATCATGAGTAACAACAATGGCATTAAACAGAGCTACACAAGATTTAATTTCACTTCCAAAATTGGGTGATCTATGGCTAAAATTCCAAAAATATCGAACAGGGCCCCAACTTCTTTCAAAACCACTTGTGTCCAGTTTCAAATGGATGTGGAACAAGGAGGTGACCAGTTTGCTGGGAGCAGGTTGGCAACATGCCTTCATTTTCACAATCATTCCCCTTTTATTAAGCTCTCGTTAGATCATTTTCCTGGGTGTTACTGGAACACCAGATGTGAAAGGCAGTGAGAAGGGCTATTAGACATGTGAATTTAAACCATTGCTTGTGAGCCAAATAAAAAAGACAAGGAAGTTTTCCTTCAGGCCATTACCCACCAGGAAACTTCCCTCTGTAATCTGCTTTCCTTGCACACACCACCCATTTTATCGGACTCTTCTCCCACCCCATCACCTTCTACTCCTCCTCAAATCAATCAAATTTTAATTTTTTTTTGGACACACAACATGGTAACAGGTACCCAATTACACCCAATTGACCTACAACCCCCGATACATTTTAAAAAGTGGGAGGAGACTGGAGTCCCTGGAGAAAACCCACACAGACATGGGGAGAACATACAAACACCCGATTCCAACTCTGATCACTGTAAAAACATTGCATTAACCACTACGCTAATTGTGCCGCCACATCTACTCCCACAGCTCAGAATCAGAATTAGAATCAGAATTTATTGCAGTGAAAAAGTCACAAAATTCATTGTTTTGCGGCAGCGTCACAGTACAAGCATTCATATAGAACCATAGAACATTACAGCACAGAAACTGGCTGCTTCAGCCTTTCTTGTCTGTGCCAAACCAGTTTTTTTGTCTAGTCCCACTGATCTGCACCCAGTCCACAGCCCTCCATACGTCTCCCATCCATGTACCTGTCCAATTTCTTCTTAAATGTTAAATTTGAACCTGCATTCACCACTTCAGCTGGCAGCTCATTCCACGCTCTCAGCAGTCTCAGTGTGAAGAGGTTCTCTCTAAAGCTTTCCCCTTTCACCCTTAATCCATATTCTCTGGTTTGTATCTCACCTTCCCTCAGTGGAAAAGGCCTACCTACATTTATTCTGCATATCCCTCTCATAATTTTAAATACCTCTATCAAATCTCTCCTCATTCTTCTACACTCTATGGAATAAAGTTCTAACTTGTATAACCTTACCATGTAACTCAGTTCCTGAAGTCCCAGCAACATCCTAGTAAATCTTCTCTGCTCTCTTTCTATCTTATTGATATCCTTCCTGTAGTTTGGTGACCAAAACTGCACACAATACACCAAATTAAGCCACCTTACAAAAATAAATAAAAATAGTGCATGATAAGTCAAAGTAAGGCCATGTCTTTGGTTCATTGATCATTCAGGATCTGATTGCATCAGGGAAGAAGCTGTCCTTGTGCCACCGAGTGCTTGTCTTTCAGCTCCTATACCTTTTTCCGATGGTAGCAGAGTGAAGATAGCGTGGCCTGGGTGGTAGGGTACTTGAAGATAGAGGATGCTTTCTGAAGACACCGCTTCTTGTAGATGTTCTCAATAGAATGGCCTGGTGCTCCTGATGTTGCAGGCCGAGTAAACAACCCTCTGGTTTTCTTGTCCTGAGCATTGACACTTTGTAGCAGAGAGTGATGCAACCAGCCAGAATGCTCTCCACATTATACCTGTGGAAGTTTTTATGCATCTTTGATGACATACCAAATCTCCTCAAACACCTCACAAAATATCGCTGCTGACAAGCCTTCTTTGTGATTGCATCAATGTGAAGGCTCCAGGACAGATCCTCGGAGATGTTGACACCCAAGAATTTGAAGTTCTTGACCCTCTCCATTACTGAGCCCTCAATGAGGACGGGTTTGCGTTCACCTGACTTCCTCCTGAAGTCTAGAATCATCTCCTTAGTTTTGCGAATGTTGAGTGCAAGGTTGTTGGTGTGATACCACTCAATGAGCTAATCTATCTCCCTTCTGTTTGCTTCCTCATTGCGCATTGTGATTCTGCCAACAACTGTGGTGTCATCAACAAATTTGTAGATGGCATTGGAATTATGCCTGGCCACACAGTAGAGCAGTGGGCTATGCATGCATCCTTGAGCTCTGCCTGTGTTGATAGTCAGTGTGGATAGTTGACAGCTTCTCTGCCCAGCAAGCTACATCACAGGTGCAGACTGATTCTGGGGGAGTTCTCACTCCACAGCCTGCTGGCCCGTCAATCAGGCCAGCAGACACCCAAAAGGAATCATTTGGATGTCATGGGAATGCATGCTTCCCAATTTCAAACTCACCCCTTCAGTTCCCACTGCTATTCCCACAGTAAACAAGCTAATATCCTAACTACTGCACCATTCCCAAAACACAACCAGGCCAATCAGCTAATTTTCATTGTTTGCAAGCTTCTCAACTTTTGCCACTCATCCTGTCATTATGTTGTTACAAGTCCAGAGGACCCCAAAACTCATCAGCAATAGAAATTCACCAAGACAAATGGTAACAAAAGTTGCTTTTAATTTCTTTAAACATAAAAACTGAATCAAACTTTAGCTTATTACTATTAACTTAACTTAACCTAACTTACTCTCTTTTAATTCTAAGCACACGTGTATGTAATGTGTATCTGTTTAAGAAAGTTCTTTGCTTTAATAGTCCAATCATTTACTTCTTACTTCTTCAAGTTCACTGGTATCAGGCAATTCTTATACTGTGCACAGAATTTAACATCTATGAATTTTCACCAGGATCTGGTGCTTAAAGGTAAAAGATTACCATGCAGGAATGTTCTTGTTGGTTTCAGAGAGAGCTGTGACTCATTGGACACACATAAATGGATCCCTTCTGATCAGCCACTTTAGTACCTTGCCAAATAAACTTGCCCATCATGGGTTTTCCAAATGATATCCTCTTCTTCCAGGTCACCACAGAGTTCCTCTTGTTTCCCTTACTTCAGAAGAAACACTCTAACCAGCCACTTCCTCTTGTAATGACTACAAGGGTTTTCAACAGGCTGAACTCAGAACTCACAAACCATCTTCAAAATGGGGTTTTCAACAAGCCTGCCAGCTTGCCATGTTGCAGCCTCAAAAGCCACTGAAGAACTCAGTTCTCCTTTCTCTCACTCTCTGTCACACACACACACACACACACACACACACACACACACACACAAAGATAAAGCCTGTTTTTTTTCTCTCTCTGCTTTTTAAAAACCAGAGCACCTCCCCAAGGCTCCAAACCCAATCTTTGAAAGATCTTTATCAGCACTTGAGCCTGGGCTTTGATCCATTTGCACCTGCTTCTGAAATTTCATTGTCTTTGCAAAGGCTCTGGTGCATCAATGTCTCACTTTCAGCAAAGCTCTTGCATTTTAAATGAGATCTCTTTTGTGAAGTGTTTCTCTATTTGTGAAGTGACCTACAATCTATCTCTTTTAAAGACATATTTATATATAATATAATGCATAACAATATTTTTACATTCCTTTTTTCATTATCTACCCCTTCAATGCTTCTGTGATATTTGCCCCTGCCACACCTCTTACTGAGTTGAGTCTGAATTATAAACTGAATTTTAATGTTTTCTTGCTTTGAATGAATACAAATAACATTTTTTATGCATTGGATTTTGGAAAAGAATTCTTTCATCACCTGAAGTTGGAAGCTACTGGACACATATCAACCTCTGAATAAAACATGATATGCTTGAGTCAAGGAATACAGGGAATTTGAGTCCAAAACCTAACCAGACCCCCTCCACCACCACTCTCCTCAGCCTGGCAGAACTTGTACTGACCCTCAATTACCTCTCCTTTGGCCCACCCCACTTTCCTAAAGTCACAGGTGTATCAATGGATACTCACATGGGTCCCAGCTATGGCTGTCTTTTTGTTGAATGTGTGGAGCAATCCATGCTGCAACCCTACATGACAAGGCTCCTGAACTCTTCCTCTGCAATACTGCTGACAACATTGGTGGTTCCTCCTGCAACCATTATGAACTCATCAACTTTATCCACTTTGCTGCCAACTTTCACCCTGATCTTAAATTCACTTGGTCTCTCTCTGAAGACTCTCTCCCCTTTCTCAATCTCTCTGTATCCATCTTGAGAGTCAAACTATCTGCATATATCTTCTATAAATCCTCCAACTCCCACAGTCACCTTGACTGCACCTCTTCCCACTCTGTCTCGCGTAAGGATTATATTCCTTTCTCAAATTCTTCCATCTCTGCCATATCTATTCCCATGGCATCTACATCCACATCCACACAGGCTTCTACACAATCACCACTAACTACAATGGGATCCCACCACCAGACAGAAGCTTTTTTTCAAATATTTTATTTTGAGAATTTTCAATCAACATGCATTCAAAATGAAGAATAAAAAAAAAATCTATTTCAATAATATTAACAAAATAATTCAAATATCAATCTGCTTGTCGATATTAAAGAAAGTGAGACAAGAGAGTCAATGTGATTCAATGATTATAAACAAATAAAAATTATTATTACAATAATACTACAAAAATGCAAATTCAATGTCCGTGTTGAACCAAAGGGAGAAAAAGATCAATGAAATAGGGAGAATGATGAACAAAATAAGAGGAACCTCCCACCTCCCAAGAAACAAGAAGAAAAGAAAAGTAAGAAAAGAGAAAGAATAAGAAAAAGATTGGCTTCACCATCTAGGATAAACCCCACTCCACACAAGGGACAAATAACCTGACTTATCTTGGGTCCTCGGTGCTGAAAGCATGGGGGGAAGAATCGCTAAAGATTTATCCCGATGTACCTTAGGTATGAATTTCATATTTTTGAAAATGCATTATCCCTGTTTGAGGTTATAGATGATCTTCTCCAAGGGGAACAAAATTATGCATTTCTATCTTCCAGCAGGATAAATCTCATTGGGAATCAGATTTCCAAGTAACTGCTATGCATTTCCGAGCCACCACTAAAGCGAACTTAACAAATTTTAATTGATATTTTGACAGCCTCATTTTAGGTCTTACGTATTATAAATTCCCCAATAAAAATAATTCAGGTTCCTAAGGGTATCGAATTCTAGTATTTTTTTTTCCAGGAGATTACCCAAATCTTCCAGAAAGCCCTCATTTTAGGGCATGACCAGTTTGAATGCAAGAAAGTACCTATTTATTGACCTCATTGAAAATATTGGTCTGATATTTCTGATTTCAATTTATGTAACTTATAGCTGATACAAGAAGTTATATTGCACCAGCCGATACCTTATGTTAATCATGTTGTCCCAACATAAGTTGGACCAACAAAATGGATCAATTTCTATACCACAAATCTGATTCCCACCTTTGTCTTGATTTATCAAGCCTTTGTTTAGGGGTTCCCACCTGAAGTATGGAATACATATTTAAAATAATGTTTTTTGTTCTCCCCTTTCAAGCCAGAGTCTCTATTTTGCTACCTTGCAGTAAGGTTAGTGCTGGACCCAATTTGTCTCTTAAATAAGATCTTAACTGAAGATAGCAGAAAAAAATATTTATTTAAAACTCCATATTTATTACTTATTTGCTCAAATGTCATAAATTTTCTGTGCTTATAACAATCCCGAATAAACTTGACCCCTCTCTGGGACCAAGTGTCCGGGATTTTATTATCAATCGTTAATAAAATTAACGTATTTTGAGCCAGGCGTGATTTAGGTGAAAGACCCCCCTTGTCCCCATTTTGACCCATTAATATTATTCCAAATTGTGATTATATACTTTAATATGGTTTCTTTAGGGTCAGATAATAATTTAGAATTCCATTTATATGTAAGGTTTTCTGCTGTCCCCTTACCAAACTGATGCAACTCCGATTTTACTCATGAAGACTTGTCTCCTCCATCAAAGAGGGAAGTAACAAACTTCAAATGGGTTGCCCAAAAATATTTTTTGAAATCCGGAAGTGTTAATCCTCCCAATTCATAATTCCAATAGAGACTCTGGAAGGCTTACCTTTCCATAGAAACTTCCTGATGTGTTTATGAAGGTTTTGAAAGAATCTCTGAGGTATAGGAACAGGCAAACTTTGAAAAAAATATTGTACTCTAGGCAACACATTAATTTTAATACAGTTGACCTTTCCAACCAGTTATTGGAAGGATCACCCATTTATTAAGATCCTCCTCAATTTTCTGAACCAAGGGAAGATAATTCAACTGATATAAATTCTGCAGGTTGTTATCTACCTTAATTCCTTAATATTTAATCCTATTGAGTTGCCACTTAAAATGAAAATTTCTCTTAATTTGTTCACAATTTCCACCCGTAAATGGCATAACTTCGCTCTTGTCCCAATTAACTTTATAATCCAATATAATCCCCAAATCTTCCAAATTAGACTGTAATTTTTGTAATGAGTTAATTGAACAGCATCAGTTCTTCCTGATTGATCCTGAAACCCTTTATGTCTGGATCGACATGGATGGATTCTGTTAACGGTTCAATAGTCAGGAGGAAAAGAACTGGAGATAACGGACAACCTTATCTGCTAGATCTGGGCAGTGGTAATGCTGATGAAATTTGACCATTACTTACTACTTTAGCTTTAGGCTCAGAATATAGAGCTCTAACCCAATTAATAAAGGCTTGTCCGAGACTAAATGTTTCTAGCACTGAATAAAAAGTCCTACTCCAGTCTGTCAAAGGCTTTCTCCCATTTAGAGCCACGGCAACACTCAAGTCATTTCTTGTTTGTACCAGACACATGTTCCCCTTTCTTCTCTCTCTAGATTGCACAGGAATCACTTCCCTGGTGATTCCCTTGTCCATTTATTTCTTCCCACTAATTGCCACCTTGGTACTGACCACTGAAACCGCAAGAAGCACTGCACCTTGTGCTCACACCTCTTCCCTCATCATCATTCAGAGCTCAAAATAGTCCTTGCAAGTGAAGTAACACTTCAGTTGTGAATCTGCAAGGGCCATTTACTACATCTGATGCTCCCAATGCAGCATTGACAACATCAGAGAAACTGATCACAGACTGGGAGATCACTTAGTTGAGCACCTTCGTTCTCTCCACTGCAACAGCAAGCACCTCCCAGTGGCCAACCATTTTGATTCCACAGACCGACATATCTGTCCAAGATGGCCAAGACCTCATGTACTGCCAAATCAAGACCATCCACAAATTGGAGGAAAACACCTTATGATTCACCTCAGCAGTCTCCAACCAGATGCCATCAACATAGACTTAATTTTTAAGCCCTTCCCTGTCTCCTTTCCTCCAGCTCTCAACCCACTTCCCTGCCTTCTCCAATTAGAGAGTTACCTTCTTAGCCCTATCACTTCTCAGTCTCTTTCTCTTCTCCCTCCCACCTGTATCCACCTCTTACCTGTTAGTTTGTGCTCCTCCCCATCCCTTTTCTACCTCCTTTTTATTCAGGAATCTACCTGTTCCTCCATATTCTTGAAGAAGGGCTTAGGGCCGAAATGCTGATTGCCTTTTCCTTTCTATGGATGCTGGGTGACCTGCTGAGTTTCTCCAGCACTGTTGTATATTGCACTAGACTCCAGCATCTGCAGATTTTCTTACTTTAAAACTTTAACATTTATTTTATTCATAGAACTTGCTATTAAAATTAGATTGCATACTGGATAATACAAGTTTCACTTTTCACTGAATGGCATTGTTAACCAAGACAGAAGGAGTTCACATAGCATCAACTAGAATCTACTTGGTGAGAGTTAGAGAGTAAAATACATCTTTTCCTCTCCTTCCAATTTCCCTTTCCCTTGAGGAAAATTTATTGTAAAACTGAATCAAATGAAGTGATAGAAAGCTGCAGTCAGTGTATAAAAGGAAGCAGAAAATACAAACCTTCCACTTTTCATTGACAGGTAATTTCTGAAGGGCAAAATATGTTAGTTCCGAGAAACCCTTGGCCCAGCATTGTCTAATGCAGCTCTGTTAAGCTGGTTTTAATTAGTCAGGCACTTTTTATGACAAGTTAAATCTGTCCAAAAGGAATAAGAATATATTTGGTTGCAAAAGAATGTTGACAGTGTCTGGAGATGGGGAGTATCACACTTCCCTGCAGTGAAACCCAAAATCTCACAGCTGCCTTCCAATCTTGAATCATATCCTTTTGAAAAATGTTGAGGTATTCTTTTAAACACCACAATTCTCTGAAGAAAGCCTTCCATCATTGCAAATTCATTTTGTGACCCATGAAAGCACTTTCAAGCTATCCTGGAGAGATAACTTAAGAGGCCATGCTTTAAGATTAATATATCAATTTTTATATGAAATCATCTAAAGCAAATAAAGAATGGGTAAAGTATGTACCTTATCAATAATATGGATGTAGCCATTCACTGCTGGGATATCAGGTGTTATAACTCTTGCTCCACAAATGAGTAAGCTCTAAAAAAGACAAATCAATGTTTCAATTATTTTTATGATGCAAACATTGTAAATTAGATCAAAATTAATTCCATTTTCCTTGTAACAGAAAAAGAAAATGAAAATATAGTCCAGATGAATTTCAACCCAAAACATCAAATTATTTCTCGACATGAAAGCTACCCGAACTACTGAGTTCCTTCCATGGTTTATTTTTTGCAAGAAAATATAAAACCTGTTGTATTTACACCAACAGTGAAAGTGCTTTAAGTTGGGAAATTTATCTGGATTCTTTACCTTAAAAGCTCAATTTATCCAACCCCATCACAAGGGTTGCTGTAATTTTGATGCCACTTACACTTGTCACAATTTGTTGTGACAGGCTCATTATGCTATCCATATCCTACGTAAGTGGGACAGAAAACACGTGAAAATAGCATGCATCTTACGATGCATGTATCTGGTGAGCTAGGGGCAAATAAACAGATGTTCAGATATAAGGGGGAGCATTATTTCAAAGTCTTGGAGTCAAGAATAATTCAACTCAGAAGGAGTAGGAACAACAAGCAGATGTTGCAGGAACTCAGCAGGTCAGACATCATCTACTCGTGTAGTGAGTCAGTCATATTCCGGTTCAAGACCCTTTGTTCAGTCTCCCTACCCATGGATGTTGCTTGGCCAGTCGAGTTCTTCCAGCATCTTTTTGTTTGCTCAGGGTTCCCTTATCTGCAGTGTTTGTGTTTCTCAGAGCAAATTACCTGAAGGATGGTTACCCACCCACATCTGTAATATTCAAGAGCAATTTCTCAAATATTTTGACTGGACAAAGGTATGCTATATAATATTAGGAAAAATGAAGTGAGCCCATTTTATTTCATCTGTACCTGTTAAATTCATATGGGATGAGACAGAATGATGTAAAAACAAAAAAACAAGAGTGAAATGGAAAGAGAAAAAGGAGCAAGAGAGACACAGAAAGAGAGAAAGGGGCAAGACAGACATGGAGGGACAGAAAGGGGAGAGAAAGGGGTGATACACTATCAATGATTCTTGTCAGACTAGAGTCACGATTAATAAGCTTTAATCACTATAAACTGCAGGCACTTCTCACATGTTGCTGGTCTGGTTCCAAGGCAGGTACTGAGGGAGGGGATTGGGCATAACCACCTTTATGAGAATTCTCAGGGGAGGAGTTACGGGTGGCCCAGCCCATACGATACATGGGTATTAGACAGCACTAGCAGTTTTCCACCACATTCACCCTTTCTTTTTAAACAGAGTCCAGCAGGGTGAATTACAGGTTCAGCCTGTCTGGTGGTCTTGTTGCGACCTTCGTAGCGCCACCTGTGGTTCAGCTGTTGGCTCCTGAGCAGTGTTTTGTGTGACAGGGTGGGTATCTGGTAGCTGAAGAGTTAATAGGGTCAGGGGAGACGGCGGGGCCCCAGGTGCCTTTGGCGGGTCAGGTACCTGATTCTGTTGCCAGTAGTCATGGGGCGGGGGGGAACTGGTTGGTTGATCATGGGGTTCCTGCACGCACCAGGTTCCAGATGGAAACAGGGTCTTTCTGACCATCCTGGTACTCAACTAAAACGTACTGGGGGGTTTGTGTGGAATGGATCTTCTCAACCAGGGGATCTGCCTTATGGCTTCTGGGGTGTCTTCAGAGCAGGAAGGGTCCTGGGGTCATCAGCCAGAATGGCAGCGTGGTTCCCGATGCCAACTTCCTGGGGAAGGAAAAGAACTTTTCATGTGGAGTAGTGTTTGCAGCAGAACAGAAGAGGGACCTGGTAGGGTGGAGCACCTCTGAGAGGACATATTGCCACTGGAAAATGGGGAGGCCTTTCGACCTGAGGGCTAGGAGGATTGCCCTCCAAATGGTGGTGTTTTCCCTTTCCACCTGTCTTTCCTTCAGGGATTGTAGCTTGTGATTCTGCTTGTGGCTATAACCTTGGCCAGCATGTACTGGGAAAACTCGTCACTCATAAAGGAGGACACCCAGTCACTATGAATATAGCAGGTGAACAGGTTGTGCAGTGCCTTGATGACTGTGGCCGTGGTCATGTCTGGGCAGGGGATGGGGAACGGGAAACATGAATACTTGTCGACGACGTTGAGAAAGTACACGTTTCGGTTGGTGGAGGGGAGGGAGCCCTTAAAGTCCATACTCAGTCATTCAAAGGGGCAGGTGGCCTTAATCAGGTGAGCTTCCTCTGGCTGGTAAAATTGTGGTTTGTATTCTGCTCAAGCCGGGGAGTTCTGGGTCAATTCCCTAATGTCCTCAGCCAAGTAGGGGAAGTAGCGAGCTCTAACAGGGTGGTAGAGTCTGGTGACCCCGGGATGGCAGAAGTTGTTGTGGAGGGCTCGGAGGCAGTCTATCTGCCTTGACGCATGTTCCCTGGGACTGGGCATCGGGAGGCTCATTGAGCTTCCAGGGCCGATATAAGATTTCATAATTGAAAGTGGATAGTTCATTTCTCCACTTCAGGATCTTGTCGATCTTGATTTTTTTTTCCCCGTTGTTTGTTACTGAACATAAAAGTGACTGCAGATTAGTCAAATAGCAAGGTGAATGGTTTGCCAGCCAAGTAGTGCCTCCAGTGGTGCACTGCTTCCACGATGACATGAACCTCCTCCTCTATGGCCAAGTGCTGGAGTTTGGGGCCCTGGAGGGTGCAGGAAAAGAATGCTATGGGCCTGTCTGCCTGGTTAAGTGTGGCAGCCAGGGCAAATTTGGATGCATCACTCTCCACCTGGAACTGGATGGATTTGTCCACAATGTGCATTGCCACCTTCGCGATGTCGTCCTTGATGTGTGTGAAGACCTCTTTGACTTATGCCTATGGGGAAAGGTGGTTGTTTTCATCAAGTGGTGGGCCTTAACTGTGTAATTAGGGACCCACTGGGTATAATAGGGGAAGAACCAAGCACCTTTTCAGGGTATTGAGCCCTGGGACAGTGGGAGTTATAGTAGGGTGGCGCATATGGTCAGGTTGGGCCCAATGATTCCATTCTCCACCATTTTGCTAAAGGCTCTGATCAGCCTTTACTAGGAATCTCCGGCAAATGTGATCAACTTGAAGGGGGGTGGCACCTTCGCATCAGTTCCTCTAAGTAGACTGCAGCAGAAACAACTTTGCAGCCACAGTTTTGCCCCAGATCGCACAGGACCTGCATATACTGGTCCACTGGTTCACCAGGTGCTTGTCTGCGACGGCACAGAAGATACCTGGCATAGATGACATATGTCAGTGTTTGGTACTGTTTCTGCAGGAGCTCCATAGCAGCCGTGTAAGTACTGCAGTCTCTGATTGTTTGAAAAATGTGTTGCCCGACCTGTGTGAAGAGCAGATTCCATTTATCTTCTTTGCTCTGCACGTTGTTTCATCTCATGAAGGTTTGAGGCAGTACAGCCACTGGTCAAATTTTATGGAGGCCTCCGGAGCTTTAGGGTCGGTTTCCAGTTTATCCGCCTGTATTGCGTTATCCATGGCAGGTTTTAATCACCATAAACTGCAAGCACGTCTCATATGTTGCTGGCCTGGTTCCAAGGCAGGTACTGAGGGAGGGGTTTGGGTGTAACCACCTTTATGGGAATTCTGAGGGGAGGAGTTACAAGTGCAGAGGTGGCCCAGCCCATACAATACATTTGTATTAGACAGCAATAGCAGTTACACAGTGGTTCCACCATAAGGGGGTGAGAAAGGGGGAGAGAAAGAGAGAGGCAGAGGCAGAGAAAGAGTGAGAGAGAGAGAGAAAGAGAGAGAGAGAGAGAGAGAGAGAGAGAATGACAGTTATTCACTTGGCCTTTTAACCCAGTGGGTATGCTGGAGTACTTCCTCATGCATACTGCTCTTTTTGCTCTCTGATCAATGCCATTAATTCATGCCAGCTGAGTGGCCCCGAAGAAATTCCCCTTAACCGAAGGTTGATACACAGTATATGCAGCTCAAGCATAATTTTCATTGTCATCACATGAAAGATTTGCAGAACTGTTAAAAAGGGCCAAGACTGTTCTAGGCTGTGTGCCACTAAATTGTCCTTACAACCTTTGAAGGTTCAGCTCATCACTCAATTTAAAGGTGGATCTTCTTCTTCAAAAGTGGCCAGGCTGGAATTCTGCTTGGATCAGTTTTCACCAGGGGAGCAGGATCCATGGAAATTCAGATGTTTTATGTTTTAAGAACAACAAAAGGGGGAAATTAATCCTCAACACTTCTTTACTCCAAACATTTCTAATAATAGTGATGATGAGTTATAGCTTCTTATTCATCAAATGAAAGTCCTGCAGTTGATGAACATTATACATATATAGAACATTATAGCACAGTACAGGACCTTTGGCCCATGATGTTGTGCTGACTTATATAATCCTACTATTCAATCTAAACGTTCCCTACTTCACACACATAACCCTCTATTTTTCTTGCATCCATGCTTTTGAATGTCCCTATTGAACCAGTTCCCATCACCACACCTGTCAATGTACTCCAGGCACCCACTATTCTGGGCAAAAATAAATATACCTCTGATGTCTCCCCTGGACTTCCTTCCCCTCACCTTAAAGAATGTCCTCTGGTATTTGCTACTGTTGCCCTAGGAAAAAGGTGTTGGTTGTCCACCCTATCCACACCTCATAATCTTGTAAATCTCTATTAAGTCTCTCCTCCTTCTTCACTCCATAGAGGAAAGCCCTAACTCTGTTAACATTGCCTCATAAGACATGTTCTCCAATTCAGGCATCATCCTGGTAAATCTCCTCTACACCCTCTCCAAAACTACCACTATCCTACCAGTAATGAAATGACCAGAACTGAACACTAAGTGTGTGAATAGTGATTAATTAGGGCTTCTGACATAAGAGCGAAAAAAATCTCAAGGAGCTTGTTTCAACCTGGATGTTTTCATCAAGGCAATGAAAGTACTTACTTATTTCTATGAAACAAATCCTGCAACATTTACCGAAATATTGTAACCTGCACATCTTTCAAATACTCTAAATAAGCTACCAGGATTGATATAAACGCTTAAGTAGAAACTAGTGATCAAAATGGACACAGTCACAATGGCACAGTCATCTCAGTCAGTGGAATTTTCCCATTCAGAGAACATTATTCTGAGCAGATTCAAAGTTCTATCACATTTACAGAGCAATTTGCTGGGCACCCATATAACTGACAAGTCCTCTTTCATCAGAACATATCAAAATTAAAATGTCTGGAACAGTTTACTTTTAGTAGACACTGTACAACACTGCAGAAAATTGCCTTGCTATAATTTATTACAGTAAAACCCCTGGTATCCAGCACCTATGGGGATTGGTAGATGCTAGATAAGTGTATTTTCCGGTTGCTTGAGACTTACTGTTACAATGCCTAACTAATACACCTGCATTAAGAACAAACAGTTTAAAAGACAAAAATGCTCTGCTGTACCCTTACACTGAACAAATTTCACTTGCATGAATATATAAACCTTAAAGCATTTTACTTTATTTTGTCATATTCTATGAAAACATTTATTCGTTACTGAATCTGCTGGTTCCTCCCCCTCCACAGAGCCACCTGAAGGATGACTAATTTCTTCTTTCTTTGGCTTGGCTTCGTGGAGTAAGATTTATGGAGGGGTAAATGTCCACGTCAGCTGCAGGCCCGTTTGTGGCTGACAAGTCCGATGCGGGACAGGCAGACACGGTTGCAGCGGTTGCAAGGGAAAATTTGTGGGTTGGGGTTGGGTGTTGGGTTTTTCCTCCTTTGTCTTTTGTCAGTGAGGTGGGCTCTGCGCTCTTCTTCAAAGGAGGTTGCTGCCCGCCGAACTGTGAGGCGCCAAGATGCATGGTTTGAGGCGATATCAGCCCACTGGCGATGGTCAATGTGGCAGGCACCAAGAGCTTTCTTTAGGCAGTCCTTGTACCTCTTCTTTGGTGCACCTCTGTCTCGGTGGCCAATGGAGAGCTCGCCATATAACACGATCTTGGGAAGGCAATGGTCCTCCATTCTGGAGAAGTGACCTACCCAGCGCAGTTTGATCTTCAGCAGCATGGATTCAATGACTAATAACATTATAGATAATTAACCTCCTCTCCCCCAAGTTTACAGTTAAAACCTCTGACCAGGGTGCCCCTTACTAAGCAGGTATCAGGTGACACTTTAAGAGAGTCACCCCAATGGCTAGCGGCACCATCCTGGGCAACGCCACTGCTGTTTCACACAACTTTATTCAAACAGCTGCTATGATCAAAGCATGACCAAGGCACTTGCTGGCTGAATATTTGCTCCCATCTTCACCGAAGGTTTATGTGTTACTTCATAAAATATTTACTTTTACAATTTTAAAGTTAGTTCTTCATCTATTATTTTAATCTTATTTATTTTCTTTGTTTTTTTGCTCACTGCTTGAGGCTGCGGGTTGCTTGAATGCTGGGTACCAGGGGTTTAAATGTATTTAGGATTACTTGCAACATTATGGACGGTAGGAGATAGAGGATGGCTCATGCCAAAAACAAGGAAGTACCACAGGAAAGATCCCTGGCAAATACAATTTCAAGGGAGCAAAAAGTGCTTGGAAAGTTACATGAAGAGAAAGGTAAAATTAGCATTTGCTGTATTTACAAGAATTTTTAAAAAATGGCAGCATTGTAATGTCAGCACTGCCACTGATGCAGACTGGGAAAGCGAGAAGCGAAGATACAGCGCCGCTCCGCAGGGTTCTACTGTAAAGACTCTAAGAGGTCTGTTAGAGGTCTGTTAAAATCCTGCATCCACAGAGGTCTGTGTTCAAGTTGCTGGCATCTATGTTGGCAGCAGACACCTGGTGAGCAGCGGATTGGCACAGGGGCACCTGGAATGGGGAGAACACCCCTTGTTAAGAAGGAGAAGCCTACAGGGATAGCGACCATGGAGCAGACCGGTGAGGGGCTCAGTGGCTGATGGGCCCACACAGGTTGAAGGCTGTTGGGATTGGGAACTTGCGGTCAAAGGACTCACACAGGCTGTGGGCTGTTGAGAAGCCAGATTCATGGGAACCAGGTATCAGGACCAGGATTCAAGAGAGTGCTGAGGCCCAGAAGGACTCCTGAAGGGCCTTGGGCCTGAAGGGCCTGATCGTATCGAAGGCTTGGTTATGGAGCTCAGGCTGCCAGTGGTTTGAACAGGAGTCTGAACATGCAAAAGCACTGGAGGCAAATCCAAACACTCAGTCTCTCTGAAAGGGCTCTCTTTTGCTTCTCTTTCCCTTATTGTTAGGGGTGCTGGGCAATGCTCATGGAAAATTTTATTTGCTATTCAGCAGACATCAGTTGAAGTATATCATGTATATTACATTTTTAAATATTATTACATGCCAATAAAAAGAACTTTGAACTTTATTTGGTACAAAATTCTAAATCATGTTATCCTAGTCCTCTTAAATTTTACACCTAAAATTTACATGCTGTTGATAACGTTTCTCTTATGTATAAAAGTTAACTAATATAGCAAAAGCATTGTTCCCATGATAACAACTGCTTGCACAGAGTAAACTTAGGGATCTGTTATTACAAATGACAATGAAGCTGTAACTATGTTCACTAAAATGAATCCCAAAACTTTTAAAAGTCACTGATACTTTGGACTACTGATCTTTCAATTTAGCTATGGGGACTGATACAAAGACATGAATGAATACAAATTGGTGATCAAAATGTACCTAGCCACAAATAATCACAGTTATGCCAGCCAATAGAATCATCCTGTTTAGTGAACATTATCCTGATCATATTCTAAGTTCTATCACAATTAACAGTCCATAAACTCAGAAAATTGTTACTCTTGGTTTAAAATGATCGATGCATATCAGAGAGCTGGGGAGGGCTTGGGGATTGAGGCGATGTTGCAGATGGATGAGCAAAGATCATCTACTCACCCCATTCTCATTCTTTATTGGTAATCTGATAAATATGTTCATCGTTGATAAGTTATGTCCTTCAAACTCTCGCAAGTCATCCACTGTATGTCCACCCATTATAAAATGTGACCTAAAAGGTAACAAGTGCGAGAATTACAGCAGTTGCAATTTTCTTGTGTGGTTTCTTTCAGCCCTCTGAGACATAACTGAAAATAACTGTGTTCCCACTGAAGACACCAACAAAAATATTTCAAAGTAATGAGCATTAAAATAAAAACTCATGTTTTTAACAAAAATAGAATGGGCCTTATGCTTTTTCTGGTTTGTGTGTTTATTGCATTTATTTTTTTTCAGTTCAGAATAGAAATGTTTTGTCAATACTTAAATGCTGAAATATTGACTTTGCTAATGTATGAATACACATAGCTCGTTGTTTCTTTAGATTCACATTTACATGGCTTTACCTGACAGTATTATTGTTAGAGATAACCTGTTGAGTGCTCACAGAAGAACACTTCTAACTTTATATTCCTAATGTGACAAACTCAAACTTACTGTAACTGATCATTTTACATTTCATTAAACATTGGGGGGGTGTGGCAAGATGACATAAGGATCAGATGTGCCTTCCAGTCCTCTCCTGACTCTATCTTATTGTTTTGTCTAGAAATGCCCGTTAAAATTCTTTAAAAGTTTAGATAATTTCAGTGCTGTTAATTTAACTTATGATGGTACAATTGGTGGAAAATAGCAAAAAAAAACGACAACAGATCATCAAAAAACTACATTTTCCAAAAGTTCAAATTTTGGAGCCTACCTACAGGAAAGACACCGGGACTCAGCGTGAAATGGATCCCAGGAGAGAGGTACAGTGTTCGGATGTAGAGCTCTATGTTACATCGGTAGAGCCCCCTAAAGAGGGCGCCAAACAGCCTTTAGAACAAAGAGTTACTCAAAGGCATTTGTCAACTGTAGAGATGGCGCTGCAAACTGCATCTCTTGAGATACAAGAACCTATACAACTTGATGTACTGGGAGAATTTAATACATTATAGACTGGGGAAAACCCCGGCCAGCGTCCTCCAGTCATTGCTGGAGAGGCTGTGGCTGGGGTTTCCACACGCAGTCAAACTACAAGGAAGACAACCAGAATGAAGGAAGGAATAGAAGATCCTTTGGTTATGCAGAAGAAGCAGGAATCTGTTGAGCCAAAATCTCTTCCAATTGAAAAGATTTTTGTGAATCTTGAATCTAAATTATCTTATACAATGCAGGGATTATCCAAGATTATGACTGAACTTGGTACTAGGTTTAATACTTTGGTGAAAATACATTCTCAACAGATGGCTGAGTTTGGAGCTTTTAAGCTTGAAGTGAGAGATAAATTTAATTCATGTGAAGAAGATATAGACGAAATACGGGATCAAGTTTTTGATGTGACCAAAATGGTCAAAGACTTACAAACTCAAAATAAAAATTTGGTGAAAAAGATTGATTATTTGGAAAACCAATCCAGACAGAACAATATAAAGATTATTGGTTTGCCGGAAGGTATGGAGGGACTAGACCCAAGAAAATTTTTTACTGAATAGATTCCGCAGGTGCTGGGTCAAGAACATTTCCCGGAAGGTATAATACTGGAATGTGCTCACAGAGCCTTGGGTAGAAGACCTATTTCAGGTCAAAGTCCAAGACCTGTTTTGATTCGTTGCTTGAATTATTATGACAGAGAAATAATTTTACGAGTGGCTATTAGAAATGCACAACAGAGAAAATCACCCTTGATGATTCAAAATAATCGAGTTTTCTTCTATGCAGATTTGAGTCAAGAAGTTATGTTCCAACGACGGGAATTCAATCCTGCTAAAGAGTTGTTGTGGAAGAAAGGTTACAAGGCAACCTTTAGATATCCAGCTGTTTTGAAGGTTTTTCAAGATGGTTGCCAACCAAAGTTCTTTGATTCTCTAAAGGAAGCTATAGCATTTGCTCAAGAGCTGCCAATTACTCAGTTTCAACAGAGACATAGTCCGCTGCGATCTCTAAGGAGACAAGAGATGGAAGAAAAGAGCCGTGCTCCAAGAAGGAATGGTTGTAATGGTTGTAATCAGTTGGAGCTGATTAAAAGAAGAGTTGTCCTTTTTTTTTCTAATGTTTTTTTTTAAAAAAAAGGGATATTAAATAATGATGATGTTAGTTTAAGATGAAGTGAGAGTTGGGGGAGAGAACTGGATAGGCACTATTTCCTGAAAGTCATCTGCTACGTGTGAGTTATCTCACACCCAATTTTTTTTGGGCGTTACCGCATTGCGCGGTTTAGACGGGAGGGGGTATTTTTAACCTCCTGCCCATTTTTTTTCCTTTTTTTTGTATTATTAGATTAAAGAGTGAAGGGGTTTTTTTTTGTCTAAATATAAAAAAAGCATAAGTATTTGATTGTTTAAAAAACTAAAAATTTATGTGGTTTTTTTTGTAAAGTTTATTCAGTAGATAAGGAATATCTGAAATTTAAATGTGAATGGGATGGATAAGTTTTTTTTATATTTTTTCTTTAACTTTAAGGTGAAAGGAGTGGTAATTCTGGTGTATATTATTTTGCTATTTTAGTTATAGAACAAAGGGAATAATGGTGAAAGTTATAAATTGAATTGTACAATTCTTAATGAGGCTTGAATTTTGTTTGTGGTTTATGCTCCATTTGTTGAAGATATAGATTTCATTGTAGATGTGTTTTTATTATTTGGATATCTGAATTTTAACGTAATGATTGGGGATATTTAAATGTGGTATTGGAGCTTTTATTGGATAACTATTCAAGGGTAAAAGGGAAAAATGGTGGAAGAGTACTAAAATTGAATTGTACAATGCTTAATGAGGTTTGAATTTTGTTTTAAGATGGTGGTTTATGTGACTAATATGATGATAGATGTGAAGTTAGTTGATATTTGGTAAAGGTTTATCTCTATAGAGAAAGTTTTTTTTTCATCTTTTTTTTCATGCTACAATTTTTTTTAAGAATTGATTATTGTTTAAGAATTTTTGATAATGTTACTAACTTTACTAATTTTTTATATTAAGTTTGAGTTAAATATATGTTTCATCTTAACTCCGTTTGTTAAATATATGCATTTAAGTTTGATTTAAATATGTTTTTTAAGTCTGATATCTTAGTATTAATTACTTTTCTTTTTGTTAGTATTTTAATTGGTTATGTTTTTGTTTTTTTTTGTAAGTGGGTTTTTTTCTCACATATATTATTAATTTTATTAATTCTTCACTCTTTATTTTGGGGGAAAGTGGGGGGTTGGACTAATTTGAGTTGGGTTATTAATGTGTAATAATTATTGGGGAGAGAATAGTTTATTTAGATTACTGATACTGTATTGTAATTTTATTATTTTATTCTTAATTTTTTTATGTAATCCTATATGTTATTCATGTTATAAAATCTTAAATAAAGTTTAAAAAAAAGGATGCAAATTCTTAGTCAGAAGAAAAGTTTCATTATATACACATAAGAAATTATAAACCAATGGTTTAAATTAAACTCTCTGATGATTTATTCCAAACATTTTATTCATTAAATCCAAAAGTTTCGACAACAAATCCTCAATAGTTTTGCAGGGAGTATTTGACTTTGTGAATGATCTGTGAAGATTAGAGAGTTGCATCAGGACTATAACCACTTCTTAACTTGGGTCAATTATATGGTTGCATGAACAGGTCGATTTCTTTTAGAACAGCAATACTATTGTTTAAAATATTTCTTTACTCTCTGGAATAGTCATTTGGCACAAGATACTATACATTAAAAAGTTCAGTCTATTTCAATCCTCATTAGTTTGAGAAATGACAACTTGTGACTGACTGAATCATTTTTTAATAATTCCAGTTGCTGTAACTCATGATTCAAGATTCAAGTTATTGTCATAGTAATAAAACAGTGTCATATTACATGAAATTCCTTTTTGCCTGCTGCAAGGCAGACAGATTCACCACAAGCAGAAATTTCCCAAGCGCTTCTTACATTTCCTACAGTCAGATTTATAGTCAGACTTGCAGTCAGAGAAAGAAAAGTAAAAGAGAGTCCTCCCAGAGTCACTGAGTGTCTGTAGATTCACCTCCAGCACTTCCGCATCCCCTCCAGCCACTCAGAGACCTGTCCAAACCATTGGCAACCCGAGCTCCAGATCCGAGCCTCCAACATGGTCAGGCACCCTTCAGCATCCTAGGCACCCCTCACATCCCAATTGCGATAACTGATTTTCCTCTGGCCAGTTCGAGCCAGTCTCCAGCAGTCCGCAACCTGGCGCAAGTCTCCCTAGAGCAGTCTCCAGCAGCCTGCAGCTTCTGTGGGTTCCTCGCCTCGAGTCACCAGCAGCCCACCGCAGAGCCTTCTCACTGGTCATCTCTTCCATTTCTCCTTCTCAGACGGGGGCTAGGGAGGGTGATCTTCCCATTTTCTGGTGCCTTGCTCCAGTCCTCTGCTTCTCCAGAGTTTGTAGCTCCTTGTGGCTGCTGCCGATTAATAGGTGCCGCCATCTTGGGCTCAGAACCCGCGGTCGTGGGATCTCAAATAAAACCACCGTCAGCTCCCTCAACAGGCCGTTCCAAGCCCGTGCAGAGCCGAAGGCAGCCGACTGGGCAGCTGGACCCCATGGGAGCACTGTATCTCCATTCCTTCGCTCCCCACAGGTCTCCACTATCTTTACTGTCTGGTAAATGAAGTTTTGAATTGGCATCTTTTGCAAGAATGGACAGCAAGGCAAGTTACTTGCAAGTTTTGTTTGAGTTAACAATTTTATTGCCACTTTTATTCAACCAGTAACATTTATTGTATATCCAATCTAAGTACCTGAGCCACAATCAGGTGATTTTCTAAATTTGTTTTTTATTCCCAATGTACTTGGTTTGAAGTAAAACACAAGAGTCTGCAGACGCTGTGATTGAAGTAAAAACACAATGCTGGAGAAAAAGCAACATGGTTTTTGTACTTGGTTTGAAGTTTTTTTTCTGGTTTCAAAGCCAACATTAAAATCAAGCGTATCATTCTCATTTCTATGTGATATGAACACCTTTGTCAAGGTGATGTTCAGACCGTAGACTTCCATAACCTCAAGTCCAGTCGAACACAATTGGCCGGCGCCTATTGCATCCCACCAACCATCAACAAAATCGAGCCGTTGGCACAAACTAGTTTCTAATAATTGAAGTGTGTGATAGTACAGACCTATCACCAATGTATATAGTTACAGTATCTAGAGTGTAATGACTGTGCTTACAGCGATTGGCTGAGAGCTTAGCCACGCCTACTGTCAGGGCCTTAAAGGGTTGTGTCCCTAGCCAGGTCGGATCATTCCGGACTGGTCGGCCACCTGTGAAGAGTTCCTGTCTTTTGCTAATAAAAGCCTTGGTTTGGATCAACAAGTCTTTGGTTCTGTCAATGAGCTCTACAAAGTGTGCCTCAGAATAGCTGTCATTCATCCTGCAGAAGTCATAGAAGACCCCGATCTCACCAACAGTTGCTTTGCATCTTCTGCACATAACTCATGACCTGGTTCATGACTTCTGTCCATACAAGTAAATGAGTACCGATGGCACTTGGTGATTTAGTTGGAGATATGGATGCAACAGGTCTGCTGTGTCTTGTATGAACTGCACTCAAAGGAGTCACATGTTGAATGCAAATTGATGTGAGAAGTTAAAATGAATGTTGAATAAGAGGTGAGTGATCCTGGCCAAAGATATCTCTCCATCCACAAAATTCAAGTTACAAATTTTTGCAACGAGGCAATTTCTTTTTCACAGAACACTTAAATTTATAAAGTTTTTTTAACCTTAAAATTATCTTTAAATTATGCAGATTTTAGCAATAATTAGCATTTGAAATCTCAGGACCAGCTATATTAACCAAAATATCTATCCACTAAGCCCAAAGCTGCGCTGAAGAGAGTGCAGCTGTCTACTCAAACAAACTAATTTAGATGGCAATGTTGAAATTAGCGACAAGTATCCACTGAAATAAACCATTGATATGGTTGACTTTTGATGCATTTCTTTATTGGGGTAGACCTGCATTGGTTGTTACAGAATGTTATCCTGGAAGCATCATCTAATATTAAGGGCAGAGGTGTTACAGTGGAAAGAATGGAAAAAGAGTTAAGCAAGCAGCGAGAAGATTGGAATAAATGGAATGTGCCGCTGCATTTGAAGATGATCCAGGAGAAAGATTATTATGGTGAGACTTGAAGGAACATGAAGCGATAATGGGTCTTCAGGTGCCCAAATGTTTCAAGGAGCCAGTGCTTATTCGAACATCTCAAAAAGTGTGCAAACATTCGCAATCCTCAGGGAGAGACAGCAGGACCAGATGCTGTGAAAGATTTTGGAAAGGAGCCAAAATGAACAATCAAAGGAAAATGAAGATGGAGATATTTTTGGGAAGAGGACGTCCTCACTTTAGATGAGAAAACTTCACGGCAGCCAAAGTTTCCCAAGGTGATTGGAAGGTGAAGCCTTGTTCAAGTGATCAGATAGAGATTCTGAGGGCTCCAGAGGGACACGGAAAGAGCAACCTCCCAATGACGTGGTGCAGTCTTCATGATAAATTCTGCTCCTAAAAGATTAATTGAAAAATGCTGAGCAAGGAATAACTGTGCCACTTGATATCTAGTCACTACTGAGGATGTCTCAACATCCCAGTCAATGTTTTTGCCTTCCCTCCCCTCCGATCCACCAAATTTATTGCTGCACCTGTGGACCAGGATACCATTGCTATATTCAGAGTTAACAACCTGCAACTCATACACTATATTATTTCAGAGTCGAGTGGCAATGGCAAATGTATCATTATGGAAATCTGGAGGAGTTACAACATTAAGATGGCCCCAGAAAACATCTGAGCCTCCTCTCAGGCTGATTTTTCTCACACAATAATAAACCGTGCAAAGAAGTAACTATGACAAGAGTGTGCATACACCTTGCAAGGGTTTATGAACCTGAAAAATCTCCACAAATTGACATGGTCAATTTGGAAAAATGAGGCTGGGCTTGATGAAGTCAACTGGAGGACAAGAAAGTATTGCTGGAATGTCATGCAGAAGAGTTCATCTGTTAGAGCTTGAACAACAAGGATCATGGGAGGAGTAAATGGCCACCAACATAGCATCAGCACGACCAAAACAAGTTTGCTGTGCAAAGCCTTCGGGAAGTGATCTGCCATGTATAAAGATGATGATCCCAAAAAAAGGTGCAATATTAAATGTGGTAGCAATATTTTGCTCAAAGGAGCTTCATCAGTTGAAGAGGTGTCAGATGCCTATTGAGACTTTAATTAAGCCTCATTCATCAGCTTCCCAGGAACAGCTGATTCCAATGTCTCAAGTTCATCCAGCTCAAATTCACCAATGTCACCATCATCTGAATACTCATGATAACTCTACCTCTCACCTCCCTTGCAGCCATCAGCAAGATTAGACCACTCTGCCCCTGGCGACTACTTCCACCATTCAATAAGAATGCAACCTCAATGCTGCATTCCCACCAGCAGCTGTAACCTTTCGTCTTCTTCCTTATTAAAAATATTCCTCAATGACTCTGCTTCAATAGCCTTTATCAAAAGATTCACAGCCGTCTGAGATAAATACTATAATTTCATTTCAGTGGGTTGTTAAGAAGGCCTATGGGATGCTGGGCTTCATTAATAGGGGGATTGAGTTCAGGAGTAGAGAGGTCACGTTGCAACTCTACAAATCTTTGATAAGACCACATTTAGAGCACTGTGTTCAGTTCTGGTCACCTCATCATGGGAAGGATGTGGAGAGGGTGCAGAGCTTTACCAGGATGTTACCTGGATTGAAGTCCCAGAGTTGGGACTTTGCTCTTAAGAGCATAGAAGGATAAAAGGACACTTAATAGAGGTCTACAAGATTATGAGATGCATAGATAGGGTGGACAGCTGGCCAGTTTCCCAGGGCAGGAATAGCAAACACCAAAGGACATAGCAACAAAATGAAGGGAGGGAAGTTTAGGGGAGACATCAGGGGTGTTTTTTTATGCAAAGAGATGTGAGTGCCTGGAATGTCTTGCCAGGGATGGTGGTGGAGGCTGAAATATTAGGGGTATTTAACAGACTCTTAGGCACATGGGTGGAGGAAAAGTGGAAGGTTACAGGATAGGATTGTTTAGTACATTTTTTTAAGGAACATGTGAGACAGCATTACATCGAGGGTCAAAGGGCCTGTAGTGGTCTACGATTGTAGGTTAATTGGGTGTAATTGGGCAGCATGGGCTTGTGGTTCAAAATGGTCTGTTACCGTGCTGTATGTCTAAATGTAATTTTTAAAATTAAAATTTAAAAAATATACATATTTACCAAAAGACAGTGACCACCCCCCACCTCCCAAATTCTAGGTTTTCCACTAAGGGGTGTGACCACCTTATCAGAGCCCATAGCATTTTATTTGGTTCGAGTACTGATAGGGTACATTATGCACTTTATAATTTCATTATCTCTGTCTCAGATTCAATTGTTAATCAAGTACAGTAATAATTTATTTCTTCAGAAATGTGTGTGTTGGATTATTGACTCTAGATCACAAACAGAACCAATGGGAAATGATTTTATGATTTACAACTTAACTAAATGATTTCCTAAAACTTAATCCTTTCAGAGGTCAAATGTTTTACACACAAAATGGCGAATGTAAGCCTTTTCACCATCACTTAAAATCAGAAAAACATCACAATTGAACAGAAACAAATAAACAAATTGTTTCTCTAAAACATGTAGTACCATTGCATGTAAATTGAATTTGCTAAAATATCACTGGATCGTGTCATTTTGCAACCCTTAAAATAAAATCTCTAAATTGCACTTAAAGTTCTTTGAAAACACACTATTATATATCCTACTTTGAAACATGATTAGTCTCTTGCTGAATGTTGGCTACATGTCTGTATGCTGCAAGTTTTTTACTGCATGAAAATCTTGCAATTGTTGCATTATTGTCCAACAGGAAGATCTTCAAAACTTGAAGAATTCTCACCACATCCCCAAGATCAACTACATAAACTACTGTCATGAAGAGGAGGGAAAACTTGTAAGGCACAGAATATGGCAAACTTTAAATCAGCCATTCTCAACCTCCTTTTGGCTATGACAACATTCGGACTTTGTTCAAAGTTTATGGACCCCCATCCCTGTGAAGCAGACAAATTTAGTTGGTTTCTTCTAAACTTCTCTCCTACTGACTACATTAAAAAAATTAAAAATATTTTATGATTTCAATCCATGGTTCCCCTTAAATGGGCTGTGACCCCCAGGTTGGGTGCTGTAGGTCCCACATTGGGAATGGCTGCTTTAAAGCATGTGGGATGTCCCCATTTTTGTCAAGTTGCCCCATATCCCCACATGCTATGCAATCAAAAGGTTGGAATCGTGATGTCACAAAGAATAATGTGTTTGCAATTACCTCTGTCACTGCAGGGTGAAGCTGGCAGATCTGTGCACAATTTATCAATGTCAGAATAAAAAACATTTAATTCTTCAGTTTTAGCCCAGTTTTGTGGATTTTGTTAAGCAGTCATTCTCTCAACGTGGGAGATCCAGTTATGATCAATAGGGGGTGAAAGATTCAGAACACGTCATTTTAATTTATGTACATCTGATAACAATTATATGAAGTGACCATTCCAATTTTGCAGCAGTTATAATAACACATCGAAATAACATACTCAGGATAAAATGTGCTTTGCTAGCTTAACCTATAAAAAATGGGTGGTTAATAATCTTACTTCCAGGCACATGTTGTACTTTCAAGAATTTATTGTACTTAATTTATTTTTCTTTTGTTTACTTCCTCCAATGGATTCGTATGTAATAAGATGTGTTGCTTGAAACTAAACCGTCGATCAAATGTTCTTATTTCCTGGTCTGTGTTAATTTATCTGATCTTGAGTAAGATGCCAATTCGGATATTTAGAATACCTTGAACCTGATCTGTATTGATCAATCACTCATTGGATGAACTGGGTAAGCTGTTAATTAAAAAAAAAATGTAGAGATATGGTAACAGGTCCTTACACCCACGTCACCCAATGACACCCATGTAATCAATTAACTTACTAACCCCACATGTCTTTGGAATGTGGGAAGAAACAACTGGAGCACCCAGAGGAACCCCATATGGACACAGGGAGATTGTACAAATTCCTTTCAGATAACATCTGATTCAAACCCAGGTCCTAACACTGTAATAGTGTTGCGCTAATCCTTATGCAAGAAAAATCAAACAATGGAATTTTCAAAACTAAATTGTGTGGGTTTTTTTTTGCAAAGGTGTCTTACTTTATTATCATTGGTAGATTCTCTGGTTGTTCCCAAGATTCTATTACAGCCTTATCCACATTGTCTATAGCTGCTTCTGAAGGCACGAGAACAGTCACATTCGCTCCTTTTGGGATTTCCACTCTTTCCACAGATTTCTGTTTCAGAAAGAAAATGAGAAATGACTCAGTTTACATTATCTAATCCACAAAATTTATTCCAAAAGCAAAGGTCAATTCCTATTCACTTTCTTCTCACCTTCTTATGCAGGGTTCCAAGAGCTTTCCCACAAATGAGCCCTAGTTCCTTATGAACTAAAATATATTTTTACCCAATGTCACCCAATGGTGAAAGCTTTATGCTGTATTTAATGTATAAGATAAGCCATTTGCTTTCTTGCATCTTCTTGGGAAAATGTGTAGAGAAAAAAAAAATCAGGATTTGGTTCAGGTCAAAAGCTGCAGAGTTTATTTATTACAATATTAGGCATGACCTTCAACTAACTGAGAATTACTAAGACTACAGCAACCTTTAATAATTCTCTCACAAATAGTAGATCTGGACACCATAATTTTAATCACTATAAATAGTGTCAAGTATTCAAATATGCACACACTTTAACAGATAAGTGTGATAAGGTATGTTAAAGAGTTTTAGTGTTGGAAGGTGGTGGGGGTGGCTGCAGGTTTGGCTTAACCATCCACTGTCATTAAAACTTAGGGTTACTGGATTTTGGGGGCTGGGATCCATCCAGCATATCTTCAGTTCTCTGATGGTCACATGATCCATGTTAACAATCAGAACATCAGAGAATTATCAGACGGGGCCATTCAGTCTATCTGAATACAAGCTCCTAGTAGAGCAATCTATTTGGTTCCATTCTTCCTCTCTTCTTCCCATAATCTGACAAATACCACTCTCTCAATGCCCATTCAATTACTTTTCAAAAGACATAATTGACTCCCTTTCTTCCATTGTCATGAGTTTTGGATTTTAACTAACTGAATTTAAAAAATTCTTCCCCACAGCTCTTTTACACTTTACACCCCAAATTTTAAAACTCCACCATAATCCAATAACAGGAACAACTTTAATTATTTTTATTTTGGCTAAACCAACCACAGTAATTTATTTTACTAATCTCTATCTTAGTTTTAGCAGTGAAATCTCTAATTCTCTGAACTATCCCTTCAAATATTTACTGTACCCTTTCAAGGGCATTCACATCCCTTCCAATGTTAGGAGTAGAATGGAGGACAGTGCTCAGCTTGTGTTGAACCAATGCTCGAAAAAGGTTGAACATAACATCCCTGATTTTTTTTTGTATTCTATTTATGAATCCCTGGATGACTAATCTTTCTCTGGACATACCCTGTCACATTTATGCACTCAGATCCTAGTTTTCTTGTACGTCCTCAAGATTTGTGCCAATTAGTCAAAATTGTCTCTCATTCTTCCTGAAAAGGTGTATAATTTCTAATTCACTGTATTATGTCAACCTGGAAATTGGAAGATAATTTGAAAATACAACTATGGTATATAGAAATTAATAAATGTATTCCATTAGAAAAAATAACATATAGTTTAAGAAATAATATTGAAATATTCGAACAAGTATGGGAGCCTTACATTAAATACAATAGCGAAAACCTACCGGGGACAAACATTACCTAAGTTGATGGAAGGAGAAGGAAAGAAAAGAATGGACTCAGTAGAATTTCTGGTGTATTTTTGTTGAATGACAACATTGTCTGACTGGCTTAATGCAACCTAGATTGTATACCTAAAATGGATGAGGGGGGGGGGGTGGGGGGGTGGCTTGGGAGGAGGGAGGGGGGGGGGAGAAAAAGTCACTGTATATGTGTGAAAAAGAAAAAGTGTATATCATGGCTAATGTGATTTATGGTGTGAAAAATAAAAAAATTTTAAAAAAAGGTGTATAATTTCATCTCTCAGTATTAAGCATTTTTTGCCAATTGAATTGCTGGCTATCCATGCAAATCAATCTATTACAATTATTCCTCAACAGTCTATCAGGATAAATAAAAACCATTGTCCTCCAATGAAAGTCATGCTATCAGGGATCAAAGGGAAGAACTAAATGATCATCCTGTAATCTGGCTGATTCAAAGGACTGATAATTATGGAGGATTAAAGGAAATGCAATGGGTTCTGCAATTGTCCAACATAAACCAGTTTTCCTCCTGTCTACATAAGCTTGATGGGCTCAACAGAGAAACACAATATGTAAACAAGATGATTATAAACATATTAATACACCATCATCATCTTGACTTGGATACTTGTCAACTTTATATTTTTTGGATTGTTATGTGATGAAACAACCTATTCATCATGTCTTAAAGTAAGAAATTATGTTTGTTGTCTTGTGTTATGATAAATTCAGTAGAAATGATCATTCTGCTCCTTTAGCATCTAGTTTGCATTCATAGGGGAGTAAAATTCAACTGAGACGGGGTAGAGAATAAGCAGCAGTGAGTGACCATCACCGAGGCTGAGGTGTACAACTCTCCTCTGGCTGGCTCAGGGAAGATTGACAAAAGTTGAGGAATGAATGCATGAGAGAAGTTTGCAAATTGGGACCTCCAAGCATCTCACAGTAAGATTCAGATTTATTGTCTGAGTACACACATGATATCACATTCAACACTAAGATTTTTTTCCCTTCGGGCAAGGTAGAATTACAACTCATTGGTAGTACAAGGAAAACTGACTCAACATAGAGATGTAAACAAATAAAGAAATGTAAATAAACTGACTGCAATGCAGAGAGAGGGAAAAAACAAATAATCAAATACAAAAGTAAGAATCCCTAAATGAGTCTCTGATTGAGTTTGTTGTTGAGGAGTCTAATGGTGGAGGGGTAGTAGCTGTTCCAGAACTTGGTGGTGTGAATCTTGTGGCACCTATGCCTCTTTCCTGATGGTAGATGTAAGAACAGTGTGGGCTGGGTAATGTGGATCCTTGAAAATTGCTGCTGTTCTCTGACTCCAGTGCTTTCTACACATGTTCTTGATGATGGGGAGGCTTTTGCCTGTGATGTCCTGGGCTGTGTCCACTACCTTTTTCAGGGTTTTCCACTCAGGGGTATTGGTATCCTCACACCAGACTGTGATGCGGCTGGTCAGCACTCTTTCCACCACACCTCTTAGAAATTTTCCAGGGTTTCTGGTGACATACCAAACTTCCTCAAACTCCTGAGGAAGTAGAGGCATGGATCTGTTTTCTTTATGCCAAATGCCATTGGTGTGTTCTGTCCAGGAAAGATCCTCTCAGATAGTGACTCCCAAGAATCTAAATTTGTTCACCCTCTCCACCTCTGATTCCCCAATGATCACTGGATTGAAAACCTCTGGTTTTCCCTTCCTGAAGTCAAAAATCAGCTCCTTGACTTTGGTGACATTGAGTGTGAGGTTGTTGTTGGTGCACCATTCAGCCCAGTTTTCAATCTCCCTCTCGTACGCTGACTCATCACCCCTTTATATAAAACCCACTACCGTGGTATCAACAGCGAATTTGTAGATGGTGGTGTTGTCATACTGAGCCACACAATCGTAGGCAAAGGGCTAAGAACAGCTCTGGTACTGATGGAGATTACTGAGGAGATGTTCATACCAATCCTCACTAATTGTGGTCTGGTAGTAAGGAAATCCAGGAGCCTATTACATATTGGGGTGTTGAGTCCCACGTCTTGGAGTTTGCTGATCATTTTGAGAGGATAATGAAAGGGAAATGCCAAACTGTAGTCAATAAAGAGCATCCTGATGTATGCATCTTTGCTGTCCAGGTGTTCCAGAGTATTGTGTAGAGTCAGTGAGATGGCATCTGCTGGAGATCTGTTGCTACAGCAGGCAAATTTGAAGGGATCCATGTCACCATTCAGACAGGAGCTGATATGCTTCAAAACTAGCCTTTCAAAACACTTCTTTACTGTTGTGCCACTGGTTGATGGTCACTTGGGTAGGTTACTACACTCTTCTTGGGCTTATTAAACAATGACAAATCACTTCAATACTTGAGGTAAGTAACAGGATCCTACTATTGATGAACTTGTCCCAAAATATGTATATATTTAAAAATTATATTTTATGTATATACAGTATGTGATTATTATTACTGTGGTCCAGAGTAACACCATTTCGACAGGTTGTATGTGTACAGTCAGATGATAATAAACTTGAATTTGAAAAAATAATAAATACACTCAAGGACAAAAAAGGCAAAGGATTTTAACTGTGAAGCAATTATTTCAAATCATTTCAAGCTGTATTTCTATTTGCAAGTTGGATTTTGTAACATACCTGGAGCCAGTTATTAAACCCTGAAAAGTATGCGTTTGATGCCAGTTCCTTTAAAATGAATGAAGAAAAAAAGGTCAAAATGGATAAATAAATGGTGACAATAACAATTTGGACAAATGAGACAACAAAACATTTTGAAAAACATTTTAAATGAGATACTGCAGGGTACACATAATGCCATTCTACTTACCGTTAGTATATCCCCAAAGCACATAATCCCATCTCCAGCATAGCCTTGAGGGCAGGTACATTTCCGGTTTCCATTCTCAGTGAGTTCACATTCAGCCTATAGATGGAAACAATTAACTTCCAAGGCACGATATTAAATTACGCTTTACACAAGCGATCAATTTTATTAAGCACATATGAAAATTAGGCAGATCAAGGTTCTCAGTTTCTGTATTTCAAATCCCAATCTTTCTTTTATTTCCATGCAGCAACTCTGGTTGAGAAGTTTTCTCAGATTTTAGGTGACTGACAAATGGCAAGGTGACTCTGTAATGTACCATTTCTTTTCAGATGGATATGGACCATAAAAGGGACCATCTCTTTCTATAATTCTCCTCCTCACTACAGAAGCAATGGTATACTATCGAGTGCAGATTGTGAAGGCTGCAGGAGAGGTAGAGAAAGAAGTTGGTTGTGAGAGGAAATTGAATACTTTGTTGTCCAAGGCACAGAATATAAACTTAGGAAGGTCAAATCATATTACTTATGCAGCAGCTACAGTATTACAGAACTGTCTCATGCCATTGGTTTTGGAATTAATCACAAATAGCCTAAAAGAGAGTTTAAAAAATTCCCAACCAAGCCTGCATTCCCATTACGCTTTCCATGAAACAAAATGCTTGGCTTTTGCTTGTTATCTCATGATTAGATCACAATTTCATTAAGAGTGTAAATGAGAAGGATTTTAGTGGGACTGCGGTCATGGGTTATGAGGAAAGACTGCAATAGGCACCGGCTTTTTTCCCCTGAAGCAGGTGGGGGGCAGGGGAGTAGTCTGAGTGGTTTCCTTACAGAGATATATCACATCAGGGAATGGCAGTCTAAAATGAAAGAGCACAGGCTTAAGGTGAGAGAAAAATTTAAAGGGAACCTGATGGGTAAATTATTTACACAAGGATTGATGAGTGTATGGTATGAGAGGCTGAGGAAGTAGAAGAATAACAATAGCCCTTTTTACACTGAAAAGCCATGTTATTGCCATATACGCAACCCTTCTCTGGAAGCCGGTTTGCTTGTTCGCACAGAACTGAAAAAAAAAGAGACTCCATGAATCAAATACGCTCCACCACTGAAACTACCTTCCTAGGTGGGTCGAAGGCAGGTAATCTAGACCCCCCTCCCCATCTCCTTTGAGATTCTTTCACTCACGCTCTGAGTAAAAAGGGCTAATGTTTAAAAGATGTTTTGATGGGTACATGGACAGGGAAAGTTTTAAGGGATATGGACCCAATGCAGGCAAACAGGCCTAGCTCAGATAATAGGTAAGTATGAATTGAACCAAAGGGCCTGCCTCCATGCTGAAGGACTTTCTGACTTTATTTGTCTATTGGAGATCCACTTCCATGCACATTGGAGCAAATTTCATGAAGCTCCATTCTCAAGAAAATTCTCAACAAAATCTTTATGATGGGCATTGATTGTGGGAACTTTACTCTCAGAAGGCTATTTTATGGAGAGAACAATTTGATTAAATTTTTTTCCTTGTAACCTCACAGCAGGATTGAAAGTTTTCCAGCAAATATGCAGTATCCTGGACAGTGAACTAATGGGAGAATCATCTATAAATTAAGAGTGGAGATTAGTATTACAACTATGCATAAATAGGATTTTGTTTTACCAATACATGGCATCCACCATTCTCTTCTAGACAGGGATCAATTTTTGTGCACATCTTGCCATCACCAGCAAACCCTCGCTTGCAGGTACAGTGACTCTAGTGCAATGAGAAGAAACAAACAAAAAATGATTATTGAACATTTTTGCACACTGAATGTGGCCAAAAAAATGTGAAAGGGCAAACAATTGAATAACTAATAAGCTAAAACTGCAATATTCAATATTGCAACCACATTATTAAGATATTCTATTGGTGTTCAATGGCCTCAACAAAGGATAGCTTCTAGAATTCCCAGTGCATGGGAGTTCTTCCTTAAATTTTATATTCTAACTAGCAGGAAGGGAAGGTTAGCTTTAACTGTGAGTAACAAAGCAGATCAGGTCTCCGAGTTGAAGCAGGTTGAGCTCCTTGAAGGTAGAGACAACAAAGGGAACGGCTATAGATCAAAAAACAAAGCCAGTAAAATAACATTGGCCTTGGATCATAAAAGTGCAGACTTCAGAAACATTAGCATTAGATCAGTAGAGATCAAATGAGAAGAGAAAATGGCAGACACAGATCTGTAGAGGGAAATGGATTATTTCAAAGTGCAGATTGAATAACAGTTCCAGGGAAAAGTATTTGTAATTTTAGGATAAAGACAATCAGTTTTATGGCTTATGTTAAAAGTGAGAAAAAAGGAAAGTTTGTTAAGAAGGGGAGAGGAAATGCAAGGAAGGAGAGAATCTCAAAAGCATTGGCAGAAATACTCAACAATACATATTAAAGCAAGGAAATTTGAGCAAAAGGCAAATTGTGAAGGGGACGATAACAAGATGAAGTAAAAGCAGAAAATGTAATCAGTCAGGCAGCATCTGTGGAAAAAGTAACAGAGTTAACGTTTCAGGTTAAAGACCTGAACATGGTGAAGAAATAAATTTCATATTTCCTCATAATACATAGTATTTCCTCATATTTCCTCATATATTTCCTCATAATACATTTTAAGTGAAGAAATAAATTTCATATTTCCTCATAATACTGGAGGAGGCCATTCTGCTCACTGAGTCTTTGTTATCTCTCAAGATAATCTGATAAATCTTGTTCCCACACTTAACTTCCCAAAACCTATTTTCTCACAGGTACACATTAACATCCAACAATCTACATTTGGGACAATTTACAGAAGCTAATTAACCTAACTGCCAGCAATACTCAATGTTGGGATAAAAACCAAAACTGGAGCAACTGCGGTGAATACACACAATCATGGAGAGCTGTTGCAAACTCCACACAGGCAATGCTGGAGGTCAAAATCAAAGCTGAGTTTGAAGCTGGGATCTCTCTAAATATCTTGAGGGCAATAGGGAAAGAATTAGCTCTTTATTTCTCATCCTTTTCATAAAACAAGTGGAAAACACAATGAGGTGGTACCTGCCCAGGTCCAATATACCGACAGTCAGCATTTTCATCGCAACCTCCTCGCATGCTCAATAAGCATTCATTTATTTCAGTGCAGACTCGCCCGTCTCCAGTCCATCCAATGTTGCATTGGCAGCTTACATTCCCAGGACCAACATTAAAACATTCTGCCTGTAAAAAAGTGTTTACAAAGGATACTGGAACATTACCTACAGTAACATTAAAACCTTTCCATTACACTCAATTAGATTATTCAGTTCTGATATAAGTTGCAATATCTCTTGGGGTTATTAAGCCTCACTAATATTGCCAATAGTTGGTACTGTGATTTTAAATCTGGATCACTTACTTCATTTTCAGCTGAATGGCAGAACAGAATGCTCTCAAATAGCTCAGAGTCTAATTGCAATAACAAAGTTCAAAGCATGCACACATCAGGCTCACCTAACCACAACCATCTCACTTTGCTTCACATGCCAAGCTAAATATTTTTAAAAAAAGAGATGACAAAGGAAATCTCAACTTTGGTTTCCAAAATATTTCATTTTGACGCGGTGAATGAAAAGGGGATGTTGTATTCCAAATATTCAGAATAAATGCAAGAAAATGAAAGTGTGAACTGAGAGACTGCTTTCTAAAATCAACTTTTCTTCAAATCATATGAGAAATTTGGGAAATATAGGGAGAGTGACACAGGAGTATCAGAGCCAGCACCACCAGGCTGGGAAACAGTTTCTTCCCGCAGGCAGTGAGAATGCTGAACGACCAAAGGAACTGTTAACACTACATGGTTAGCGAGTGCAGTTCGCACAATGCCTTTATAGTGCCAGCGATCAGGACCAGGTTCGAATCTCGTGCTGTCTGTAAGGTGTTTGTACGTTCTCCCCATGTTTGTGTGGGATTTCCCCGGGGACTCCGGCTTCCTCCCACAGTTCTAAATGTATGGGGGGTGGGAGGCTGTAGGTAAATTGGGTGGAAATTGGGCAGCATGGATCCATGGGCCAAAATAGCCTGTTACTGTGATGTATGTCTAAATAACCAACCGAGACTCTCATATTCATGAATCAAATTCTATTTATTTATTCATTCATATATATTATACGAATTGCATGTGTATTGTGTATTATGTCTGCTTGTGTGTCTTGGACCAAGGACTGGAGAACATTGTTTTGTCAGGTTGCTTGTTTGCACACTTGACCATGCTTGATGCAGCATTCAAGGAACTTCAAGGATTTGAATTACATTTTAATAATGTAACAATGCCTTTTATCCTTAAGGTATTATAACAGGAAAGACAAACACTTTGTTTTAACCACTGTCTATTCTGACCTCCTTATGCTAGCCCACTCCATGAAAGCCTGAAGATACAATCCTAGCCACAAAAAAAGGCATGAGACTGGCTTAAAGATGACAGTCTCCATCATCTTTTCAGCAAGCAGTTTTTCTCCCAAAAGTGATAGGCCTGGAGATGGGGTATGCAATCCAGCAGCACTGCTATCCTACAAATAGCTCCAACCATATCCCAAAACTCTATTTAGTCAAGTGTGTTACGAGCCCAGAGGACCCCAAAACCCAGAAGCAATAGATATTCACCAAGACAAAAGATTCTTAAACAAAAGTTCCTTTTAATGATCTTTCCCCTTCTAATTCTAAGTGCATGTGTATGTAATGTGTGTGTAAGTTCAGAAAGGTTCTTTGATTCACAGTCCAATCTCACTTCTCGCTCCTCCAAGTTTACTGGTTGCAGGCAATTCTTATACTGTGCACAGAATTTAACATTTATGAAGTTCACCAGGCTTTGGTGCTTGAAAGGTAAATGGTTACCGCTCAGGAAGGTTCTTTTCAGTTTTCAGAGAGAGATTTGTTGTTCGCTGGACACCCACAACTGATTCCTTTTAATCAGCCACTTTATTGTCTTGCTGATGAAACTTCCCCACCCCCAAAGGGTTCTCTAGATGATAATCTCTTTCTTTTAGATCACCACAGAGTTCCTTTTGTTTCTCTTATTTCAAGTGAAACATTAGGCAGCCAGTCCTCCCCTCTTGTCTGAGTCATATGGTCTTTGACCAGGCTGAACTAAGCACTCACAACCCATCTTCAAAATGGGGTTTTTCCACAAGCTTTCCAGCTTGTCCTGTTCCAGTCCCAGCTGTTGCTGCTGACTGTAAAACTGCAGAACTGATCTCTCTCAGAGAAAAGCCTGTTTGACTCCCTCTCTGCTTGCAAAAACCACATGATCCTCTTAGAACATCAAGCAGCACTCCCAGACAGCCTGTAGCTCTGAACCTATTTCTCTGAGTTCTTTCATCTGCTACTTTTCAAAACTCTCCAAAGCTTTTGAAAAGGCTATCGGAGCCAGAATGTCTTGCTTGAGCAGAGCTCCAGTATTTTAAATGAGATCTGTTTTGAAGTGTTTGTATATGGCCTACACTAAAAAACCTGCCACAATTAATCTCCCAAAAACATGTCTATAATCTGCCACAAGAGCTACTAAAGGATTACAAACTTACAAAATTCAGGTCCAGGAGCTATATAATTTAACAGTTTATTTTAAGATCATGTATTTGGAGATGGACTT